>NC_088881.1:22652411-22988661 GCF_032884065.1 Artemia franciscana
TATATCCCCCTGTGCCCCCCGGCGCCCCCGTTGTAGTTGTGTCCCTGTGTCCCGGTCGTCATTTATATTCCCTGTGTCCCGGTCGTCATTTGTATTCCGGTGTCCCAGTCTGTATATACATTCGTTTTTGAAATGGTAAATGATGAAATAAATTTTTGTATTTTTCCCCTTTTTTCTTTTTAGTTTTTTTGGTTTTTACATTTTTTTAGTTTTTTTAGTTTTTTTTCTTTTTTCTTTTTAGTTTTTTTTTTATTTTTATTTTTTTAGTTTTGTTTTTCTCCTTTATTTTTCTTTTTGTTTCCTTTTTTTAGTTTTTTTATTTTTTAGTTTTTTTAGTTTTTTAGCTTTTTTAGTTTTTTTATTAGTTTTTAGTTTGTTTTTTTCTTTTTAGTTTTTTTGTAGTTTTTACCTTTTTTTTTAGTTTTTTTTTACTTATGTCCTGGTCGTCATTTATACTCCCTGTGTCCCGGTCGTCATTTGTGATGGTTTGTTGACGGTGTTTTGTTGATGGTGATTGCTAATTGAACATTCCTTGTGTCCCGGTCGCTTTCTCTTTGAGTGTCCCGGTCGTCATTTATATTCCCTATGTGCCGGTGTCCTGGTCGTCATTTGTGTCCCAATGTAATTTCGTAATTCGTCAGTCGAAAACATGACGTCAGTCGACACAGAAACATGACGTCACCTGACACACAGACACATAGACAGACAACTTATTTTTATATATATAGATATAGATATAGAAGTGGAGCATCATTTTTCTTTTTAATGGGTAGCCATTTCCCATGCTTATTGTAATATTCTCCTGTGAAAAATAATACTTGGACAGTTGAGAGAGGGGAAGGTTTTTCCTCTAGTATGCATAGAAGGATGCTTCCTTTTGAAGAAAATAAAGCCTTGAACCTTTCCAATGAAAATAATAATATCTGACCCATCTGTGATCACTTACAATTTTTTTTTAAAACTTGCCTGTTCCTTAAGTTTAATGTGTTCTGAAGAATATTGATGTTGTAGCCATAGGTGTTGACAGATCAGGTCCACTGATTACCATTAGATATTTTCTAGCAGAAGGGGGGAGGGCTACTGATGAATTACTTGGGGAGGGGACACAAATATTCAAGTTTAGGTTCAGTAAACAGGCAGCTACACCAGCTTCTGAATCTGTAACAGAACCATCAGTATAAACGTGCATATGATTGGGAAAATGGGTATTCACACATTTTTTTTAACTTAAGTGGTGACAGAAATTTTGTCTTTTCAGTGAATGTTGAAAGGACATTTAATTGGATGCCAAAATTATTTTACAGAAAGCATAGCAAATAATTGGTTATCAATTTGTCATTTCTTGGATCTGTAAAACTCAGCTTGGGTTTAAAAAACAAATTATTTTATATAGCTTGCTTGATCTCAATATCTGAGTGATTTTGTTATTTTCGTAATTACCAGTACTCCACTGAAAGAAAAGATTCTGTCAACACTAGATAATCAACGACACTGTGGACGATGCTAATGTGCGAATTCTTCTCCTGACAGATGTCAGATAGACTTGCCCTAAAGAAACTTGCCCTTTAAACCTGCCCTTATGAAAATATAGATAAGTTGAAGTAGGGTAAACCACTCCAAAATTTCAAACTCGTTTAAAAAAGTATAATTATTTATTTTGTGGTCTACATGATTTTCTGAAGTAATTTTTGGAATAAAGCTTCTTTCAACTGCTTTTTATGGCACTTAGTATTAACCAAGTGACATATAGCAATCGCACATTCTGTCGGTCCCGGTTTTGCTACTTTAGGCTTTTCCAGGTAAGCTAGGACGATGAAATGTGGTAGACGTATCAGGGACCGGACCAGATTAAATAAGAAATAGTCGTTTTCCCGATTTGACCATCTGGAGGAGGAGTGGGGGGCCCGTTAATTCGGAAAAAATAGAAAAATTGAAGAATTTTTAACTTACAAATGGTTGATCAGATCTCAATGAAATTTGATGTTGGAAGGATATCGTGTCTCAGAGCTGTTCTTTTAAATCCCGACCGGATCTGGTGACATGGGGGGGATTTGGGAGGGGGAAACCTAGAATCTTGGAAAACACTTAGAGTCGAGGGATTGGGATGAAACTTTTGGGAAAAATAAGCACAAGTCCTAGATACACGATTGACATAACCGGAACGGATCCGCACTCTTTTGGGCAGTTGGGGGGGGGGGGGGTTAATTCTGAAAAATTAGAAAAATGAGGTATTTTTAACTTACAAACGGGTGATCAGATGTCAATGAAAGTTGATATGTAGAAGGATATCGTGTCTCACAGCTCTTATTTTAAATCCCGACTGGCTCTGGTGACATTGGGGGGGATTTGGGAGGGGGAAACCTAAAATCTTGGAAAACACTTAGAGTGGAGCGATCGGGATGAAACTTGGGGAAAAATAAGCACAAGTTCTAGATATATGATTGACATAACCGGAACGGATCCGCTCTCTTTGGGGTAGTTGGGGGGATTAATTCTGAAAAATTAGAAAAAATGGGGTATTTTTAACTTACGAACGGGTGATCGGATCTCAATGAAATTTGATATTTAGAAGGATATTGTGCCTCAGAGCTCTTATTTTAAATCCCGAAACAGATCTGGTGACATTGGGGCGGAATTAGGAGGCTCCTTAAGGGTGATTAGATTAACTCTCCAAAGAATGGAATAATAATGTACTTTACCCTCTTTGAAGATTATTCTTAGGTACCTTTTGTGGACTGTCTCTATTCTGTCCGACAATTTAATTGAGATGCCAGAATGCCAAAAACGACAGGCATACTCGAGGGCTGGGAGTACAAAACATACAAAAACCCTACGATAAAACATATCTAAATTAGCAACTAGAATAAAAATCATCAGTACATAATCCGACATAAGTTAAAAATTATATGAATTAATTTCGTCATGTGGAATCGCAATAAAGCTTATTGTATAACATATTTCCTTTTATTTTTCAAGTTAAGCACAATGGAAATATTAATTTTGACGAAATCATCAATATTGCAAGAATTATGAGACCCCGATCCATGGCCCGTGAACTAAGTGGCACTGTCAAAGAAATACTTGGAACTGCATTGGTAAGCTTTTTAACACAGTTTTGACTGAAGTTTTGTTTATTATATTTGAACTGTGGTGTTGGTCTCTAATGCCACAGGGGCTGTGTTTGCCCATAGATTTGTCTTATGGAAAGAGTTTTTGAAAGGGCACAATGGTTTGCAGTTTTTAGCCATTATTTTTGTTTTGAATTTAATATTTGTCTTTTCTGGCTTGCCTTTAAATTAGTGAGCAGCTTTTTTGGGTTTCGGGGCTGAACAAAAAAGTTGCGATTTGATACCTTTTCCCTATATTAGGAGAAAACTTTGGAAAGCCTCATTTTTTAAGAATTATTTGTACTCTATTGTACACTATTTGTACCTTCCTCAATGCCCAAGCTGCCGGTTGGTACGGGCCTTTTTCATTTGTTTGCTAAATAAACCGATCCCTCCCTTCTCCTAGACGTTCCATCCTAGTAATTTTTTCCAACCCACTATTGTCTTCCCATCTACTCTCTTCCTGAAGAACTCACCCTATTCTACATCTTCGAATCATATTTCTGAAAAAATCCATCGTTTCATTTTATTTTTAGTGATCACCTATCCATGTGATTCAGACTTGAAAGACCTCATGTATGCTATTAATCCTACAAGGTATACTACCTGATATTATTTGGCATCAACCGGAAATCACTATAACCATCCTGGCCACCTTTCTTCTTCCAACACACGATAATTTCACATCTAATCCTGCTTTTACAAAGCTCCCGCGTGTTAAGTACTTTGGTATTATGGATACTTCGGTTGAATTCAACCTCCCTGGTATTAATTGCTGTGGGTCAACCCCTCTTTTGAACCCCCGTCTCTTGCTCAGCGTCCTAAATTGAAACCTCAGTACCTCCATGAATTACACCTAAATACCAACTGTTTCTCTCCCAAGTTGCTTAAATTCTCTATATTCTTGGTTACTAACGCAAAACTTCTAGATTTCGATAAGTGAATTGAACTCAAGTCTTATCTGAACTGAACCAAATTGGTACAATAGCGGCTTCAGAAGTACACTCTATGAACAAGCGTCCATCGTTTTGTCAAATTATTCCAAGTTTATTCAGTTTCATATTCCAGATCACCCACTTGAAAAAAAAGGTTATGCTATCACGGTCATTGGCGGATCCAGGGAGTGCCCCCCCCCCCCCCTCCAAGATTTTTTTCTGGTGCCCTCATTCCTTGTTTTTTCTCTTCTGTTTTTCACTCCTTTTTAAGAATAAATTTGCCAATTTGGTTAATTATTGGCGCCCTTGTAACATTACCCCCTCCCCAGATTTTGATTATTGGCACCCTTGTTACGTTGCTACACCAAAGATTTTGCTCTAGATCCGCCCCTGATTTTTGTCCCCTGGCTTTCTGATTATATTGAAGTCCTTAATATTATTGGAATAGTCCTCTTCTATTGCTCACCAAATCAGAAGGTGGATGATAAACATAGATGAATACAGCTATTACAGACTAGTATTAGTTTTGTTATTACTAAGTATCCTTTTTTTTCTTTTTTGATGCCTATGACATTCAGGTTATGTTCCCTCTGAAACAAGCGATTTTGTGGCAAGCCTGCAGGTATAACTTGGACCAAAAGGAGAAAATACTGACATCATTGCATTCATTAGTCTTAATCTGTCTATTAAATCAGTCAGGATTATGATATTAGTTGGACTTTGTCATAAAGAAGGGTTTAAACTTACAAAAAAAAATTTCCTTTTTTTTACATTCTTTCAATCTTGAAAACCCTGTAGACCAGATTTAAGAAAAAGTTATTATTTTATATGGATTAAACTGAATCTAAGCAAAGGAATGGTATCAATTTTTGTCTTCTGTTGAAATATTAAACCCATAAAAGAGCAGAAAAGTAACACACCAATACAGGGAACATAAACCTTAAGATGTCGAGGACGAACGCAAAATTTCGACCTTTGAGACTAAATGCCTCCACCCTATAGCTGGTGTAATGTATCTAGACAAAATCTCCAATGAAGATCTTCGAAGGCAACTGAAGTGGGAAGCTAAATTTCTTCAGAAAGAGCGATTACAGAAACTCAGATGGCTGGATCATATACATCAGGTTGAAAAATCAAGCCTACCAAAAGTTAGACGCGACCCATGAGGACGTTGGTACATAAGTCAAACCTGCCCGGTACATAAGATGAACTCGCTTTGCTCTTCATTCAATGTCGAGAAAACTTCTAAAATCTCCAGAACGAAGACACGCCTCTGTCATTGCTATTTTGGCTAAACTGAATGGAATCAACAACCCCCTCCCCCCTTCAGCTTCATCCCTTTAGCTGGAAGGTATCATTTCTCCCTCCTTTTGAATCTTCAAATTTTAAGTATTTTTCTCAGTAACCTATGGCTCCTGCCCTCTTCACAAAGCTAGCTTTTCTCTCTTGGTAAGGAGCTGAATATCGAAGATTGGCCTGACCTCTTCAATTTACCAAATCTGGATGTAAAAAATCACTTAATTCCACAAATGAAGCTAAATGATAAATTTAACTAGATGATAAATATTTACTTTCTTTCACAATAAAAAAAACTTGGAAAGTGCTCAAGTGAAGAACCATACATTAACCCATAAAAGCACAAAAAAGAATAGATTAACGCTTTTAAGAAATGGTAACCTTGTTGAAGTAAATGAATAATAAAAAAAAATCTAAATTCTGCTCAACCGTATAATAAAAAAAGTTCGCAGAAATTGTTTACTAGGAAAGCAATGAAATAATATTATGAGTAAAAAAACGCAACAACTGGGTGGAAGGAACCTTGATCAGCTTAATTTCAACCTACCTGATCTGCCTGAAATCAGGGTCAAAAACCATAATAAGCTTATTTTCCATCTGCCAAAGGCTTCTGGAATTTTCTTATCAGTTGCCGGCTCATGCAATTTGCGCTTTTCTTTATTTCCCCATCAAAGATAGAGGAAAGAATTGGAAAACTAAAAAAGTTAAGATTCTCCCCTTTGGATATACCATTCCCCTTTATTAGTGCTTTCAGTTATTTGTTTTCAAATCCCCTGTCTGTTCTTTTTAACCAGATTGCTAAGTGTGGGCAGCGGGCAACTCAAGTATAAAAGGGGGTTCATAACCCCTTTAAAAGAGAAAAAGGAATGTCTGGTGTTAAAAGTGTTTGTCCTATCTCTCCCACGCTTATATGAGGCATTCCTTGATGATTGGCTAAAGAAAAAAAGTACCTCCTATCAAATTGATGCAATTCGGGAATCTCAAATCCGCTTCAACTTCCCTTTGCCTTATCCACCTTGTGGGTTCAGTTGAGAAAATTCTGGTTAAGTCTAATAGAAGGTTTAATCTTCATCGATCTCCAATAATCCTTTGACGTTTTCAATAACAAATATATTAGTTGAGAAATTTAAATTCAGTATTGACTTATTTCTTGTAAAACTGTTTGCCTTCTTATTAAACCAATCACAAGCAGTCAAATATATGAATCACTTATCTACTCCCCTCCCTGTCCCAAATGGAGTGCAACTCCTAGGGTCCCCTTCTTTTTTTTCATTTTAATGTTTAAAGTTACCCTCTTTAATTTAATGTTTAAATTTACCAATCTTCATCGATCTCCAAAAATCCTTTGACGTTTTCAATAACAAATATATTAGTTGAGAAATTTAAATTCAGTATTGACTTATTTCTTGTAAAACTGTTTGCCTTCTTATTAAACCAATCACAAGCAGTCAAATATATGAATCACTTATCTACTCCCCTCCCTGTCCCAAATGGAGTGCAACTCCTAGGTCCCCTTCTTTTTTTCATTTTAATGTTTAAAGTTACCCTCTTTAATTTAATGTTTAAATTTACCCTCTTTAAGCTCCTTAGTCAATTTACTGTTCTGCTTCTTGTTCTATAAGGAGTTATTTTTCCTTTGTTCACCATCTACTCTTATTTCCAGGGAAGTCGAAATAAAGAGTAGTCCCATACTCTGCTTGGTTGGAAACGCCTGAGTATGAGAGAGTACGTTGTACTTTTTGTGTAGTATATTCTCATGACGAATCTAGGTTAAAAAAAAACAAAAAAACGAGCATATGCTGTTCTGTGAGGATCAGTGGAAAACTCTGTCACCTTCCCCCAAATTCTAAGTCTCCCCTCCCCTTAAAATAAAGAAACACGTTTCCTGAAAGTCCCAACTTAATCTAAGACGGGAGACAAAACAGACTAAATGTACAAAACTAAGAATAAAATCGTCGTCTTCAGTAAAACCTACTGGCTTCTAGCAAGCATTTGAATTATATTCAGCCGTAAATTTGGCTTTTTTAAAACCAAATCTTATTTGTTGTTCTGTTTTCAGTCTGTTGGATGCACAATTGACGGAAGATCACCCAAAGACATCATTGAAATGGTTAATAACGGTGAATTGGAAGTACCTGACAGTTAAACAGCTTATTTTTGAGACGGTCTTTTGTCTCTTTTGGGTAAGTTTACTAGACAAATGGGATGCTTCAAACTAGCAATACTGTATTTTCAAGTCCCTGTTCTTGATCATCTTCTTTATCTTCTTATTTTAGACATATAGGTCTGATTCTTGGGGGAGGGAGATAGTCAAAACACGGCAAGATTGTATTTTGAACCTTGATTTTACAATTATTTTCTGGGGAAGGGGAATTATTTGACGTTTTCAAAGGAGAAGAAATCCTATTTACTCTAACCCATCCCCCCAGTTTGTATGATATGATTGGGTGAGTATATGGATTTATATTAGAATGACAAGCAACTGTGCGTTTCTGAGTTTTGGAGAGTTTTGAATATTTGGTTTTTCAGAAAAGAATTTTGCGGCATATTGATTTTCAATCATCAAAAACAAGCAGAACAATGAGGAATTCCTTCGGTAAGACAGTGGAAATCAAATCCAATTTGAATGAATATTTCGGCCCTATGTCCAAGGGCCATCGTCAGCAAAACATAAATATATGTTTTGTTTATATGTTTGAATAAATATATGTCATGTACTTTTATGATATATATATAAATATATATATATATATATATATATATATATATATATATAGGATATTTTTATACGAAAAGAGACCTATCCAAGAGAAGTTCTTGATTCTTTTGTGACGTCAAAATCTCGGGAAATATAATTTATTCACATAAAAATGACGCTTGTCTAGTTCTGTCCGATCACGGCATTTAAAAAGTATGTTGCTGTTTAAAAAATTCTTGTTATGAAAATAAAGACTAAGGAGAGAAGAATACAAATCACCTTGGATATGTAGGATCCGTTTAAGTACTATAGAGCAAAGGAAATGAAACTGTCTAAAACAACTTTGCTTGGGCTCTCTTAGATTCATAGCTACCTCCCTCCATTTGATTTTGTTGTAGTACTCCCTCTTTAATAAATGTTTACTTAGTAAAAATTTTTGATGGGACTTAACAGATTTCAGGCAAGGAAACTCTATGGGATTGATTTGGAACAACCAGAACTTGAGGGAGGGCGTAGAGCCCATGCCCCCTTTCAATTTGAGCTTTTCTGTGTTTTTGTATAATTTCCTTATAATATGTCTTTTTATACCCCCCCCCCAAAGAATGTGTACGTTTCAGGATGGGTAGCGTTATCAAAATACTTTTTTAAAGTTCTAGACATGTTCTGTCAATATTAAATCTAAAAATAGCCAGAATAAGAGGAGTAGTCCTTAATATACACTGAAAAAAATTGTAATACCACAAAACAAACTTGAATTTACTGTTGAAAAATGTGCAAATCACCATGTGGTGTGTAAAAAACATCTTTTTTTCAATATCTTTCTTTTATCAAAAATATGTGAGTAGGGCATTTTGTTGTTTATGCAGTTTTTTGATAATTACAAGGTGTATATGCTGGTAAATGAAAGTAGTTTTGGTTGGACAAATGTCGAGCTTTTGTGATAATGCATTACGATGGGAAATTTTAAATTTGCTGTTTTGTGTCATCAAATCCTAAACCTTGGTTTATAACGACTTCGTTTTTGATGCTTAAATTTCTAAAAACTCCAGACTTGGAGGTATAAAAAGGCCAATTACACAGACTATACTATAAGAAGCGATAAATTTTTTCCATTTTTGTAAAACAAATAGGTAATAAAGAGTTCTAACAATTATATGCTCGAAATATATGAAAGTTGGGAATTACTTCCTGCGTATCCCCATTTTTGGTTAAGTACCTGTTTCGTCGCTTATCTGATTGCGTGAATGTAAAAGACGTTGTTTTCTGTTCTTTCTTCTTTGAAACTCTTTAATTTCAGAACAAGGACTTGTTTACCACCGTTGAATAATATATTAAAAAAAAATCTAAATAGGATATATTGCAATGTATAGTATTCTCTTGATAAATATTACTAATTCAATTTTGTTGCAGTGTTTCCAACTGATCATAACCAGAAAACATTTATTAGATTTTTGTTGAAATCCCAGAGTAACTCATTTCTGCGTATGCGATTATAGTTATCTCCCAGTATTCAGGGATAGTCAAATCTCTTTCGAATATTGTGGCCTAACTTTCATTGCCGGTATTAGAAGCATTTCCCAGTTGTCTGGTTGGTCGGGGGTGGCGCCCCATCCACTCCAATGGAGAATTTCATTTTCCTACGGGGCATCTGAAGCCTTATTGTCGGTTCAGCCGACATTGAAATAATAATATTTGCTAATTTCTTTTTCTTTTGTTTTCCCAGGTCGATTCGGCTTTTTGAAATAAAGGACTGTTCTGCTCATCCAAGTGTTTTATATTTTGTTTAAGACTTCGTTTTAGGATTGTCAATTTAGAAAGTTGATGCTATGAAAAACAAGATTTAAATAACTTAAATTTTGATTTCTCTAAATATTTGGCTCCTGGTCGTGTGAAATCCACTAGCACAAATGCTTGCCTTCCAAAAACGTTGCAAAGATATGTGATATTGTAAATTTGGTTTTGTTTTAATTCTGGTCTTGTATTGTAATAGAGAATAAAATAAAATAGAAATAAATGATTATTCAATGGTCTCAAAGGGACCGAATGAGTAAAATACTCCAGTAATAACAAAGGTAAGTAATAACTGCGACAGTGCGTAAGATTCAGATCTATGGACACCGGCCTCTGCAAAAGTTTACCTCGCCCCTTTCGAGGTACCAGCAAGACTGAGAATCTTTCGGTTAACTATATTCTCACTTGAGGAGTGGCGCTCCTTGAGGAAATTATAGCCTAGTAAGCGACACAGCATTCTCACAGGATTTTGATTAATGGATATTTTTTTCTGGCTTTGGTCTTTTTGGTGGGCAGTTTTCGGGCTGAAAAACCTCTTCCTAGCTAATTTATCTACTATGGGTTGCCTCCCCGTTGTAGCACAATCTTTGTAGGCATGAAGATATAGGAGGTAATAAGCCTGAGACTGTGTGCAGGATTTTGACTCTTGTTGATAGAAGAGCATTGCCAAGTGCTGAAATCCATGTTGTCACCAAGATGGGCCTAGGATTGGGCAAAGCCTCTATTCTACTGGAAGTCCCAGGGCCTTCTTGCTGTCCGGTTCTAAGCCGGCTTAAGCACTTCGGTTTAGACTTGGGAAGATGTGTTGGTCCGTATCCTGCACTGGTATCCGGGACTATTGCTTTTCCTGAGGTCAAAATAATTCAGATGATTTAAAGAATTTGAAAATTGGAACTTGGAATGTTACAACGTTAAAAATGACTCGTATTGACATTTTGACTGATGAATTCAGACGCTTCGAATTGGACTTAATTGGAGTTTCAGTAACTCATATCCCAGGGGTAGGAAGCATGGAATTAGGTGATGTAGGATTTGTTAACTCAGACTGGAAGGACGGGGTACATAGACAGCTAATAGGGCTCATGACGAATAAGGAATCTGCTAAGTCCTGTTTATGCTGGGAGGGCATTATTAATTGAATACCAATCGCTCATTTTATGACTAACAAGTTCGGGATATCAGTTATAGAACTATATGCCCTAGTTGAACTGACTGATGCGGATACTAGTGACTAAGATGAATTTCACTTACAGTTATAGGAGCGAATAGACAGGGTCCCAGGTAGAAATATGGTGTTTTTATTAGTAGATTTTAACGTTCAGGTCGGTAGAAATAGGGATAGATGGTATCATTACCTAGGTAAGTTCGGTGTAAAAAAAGAAAACAGCAATGGATACAGACTGTTGCAATTTTGTAGGTATAACAATCTAGTTATAACCAATACGGTATTTGGTCATAAAATGGCCCATAAGTTAAAGTGGTATTCACATGATGGTAAGACAGCAAAACTTATTGACTATGTTATGGTAATCCGAAGACTAGAAGGACCAATACAACATACTAGGGTATATTTTTTTTTTCTTTTTAAGTGTTTGATCAATATTTGATAGGTTTTGATTGTAAGTGTTATCATTTGTCTTTTCTTTATATTATTTTGTAGCGTACTTCTCATTTTTTGAGGGAAATAAAGAAAATAAATAAATAAATATAGGAGTGCTGTTATCCATGTTAAAAATACAGACCACCATCTAGTAGTGTCTAAGGTAAATTTAAAGCTGAAATCTCGATAGGGTAACTTCCTCCCGGGAAGTTATGATGTTGGTAGTCTCCAGGATGGGAACTTGAGAGAAACGTTCCAGGAACCAATACTAAACTAGAGAGTTTAAAATTTGCCAATGTAGAAGATGGATGGGATAACTTTGGGAAAACAATTTGTGAAGTTTCTGATGGTGTCCTGGGAAAAAAAGTTGGGACCACAGCTGGGAATATTAGTGAAACAGCTTTTGTGTTTACTTGAGAGAAGAGGCTTGTACAAGAATTATCTTAGCGATAGGTCGTATGAAAACAAAAGGAATGTGAAGAAAGCGGAGAAGGTTTAAAATGTGAATTACAGAGATGTGAAGTGGAAGCCGTAGATAAAATTGCCGAGGATCTGGAAGATGCAGCTAGATGGCATAATAGTAAAATGGCATGTAATAAATTGAGAGGGAGTAGTCAATATGAACTTGTCCCAGCTAAAGATAGGAATTGGGCCACAATTAGTAAAAAAGAAAGGGTTAAACTAGAATTAGCAGAATAT
Organism: Artemia franciscana; assembly: GCF_032884065.1. NCBI lineage: Eukaryota > Metazoa > Arthropoda > Branchiopoda > Anostraca > Artemiidae > Artemia > Artemia franciscana. The sequence continues at coordinate 22,664,538 of NC_088881.1, forward strand.
TTTGAGAATATGTTAAACCGAGATAAAGTTACAGGAAAAGATATAGAGGAAAATGAAGAAGTTTGTGATACTCTGGATGTGAAGAGAGATTTGTTTTGTGAGGAGGAATTAGAGACAGTACTAAAAGGGTTAAAAAAATAATAATGTTCCATGTATTGATCGTGGGTTAAATGAGTTTCTTAAATATGGTTGCTCTGAGGTTAGAAAGAAGTTACTGAAGATATTGAATATGATTTTTGAAAAAGAGGAAATACTTAGCGATTTTAGAAAAAACTTTAATCAAACCACTGTATAAAAAAGGTCATGAGAGTGAGTGTGGTAAATATCGAGGCATTAGTCTGGTGTCTGTAGGTAGCAAATTACTTAGTAATATGACACTTTTTAGACTGAGGTGCTGTAGACGAGGTTTTAAGAGAAGAATAATACGGTTTTAGAAAAGGTAGAGGATTTGTCAACCAAATTTTTACTCTTAGGTTAATAATTGAGAAGTGCCTTAGTTATTAAACACCTTCGGTCCTCAGTTTTATAGATTATGAACAAGCGTTCGATTATGTTGATAGAACAGCTTTAGCAAAGATTTTCTCCTTGTGTGGTATACCTGACAAATACATTAAAGTGATTAGTGCTTTATACGAGAATAACATGGCTGCGGTTAAGGTAGGAAATGAGGTCAGCTACTGGTTTTGTATTAAATCAGGATTTGAGCAAGGTTATGTTTTATCGCCCTTTATATGTATTATTTTGATGGATTTTGTCTTGGGAAGCACAGGAAAGGCAATAGGAGACCACGGAATCAAATGGGGAGGAAAAACTCTCATGGACTTAGATTTTGCTGAAGATTTTAACATCCTAGATGAAAGTGTGAGCAAAATGAATAAACTTTTAGATGTTTTTCAAGTTCATGGTGCTAGAATAGATTTAAAAATAGTTTTTAAGAAGACTAAGTCACAAAGGCTAGGAATAAGTGAAGGTGAAAAGTTGACATTTGACAGATAAATGATTGGTCAGATGGACAGCTTCACTTACCTTTGTAGTATTATTAGTAAAGAATGTGGGAGCAGTGAAAATATTAAAAGTAGAATAGCCAAGGCTCAGGGTGTTTTACAGTTAACGAAAAATTGGAAGAACAGGAAGATAAGTGTGCTAACCAAGATTAGAATGTTGGAAGCTACAGTGATGACTGTTGTCAAGTACGGTTCTGAAGCAGGGTGCTCCGAGAACTAGATGCAGATTTGCAAGATGTTTTCCAGAGAAACTGCCTACGGACTGTTCTGGGTATTCGGCTGACTGACCATGTTTCAAACAGCAGACTGTATGAAAAGTGAGGTTCAATCACGCTTTTCAAGGTTAGAATGAGAGAAAAGTTGAGATGGCTAGGGCACGTTCTGCGGATGAAGGATGATAGATTGCCAAGACTTTATTTTTCAGCGAACTGTATAGGGCTAAATGGAAAGCAGGTCGTCCGCGGTTGGGGTAGGAGGATGTCATAGCGAAAGATTTGAAGGAAATGGGAACTTCCTGGGAGGGTGTAAAGAGGGAGGCTTTGAATAGATTGGTATGGTGGAGGAGCGTACGTAGCTGTGTTGGCCTCAGGGGGCTGGGTGCTGCGTTGAATTATTAGTAGTAGCAGTAATAACCAAGGCGGTAAAAGTTTTGGGTTTGGCACTTGTATAGAAAACGTCGACTTTTAGTATGTTTTTTTTTTGAACAGCCTTTTGTATTGACTTTATTCTTATTCAATCTTTACAACAAAATCTACTAATTGTGCTGTTACATTTACTCAAAGTTTTTACCATATTTTGCTTGGACTACTCGTTTTCTAAAAGAGAATTTTTGTTTCGGTGGGATCCAGTTTTTTTCAGGCATTTTTTTTTAGCTTTTAACTGGCGAATACAGGGAAAACTGAATTCAGTGTAAGTCGCTGGACTTCAGTCTGAAGAGCCTCTACTACTTTTTTTTAAATCATGATTGGAATTACCCTCTACTTTAGGCAATGTAAGCCTAATTGCTTGTGCCTCTGAATTACTTTAACTACCAGTCGTTTTCATATCGGACTTTCCTATATGCATATTGCACAGGCAAGACAATTTACTCAACAAATTTCAAGAACTTTCAATTTCATTCTTTTTTTTTTCAAGGTTAAATGTTCCTTCTGCAATTTTTTCTTTTACAGTCCTACGATTTTCCTCTTTTCAACCTGCAGTCCTCTGCAAGTTTTTCAAAATAAGTCATTGAAATTTGCTTTGCATTTTCTTCGATTGAAAACATGAAAAAAAAGAGGGTAAATTAAACCTATTTCTTAAGCAAGTATAGATCATTCTCTAAGTAAGTCATGTCATAATTCTAGCTTAGTGGATGATCATATCTGAAACTAGTGAATCTAATGATATTAGAATCTTAAATTGGGAATCAATAAATCGAATCTTTTATTGGGAAAATAAACCGTCATGATTTATTTCTTAGTAAAACTTCAATTTGTCACCAACTTCTTTTCTTAGTTAAAACCATTTACAGTGAATCTGATTGATTTTAGGGTTAAAAAGAGTCTAAAGGTTCGTTTGGAAAAACAGCTATACTTAGGCCCGAATTGTAATTTATTGAGGTTGTGAGGCAACAGGTTAAAAATCAAAGAAATGTATTTTACAAGGGGGGGTACCACTTTACAAAATTGTGTTACTACTTATACCAGAGAAAATTAAAGGTTAATGGAAGTCGGACATTGAAAAGAAGTCTAGTATATGTTGATTTCTTTTCGCTTAAACACCATGAGAATGCAGCAGCATTTTGCTGAATATGAGCACACCCAGTTTTCAGTTTCTACGGTTGGTTACAAGTCAGTCGCAATTCAGTCAGTCATAGACATTAACACATCCGAACAGAGTTTGGTATAATAAATAACCTTCTACTGCGTCACCTTTGGAACCTCACTGTACTGCGTTATCTTTAGTCTAAGAGAAAACTGCCCAAAAGGCATTCTTTTTTGGAACTTGTAAAAAGTTTTAATTCAACAAAACATTAAGTTCCATAAACACCGCGAAAAATCACTTAATTTGATTGTACAAATCATATTCAGCAAAGGCACAAACTGTAGTTCTAATCCAAACCCATCATCTTGGAAAATAAGCTGAAGCCTGTTTTTGCTCTTTCTTATCTTTGGACGGTAAGCTACTGCTCTTCAGGAATGGTCGCCTTGTACTGCCGCTGACGTGTTGCCTGGAATGAGCATTTTTGGTCCCTGAATCTCTATTTGCTGCACTTTCCTTCTCAGTGTCGCTGCATCGTTGAGGACTAGGCTCGAAATAAATTGGATCAATAGGACTCTCGCTGAAAGAAGAAATATCAAGATCGAAAGACTAAAATTGAAAGTCAGATTTGTGATGTTAGAACAAGAAGGATTCAAAGCAATACCGCTATCTCCGTTCGCTTTTGTTGAAACATTCTGCAATTGTCTTCGAAATGGCTCACATAACTGATAGGCTATTTGAATTACCCTTCCTGTTTGCCTATCTACCTTTGTTCTGCCCTATGATGGACGATATAATATCATCAACAAGTGAAATTAATCATTTTTATATAACTGAAAAAGTTATCTGCCTTAGCCTTAGTTTTGTTAGTCATTGCTTGGCTCTCAAGTCTTCCACCAAGTTGATCAAATTCAGTTGATCATTGGCCTTACTGTAATTAGAGTTATTCAAAGTTGTGTAAGCTCTGTCGCTCACCGAGACTATATGTCTTGACCTTACTCTAATTAGCCATGAGCGAGTCCATTGATTTGTGAATTTGATAAACTTGGTGGAAGACTTGAGACCAAAGCCATGGCTAATTACAGTAAGGCCAAGACAAATAGTCTCTGTGAGGGACAAAGCTGGCATAACTTTCAGAGTATAAAAATGGAATGTAAAAGTGATGATAGATGTAAGCCAAGACTTACAGGACATTCTTTTTAGGCAAAGAGTATCGTCATCATTATTATTAATTTTTTTTTTCGCGTCAATTCTTTCAGTGACGAATATTCTCAGATCGTTGATTACAAGGCTGTGTATTTTAAATGCGACATCTCTCACACAGATTCACGAAACAAGCTTTAAGGATGGCCTAGAGTTGAAGTTTAGCCGCACATTACACAGGGTTTGTCTGGGTAGCATTAGGACTGATTTCCTTCCACCGCGACTGTACTTCGGAGCGTGCGTACGCCGATTGGATTCGGTACAGGGCGTTCCTAGCTAACGAACGAGCGGTTGGTCAATTGTCTCCGAGGACTTGGAGTAAGGAAGGGCATTTTTGCGTGACGTGTTTCTGTGAGTGGTGCAAGCCGAAAATGCAGCGTTCATTATAGCACAGGTACGCGATTAAATTATGTGTGAAACTTGGTAAATCTTTGACAGAGACGTTTGACATGATCAAGCAGGCTAACCCCGATTCTGCTTTAGCAAAAAGTGGCACTAGGCTTTTTTGGAGGGCCGGGAAGAAGTCGCCGACTAAGACCGTGTTGGAATACCTTTGACAAACACCGACAATGTGACTCGTATGCGCTAAGTTTTGAACTCAGACCGTCGACTAAGTATTTGTTTAATTGCCCAAACGTTAAATTTACCAAAATCTGTCGTTCATGACATTGTGACGGTGCATTTGAATATGCGCAAGGTGTGCGCAAAGATGGTACCAAAAGTGCTTACTGACGACCAGGAATTGCGGCAAGTGGAAGTGTGCCAAGAAAATTTGGACAGGTGCGAAAGTGAACCTCAATTTTTAAATAACGTAATAACAGGTGACCAGTCCTGGATCTTTGAGTATGATCCCAAGACAAAGAGGCAATCTCTCGAGTGGCACAGGTCATCGTCTCCTCGCCCCCAAAAAAGCCAAGAATAAGCAAATCCAAAGTGAAAACGATGCTCATTGACTTTTTTGACATCAAAGGCATCGTCTACCATGAATTTGTCAACCGTCAACGCCAAGTTTTATTTGGAAGTGCTCAAGAGACTCGAATGAAGGGTCAATCGGGTCTGACAAGACATCGCAGTCAACTGGAAAATCACCACGACAACGCCCCAGCACACACCGCCTTTCTCGTGAACAGCTACCTAACCAAGACCGGCATCCCAACGCCTCCGCAGCCGCCGATGTGCCCCCCACCCGTGATTTTTTTGTTTTCTCGCCTGTAAACACCGACGAAAGGCAAGCATTTTTAGGCGACAGAGAGGGTCTAAGCAGCATGCACCGTGGCTTTCAAGGCTATTCCGGAAAATGCACCGTGACACCTTCAATGCTTGGAAATCGCGCTGGCAGCGCTGCGTTGACGCAGAAGGAGCCTATTTTGAAAGTTTTAAAGAATTGTAGCGATTGGCTCAATAATAACTAAGCTATCTTTTTTATATATTATTTTAATTGAAACACAAAGGTGCATTCGTAATACAAAAGAAACGTCTTTATGTAGTTCTCCTATTGAAGAGCGAGTCTCAACATAACAGTATATGTTATTATTATGTTAGAATAATTCTTTCTAAGTCTGATGTTTCCACGAGACAATGCAAGAATCCTTTAATTGACAAGAATCAAGTTTCCTTTTCAATCTCCTAGAATGTGATTACAGAGAAGAGACAGGGTTGCCACTCGAATAAAATTAATGGTACAAATCGGATCTGCCCAAAAAGTATCACGTGGTGCCTTAGATTTCTCTTTGGTTTGACGCAAAATAAAAGATTTTTTCTTAATCCTGCTGTGTTTGAGACGAGTCTCGGTCAATAATCATGAAAATTATCATCAATTATCTAAGGTCATTTTCTAAATTAAGTCGATCGCATTATAATAATTTGAGCCTAACATAAGTATACATCCGTTTTGACTACTACAAGATTTTAAAATCTTCAAAGGAATACTCAACCGCTTAAAAGGAGTTATCTTCAAAATTCCGATTGGGAAAAAAGTTTTTGTTTGTTTCTTATTCAGCGGGACAGGATTGTGTAGCTAACAAGACCCTGTAATTTCGATTACATAATTTTTATTTCAGGCATAGAATAAAGTAATTCAGTTCACACTGCTTAAAGGATCATTCAGTTATTAAAATGGCAGTAAGTATAATCACAGAAAAAATTGGGAGCCATGAAACAAGATGATCTAGCCTTCCATTTTCTTGCGCTCCTAATCAGCTCTTCAGGAACATTCAGTTTCTGGAAAGGGAATTGTACGTTTCATATGTGAATTTTCGGAAATCGTTATTGGGTGTAATTATTTCAAAGCCCGAATAAACTTTAATGCCAAAAGACGTAACAACCTTCAAGTTACCTAGTTATTCGCATCACATTTACAAATACATTCAAAATATCAGCCACGTCTGAAACTGTGAAGTCTACTATACTATGCCAACAGTCCCTAATATAAGTCCCTAAAATCAACGAAGGCACGAAATAGTTGCTACTTTCAAAGAGAGCATTCAAAAAGTACTAAAAGTAGTAGTTTCATTCTACTCATGGCAACCCTGGAGAGAGAGTTTCAAGACCATTCTTTGATTCTCTAAAAAGGACGTTTTGTATACACCATCTAGAACGCATCCTGTGAATGGAATATCCTTTTTAATTTTCGCATAATGGAGTCTTGAGCCTCACCTGCCTCTATGTGTGCTACCAGAATCGTCCTTTGACTTATTTGATTCACATCTAGTTGCTCTGAGCTGTCCCAAATGAGGCTGCTTCCCTATATTGCTTAGTGTTGCCGCCACTTGCCTGCTCGTCAATCCCTGTGCAGTACCAAGTTGCTTTTGCAGATCCGCTATCTGTTGATTCAACCAGGAAATAACTATAATAAAAGAGATGCACAAATAATATGCAGGGATGTACATTAGTGTCCAGTTTAGAATTATTTCGAGGGGTTGGGCTGGGGCTATAGTAATTCATTGGAGGAGATTGTGGCCTCTAAGCTCGATACTACTAACATTGTTTAGAAATATAAAACTGTTGGAACTAATTTGATCTTCCTCGTTTTTCATTTTCCCTAACGGCCTGCGTCTGTAAGCATTGGATATTGAACACAAACGCTTTAAATGTACTTTATTCCACCAAACTTTGTCTTTCTCTTTATCTGAGATGTAGTAATAATCTCAATTAGGAAACAATCGTCTTCTCTGTATACATTACCGGTTGCCATATCGTAAAATGATCCTGGACGGATGAAACTTCCTCCAACCTTCTTACACGGCATGAATCATTGTTTTAATGTTTTGGTATAATATAATTCTTTGCTATTTTCGACAAGGTAAGCTGCATCCCTCAAACCGTACCTTCTTATAGTAAAAGATAGACCTAAGAGTAAGCACAAAAAGAGTGAAAACTGGCGTTAGTCAATAAAAAAACATTAGCAACATCTAGAGTTTGAAGCTTCGCAATTGTATTTAATCTTGCAAACTGTAGTTTTGTCCTGAGGCGGTGCAGTGTAATTGACCTTAGCTTGGTAATACGGGACCCAGACATCGAACCTAGCTGTGGCACATGCTGCAGAGCCTACGCACGGATCCTAGTAGTCAATAAACGTTGTTAATCTGATTTCTTACTTACTTTGGGAAACTGTGAGTTTATGGTGACGCACTTTGTTTGAACTCAGCTTGGCAATATAGGACCCACAGTTCAAACTCAGCTGTAGGCACACATTGCTGTTCCGACACAAGGACCTTAGTAGCCCAAGAAGCGTCGTTAATCCGATGCAATACAGTTGGGAAACTGTGATCAGAAACATATTACTACGTTAATTTTGCCAATTATAGTAATTTCACCTTATTATAACAGTGAAAAAGGCCAGTGCTGTCCAGACGCAAGGACCTTAATAGCCAAGATGTGTCGTTAATTCGATTCAATGCAATTGGAAAAATGTGATCAGAAACATTAATACGCTAATTTTGCTAATTTTACCTTACTATTACAGTGAAAAAGGCCAAAAAACGCCAAACGCTAGATGGCATAGGTCTTTCTTTGGCCGAATATAGCGCCAGTTTCTACTATTGCAAAATATCCATACTCTTGTATATAGACCATAATATTATTAGTAATTTCGCGTCAGAAAGTAGAATGCAGTTTCTAAACAGCAGAAATGTGCTTTCCTAAGATTCTAGCAAGCTTTCCATAACTTTTAAGACGAGCGTTGCAGAATTCAATTGTGAGGCGCAACAATGTTCATCAGAGACGCAGGAATAGGGGGGGGGGGGGTCAGGTCTCTCCCCATAAGTCACATACAACAGCTAGTGAAACCTCATGATCAATAATCGCAATGTTAAGTATACCCAAGCAACGTACAAAATGTTCAACTGATTAATTGAATATTTGAGATTAACGCTTAAAATTGGAGCGTCATGTCAATCTTAAGAAGAGGCACCAGATGCAACTTTTGGGCTTAAAAATTATTTCACAACCAGTTGATTAATAATCTCAGTTGATTACTACGATATATTTAAAGGAGATGTGGGACCAGACACAAATTTTGGGGATTAAAAATCGTTGCGTCGGCGCTTATTGAAACAAAAAAATATTACTAGGGCCTAAACCTTTCACTTTCGGTTTACCCCTATCACAAGAAGTAACAGGAACAAAGAACATAAAATATCAACTAAAAGAGGTTTCGTGAGGAGTGTTCAATGCTTCCTTTCGCACAGCATTATATGTTGCCATTCATTTTCAGGTGGCAGCAGAGCTTTCAAGCGAGAAAATCCAAAGCAAAACATACCGTGATTAAAGACAGTAATTTGGTAGCGTAACATATTTAAACGGTGGTCTTGGCTCTTTAAATTAAGGAAACAATCTTTTTAATTTAATTTTTATTTTAATATAATTTTATTCCTAATTTTAAAATTAATTATAAAACTCTAACATCCAACGTTAACTACGTACGGTCAATATAAAACAAAACTAGAGGTTTCTCTACTAAGAAGTTAGCGTACTTGTTAGAGGGCGACAACGCCACTAGATATCGGACCCCAAATTCTTATACTACCTGTTTCGTTAGTTTTCAAAGTCTTTTCCTGATCTTGCAGTTTTTCATTAGCATCTTCGAAATCCTCCTTGTGTCTTTTCATTTCATCCTCTATTCGTATCCTTTCTTCTATGTACTTCTTCATTTCTTCCTTTAGAGATTTAATTTCACTTTCCCGATTTTCAACTACTTTTTCTTGTTGAAGAATTAGCTCACTACGAGCTTGCAGCTGGAAAGAAAAATAAATGTGAGAAACGCATCTTATACTAAGACGAACTTTTGGTAGCAAAAATGTTGTATGCCCCAACAACATGAAAAGCTACACAGTTTGTACATACACACAAAAAATGGGATAGGAACTTTCCCTCTCTTTCACATGCTGTGAGATTCTGGGACTGGTCCCATTTTTGATTAAACTATACAAAAAAAAGACTGTAAGAAAGCCAACAAACATAGAAATATCGAAACCATTTTTTTTTTTAATGATGTGTTTACACATAATCTTCGGATCACCTTATAGATCTAAGCTAAGTAAACCTGTGCAGAGTAAATTTTTTTTTTTTTTTTTTTTTTAATAAAAAGGTTGGTTTTTTTATTTCACTTTGTAAAAACGTTTGGAATCGATTAGGCCAAACCCTCAGAAGAATCCTCAATCATAATTTAGCAGATACGAGATAAATCCACGAATATGACACTATCTTCTACATAGGTTAATACTCCGCTGTTTGTTTCGACCCGGTCCATGTATTCTGTGCTTCATAGGGGGATTAGGAGTTGGGAGCACCTTGATATAAGATGTTAGCGACATTTCTTCGTTTTTACAGTTAAATTAAAGAAATGCTTTTGGTAAATGTGAATTTTAGTAGTTTCATTCGGAGAAGGGGGGGGGGGGATTAGACGAATCAATAAAGTAGTAATTATGACCTCTAGGGGTACGAATAGAATAGTACATGTGATAAAATTCTTTGTTATAAGATCTGTGACGCCAATTAGGAGTAGTAAAGTAAATAGCTATGAGTTTTTTTTTGTATATTTTGCCAGCCCCCTAAGACAAGTTTTTTACTTCTTGGGGTGGTCATTTAACTGTTCAGTTCTGAAATAGCATTCGTTTCGTGAACACCTATCTTGGTACTGAAAGTTATCAGTGAGAAAAACCGGTTTCTTGTTACAGTATTTATCTAACTTGCATAATCAGATTAGTATATCTGGATTGGACATAGTTCACTATAAATTTGGTCATCAATTTGGAGTATTTACAAGGTATTTTCTGTAAGAAGGGGTTTAAATCGCCCCTTCACCATAAACATCATTTTGCGTCAGAGGTTAACAACTTATTGTATATTTTGCTTTGAACTGAACTAGTTTGACTGATAAACTAAACATATCCTCTTAACCATGCATTATGGCTCTCGCTTCACTCTTCAACACAACCACGCCCCTCATCAAAACGTTTCTAAATCTAATGAGTTCCACCCTTTCTCTCCGAAAGCACAGCCACCTTAACCTTACAAAATAATAATAAGAAAAACGGAGATGATACTGAGAATAATGGAACATAGTAATTTTCCAAGCTTCTATATTTTCTAATTAAAGAAAAAATGATATCTTATAATTTAACTTTGATAAGTCAATCACAAATTTTATGCTTGAAAGTTAAATTCATTCAACCCAATATACAACTAACACGATACAGAGCAACAGTCAAGCGTATTCTGACTTTATCAGCAAGTGTGACCCCTGTGTAGCCCGGAATTCAAATACGAACTTTGTAGAACTGATCACAATGGGAGGCATGTATTGGAGGAAGGGCAGAGGGCTGTAGTCAATAAACGAGCAGAGTGGTAAACATCTGCTTTTTATTGGCACTTTTTAATGCACTAAACAGCAAAAACCCAGAAAAATGAAGTGCACCAAGGTTCTGGACAAACCCCCCTGTTTGTCAGTATAAGCAAAGAAAGAGCAACTACCTTAGTAGCAGCTGATTTATTATCAGCATGCAATTTAGCGATTATTTGATTGGCCTTCACAAGGTCTTCTGTAACATTTGTTATGGCTTCTTCTCTTCTTAAAACCGTTGATTCCAGTTTGTCCATCTCTTCAGCAAATTTTCTCTAAAAAAAGACTATTATCATTATTCTACGCCTTTTTTCTAAGCAACCATGAGCTTCAAAATGTCTGTATTTCTTACAGATTATTCCGTTTATAATTAGAAAAAAGTTACCAACTACATATCGACAAAATGGTGATCAAACCTTGAGAATTTGTTTCTATCTTCTAGATGGGAACAAAATTCCCGAAAAAAACTAGAACAAACAAAGGCGTTAAAATAGATATTTGCGCGCATTTTTCCTAAATAAACATTGAAGATTGTTAAATCTACCAGCTACCTTGCTTCGGATTAGCTTCAATATGATATCTTCAGTATCATAATTTACTCATTTTTATTTTTGGATTACAGAATATCGTCAAGCTAAAAACAAAAGGGTAATTTTGACCTTTTTTCTTGAAACTAAATTGTTAGCTCAAAGTGAAAAAGCTTAATCAAGTAGACGTGTATCTACTAGCCCCATTTCAACATAAAATCAAGAGAGTAATGTGATAAAAACGGAGTAGCATTTTCTTTGCATCAAAATTAGCAAAACTTAACAGGCTATAATTTAATATAACGAATGGTAAAGAATAGTGACTGAGCACATGGCAATCTTGGACCGATAAACTTCATCTAAAGCAACAGAAGATATTAATGAATGGGACAACAATGTTTCACTACCTTTAGCTCAAAGATCACAGAGTTTCGTCATCACGCAGATTTTCGAAAAGAAGTACGAAAATTTGGTTTCTACGGTTTCTGATTCAATTATATTTAAATAAAATCTAATAGTAGAAACTATTGTCTATACCATGCCTTCTTCGCATACATTTTAGTTTCACGTGGACACTATTATGTTGGGCTAAATTCAAAACTACAGCCAAACATGAGGCGGGATGATTTAGCGACTCATTTTAATTTGTGCAGATTCTTCTAATTGAAACCTCTAAAGAAGAAAAAAAGTTCAAAAGAACACAATTCATGCAAAAGATTAACAAAACTGCTGTCGCTCTTCAGTCGAATTACAAAAATACGAAAAAGCGTCTGTTCGCTATAGCCACGACAACATGTTCTTAATTCATGAAGGTTTACAAATAATGTACATTTCGCACTTGCGTCAATTATTCAAAATACACTATTAATTTACAAGATCTGTAGGTAATTTTATCACATATAAACTATTTTCACATGCAGAGTACTTGTTATAAAATACTAAGATAAAGGCCTGAGTCAATCTTTGAGGATTAATGTTACAAAAAAAAGGTCCAAAAATAAAGACGAATCGGATAAAATGTGCTAGAATTGAGAATGCCATGAGCTAGATTATATAATAGACAAAAAGAAACTTTTAAATTAAAAGTTAGACTTGGGAATTGGACGGTTTATTGTTAAAGGAAGTAATCAATGAGAAAAAATTTTTTCATAGCCCCTAGTATTTGTCTTTAAGCTAGTTAGATTCAACACGGGTAAAGAAAACAGTTTTCAGGTTTTTTTTTAACATAATGTAATCCCTAAAAAGTATAATATTTATTTACAGGGGTCGGCCGAAACAATACTCCCGAAAAAGTGACTTTAGTTATTTCACAAAAAAAGTGACAAAAAGTGACTACCAAGTGGCAATCAGAGCACAGGCAAATGAAATACACAAGTCCCAGTTACTGCCTTATGATCATCATTGCCCTCTAAAAGCCCGCGAGGTAACGGAAAAGATGGCCGATAGTTTTATTTTATGTTTGATTAATTTATTTGCTCATACAAAAGAAAGGACTTTAATGAAAACACAACTTCAATTAAGGTAAAAGGTACAAACAACATTAGAAAAGCAAAACTTTTAAATGTTTACGAACAGGAATAAACCGTACGATTGGCGTTCATGAGTAAGCGTAACAATCACTGGTAGAATTACACTTAACATAATTAGCCTCATACTTCTTCTGCTTTTTGAATGGCGATCGATCAGTTCTGATTTCTTCTTCAAGACAAATAATTCCACAGATTCAGCATCATTTGCTCTTTCCCTTTCTTCAGAACGAGCTTTTAGTGCTGCTTCCAGCATGCTTTGAGCCTGAACAATGTTCGAAAAGTCCTTCTCTTCTACTGCTTTCTTCAGACGTTCTCCTGCATCTTTCTGAAGAGTATGTCCAATTTCTTTCTTCTGTTTAGCCATCTCTATTCTTAATAAAATGTCAGACTCTAGCTGACATTATTTTCTGCTTCTTCTGGACCAGGTACTGGACTACCGATTCAGAATCTTTTTTTTAACTTCAAGCTTTTCCTTTTCCACTTAATCCTATTTTGGTCCAATAACGTAAAGTTCATAGCTAGCTCTAGCTGATCTGGCTAAACACAGCAGTTTTTTTGTGATCGGCACAAGCTCGGTTTTGTTCTCTGCTGCGTAGAGCATCAGCAACAAAGGCTTTAGCGTTTAGGGTCCGCTCCTCTGTACGGGCTTGTATGCTAGTCATTAACTGAGCTGAACGAGAAAATCCTCGCTCCACGTCTGCGCTTCCATGGGAGAGCAAAAGAGCTGCTCTAACTAATCGACCCAAGACCTGATATTTCACATCACCATCCACTGTCCTCAGTTCTAGGATCTTTTGCCAAAAGCTATCGATTCTCGTACCGTTCGTGGGGTCTCTGAGTGGTGACACAGGGTCCAACAGTAATAATTACCATTCTCCCTGGACTTCTTATCTCTATTTTCGTCTTAGAGATAAGAAGTTATGCGACGTAAAGAACATCACTGCAACCCACCAGTTGGAATCTGGCTCGGGAAGACTGAAGCAGCTAAAACTTCGGAAAAAATTGTTCGCAGGGCATTTTGCCAACAAATACTGTACAGTAGCTTTGACTTGCTTCTTAAATCCTAGGAAAAAAAGAAGTTTCCCATCTTTCTGAGTCGCCCTCGAAGAAGCAAAATCTGCCAGGATCTGCTCATTACACCAAGGTTACTCCGGATATACTTTTACAGCACTGTCTATGCTTTAAAACCCCACGGCGAGGTGATAGTTGACATCATCGGCACGTATAATGTCACCAACATTACTCCTGGTAAACCGCTCTCACACTATGCGTCCAGTCCCGTCTTCCCTACCAAAGCAGTTTTCCGAAAATTTCGTCTTGCCCATCACTCAAAATGACCTACAAAAAGAACAGGTGTTTTATGGATTTAGAAAACCTTTTCATCAACTTGTACATTTATGCAGACACATATAAACTCATAGAGCCAATGAAAGACGCTTATTACACCTTACGTTTTGACGTCTTCTAAACCCAAACACAAAAAGAGAAGCAAATGCAGGAAACATAACTTAAGAATCAGGGCCAAAATGTCCATCTTCTAAGCAGCCAATTTGGGTAGATGCTCAGTGAACGAAGGCCTATGAGCAGCTTTGGGAGGATTATTTATCAACAGTGAACTTACCTTTTCTATCAACTTGAATGTCCTACCTTCCATTAGTTTACTAAATTGCTGAAAAAAAGCTCAAAACATGAAAAAAAGTGACTTTAGCGACAAATTCAGTGAAAAAGTGACAAAAAGTGACACGTCCAAAAAAAAGTGACAAATCCCTATATTTATCTATGCAGATTTGGCAAACAATCAAAATTGATTGATTGTTGCTATATGTAGTAGCACTTACAAGTTGTATCTTCACCAAGGAAACATAACACTTCCTGTGAGACACAAAATAAGAATTTACGCATCTCAGTTATAGAATTTCATTTGTACAAAATGAAAATTTAATCACTCTTGCAAAATAGTTTTACAAAGACAGGCAAGGAATTTTTGGAATTTAACTTGGTGAGTAAAGTAACGGAATACAAATAGCTGCTCTTCTGCTCTGCATGAAAGAAAGAAAGAAAGAAAGAAAGAGATTTTATTTGAGCCCTACGGCCATACACAACATGATTTAATAATACAACACTGCACAGAACACACACTCAATATAAAACAATACTTATTTTCATTCACTCGGGCTCGACTGAGCCTCTCCCGCCTTTTCCACATATCGTGCCATTTTGCATATGGTTCCAGGCATCGAAGACCTCAGGATATCAGAAAGCAGCACCAACCGATGGTCCCCCCAAATTTCATCCCTAAGACTTTCAAGCTCCTGGCACTCCATGAGGAAATGGGCTAAATTATTATCCTCTTTTCCGCAATACCCACACTTACCATTTGTACCCTTATTTTTTTAAATTTCTGTCCCCTATGTACTGGAAGGCTATTTCCCCTCAACTGGATCCATGATTTTAAATATCTAAAAGGTAAATTTACCTTAAAATAATATTCCTCCCCAAAAATTTCTTTTGCTTTACTATGTTCCTTCAGTGTTTCCGACGAACAGTGTTTCTTCTGCTCTGCATGTTTGAGCACGGCATTGTAGAATATTTGTAAATTGAGTTTTTATCTCAACTATGCATGAACTTACCATATAGACCTTCGGAACTGACGGTTGCTTATTTACCAAAAGGATAAAGAATCACCATCTCAACGGCTTTGACACATACATTTATAAGTAACTGTGGTATTCCTGATCAAACAGTTCGCGATAACGAACTGTAAGTAAGCAACGAGTAGTTTGATAACAATTAATAAATCAAAAGAATTGGATTTTTCTGCTGATAAATTTAAAATTGTTTTCCGCAAAATAAGTTTTTCAAAGAAAATTAAAGAGCTCTATTTAGCCAAAAATTAGCAGAAATAAAGTCAAATAATCTTCCAAGCGTAAATCTACCACAAACAACTATTGATAAATAAATAAAACTCACAACAAACAGAAACTACAATAAATAACCGAGTCAAACTCAAAACGAACAGAAATTAACATGAGCTGATAACCCCCATACCTTCTCAAGACCAGAACATAATTTACACTTTAGTGAAAAAAAAAAAAAAACAACAAATAACCGTGGACTGTAAGTTTAACTGACATATACTTATATTTATTCCTTAAAGTTTTAATTTTTTTTATGAAAGTAAAAAAAAAAATAAAAACATTTAAAAAAAATTTTTTCAGTAAAGCGCAAATTATGTCCTGGTCTTGAGAAGGCATGGGGGTTTTCAGATGCACATAGGAAAATACGAGGTGTTGTGGAGTGGTATCCACCCTCCGATCAATCTGAATCTTAAAAAGGGCACTAGAACTTCGGATTACCAATCCAATGGGCCCCTCTGAAGTTTATATGATCATTCTTTCTATATAAACCTTATATGCCCCAGGGCATAACTTACAACCCCTGTCCTGAGGGTTATGGGAGGGGGTTCATCCTCAAAGACGTAATTTCCGGGCCTTTCAATTACGTTGAACAAAAGGGCTATCTCAAAATACTGACTGAATATGTTTGTGGAAATGGTGGGCGTAGGAGGGTTAGTTGCCCTCAAATCACTTTCGACTATTAAAAAGAGCACTAGTCCTTTCAACTTCCAATCGAATGAACCCTTTTCGGAATTTCTACAACAATACCTTCGATACAAAGTGCCCTGGTCTAAGACAAACCAGAAAAAAAGTATAATAAATAATCCATTTTTCCCACATCGCTCTTCACTTAGGTAGCGCTATTGCGCTGCCTAATATTCTTAACATTTTAAATTCATTAAGTTTGATGTACCCATCAAAAGCTACGAGCCTGAAAAAATGTGAATGATTTTCGAAAGAGTCGGTAAACACACCCAAAAATTCAAGCTATCTTAATGAAAATCACGCCGTTAAGTTCAGCATAGCAGAAAGCTCCACTGTAGAGGTTTGAAGCTCCTATTTACAAAAATATTGATTTTTTTTTGGGGGGGGGGGAAAGATCATGGATGCGTGTTTATTCTTTTTTATTTATCTATTTCTTCCTAAGGGTGACCGTATCAAACTAATTATCCTAGGATATCGAGTGGGGTCTCATTCGAACGGAAATGAAAAATTTTTTAGTGATCTTTTAATCAACAAAAATATTGGAGGGCAGCTTCCACCCCCGCGTCTCCTTTTCCAAAAAGAAATCCGATCAAAATTTTTAGATACCTCTTTGGTTCAGCATTGTTTCAGAGTCTAATAAGCTATACTTCTAAGGACGACAAGACCCCCACAGCGCCTTGAGAGACGTCTGTATGTTTTGCAATTTGTAAATTGTTTACGCATAGGATTTGTTCTTGGAAAGTAAGAATTTTCCGAGGGAGAATTTACTGCAGGAGAAGGGGGGTATCCACGGGAAGTTTTCCACTAAAAGGAAATTTTTCATGAAGAAGGCTGGGGGATTTCTCGGACTATTTGAAAAATGATCAGAAATTAAATAAAAAAAAAAACAAACGTTTTTTCAACCGAAAGTAAGGAGCAGCATGAAAAACTAAAACGAACAGAAATTATTGTGTACGTGAGGGGGCTGCATCCTCCTCGATCACTCGCTCGTTACGCTATAGTTTTTAGAGGTTAAAAAACTTTTTATTCCAATTCAACGACCATTGTGCTTCAGGAGTTGTTCATAAAGAATTTCGACAAAAGATTACTCTGTTTCACCCAATGCTTCAGCCAATCCTGCTGAAGCATGAATCCTTTCATCAGACTTTCCTGAAATAGAAATAACTCAACATTCGAGAAGAGAAAAAGAATAGATCTCCTGGCGTTAGGCTTATTTCTGATACCTAGAGCTCACGTAAAAACTCCCAGAACAGCCTTAGGGAATCTTCAGCTACGCTTCAATCTTTAGCATATGGTAAAGGTAAAGAATACGACATTACACTTTACGGTCCCTGCTGGCGGTGCAGATCTCCGTTTCTTGGTCCTTCAGCCAGGATGTACAATATGGCGTTGAAGGCCAACCATCCTGTGCTTTCGCACACCCTTCTTGTTTACCTTCCCCAGATTTCTCCAGATACCCATTTAGAGCTGGGTCGACTCTGACTGAGCTTACAGAGTCACACCACTGACCCCCATACCAAACGAAATAATTGGGTGTGCTAGGATTCGGACCCTCGCCTTCTCGGACAAAGGATCCTGAATTCAGCGCACCAATCCACTCGAATGCATGCTATAATATGCTTTGATCCTGATAGCCGAAGTCATCACTCTAAAAAATTGACGTAGTACAAACACTGCACTCAGGATAACCTTGGGTGGCTGGAAAACAACACCATATCCTAGACAGTGAGTAGGAGGTTTGGAAACCCGCTGCAGAGAAAATAATATGAAGCACGGCCTATTAAAGTCCTATGTTGGGTCTATTGTATCTAAATATTTATAAAAAAAAATTTATTTTATTTGAAAATATCCAAGAAGTTGCAACAACAAGCACAGTGCTTATAAAATTGTCAGACATAAGTTATTTTAGAGCAAAATTACCCGATACTTCATGTGCCATTGAAAAGGTCAGACATAATATGACATTTGCCCGACCATAATTCACTGACACGGAGCTCGAAGAAGTGATCTGTGTAAGAACAAATCAAATGTAAGAAGAGGTGGCGAGGGGCAAGTGCCTAAAAGAGCTCATTTTACTGCCCAAAGGCTCTAACTCTCTTAGAACCTTAAAATAGATATAGAACAAGTTTTTGGGAAGGAAGGGAAGGTAGAAATTGATATCTAATCCCTCTTGATTCCCGAGAATAATTTTAATATGCACCTTTATTATTGGTACTCGGGGAAGCGGGTAATAGTATCACTATCATCGCTACAACCTATTTTCTATGTAGCATAAATATTGTTTTCAAGTCCCTACCAGGAAAAGGGGGAAGGGCGAGGCAGGGCATCATAGACCTTTGCCATGAAATTCTTGAGGAATCGGGGGTAAAGATTACTATCAGGAGGGTTTAAATTTTTCTATGAAAAATGTTTCAATGGATTTAAACATATGCATACAATATATTTTAACATCCAAGAACACTGTTGTGGATGCCGTGATGGCTTCAAACATGTAAAAGACCAAGTCATGCAGAACTTCCATCTACATGAACAATAATACCCGTCTTTGTCCACCCAAATTTCTTTAGTAAAATTATCACAAGAATTTATATAACAAAACAACTGTTCATCGAAAATTTTGACTAAATAGTCAAATCTTGTCCACAATTTTACTTACAATCCAATATTTGAATTACCAAGCATAGAACTTAAAGAGGCAAGCTACCAACCAATTTACAAAAATTGTTAGATCCACTTGAACAGCAATAAATCGTGTGTTTATTGGACAGGTAGCCCACATAATATTCTGGTTAAGCCTGTGCATGATTTAAAAACGACCAGAAATTAAATTAAGAAAATTACTTTTCAACTTAAAGTAAGCAGTAACATTAAAACTTAAAATAAATAGAAATTCATCTATCTCTGAGGGGGGGGGGCTATCTCCTCCAAACGGCCTTACTCTTTATGTTAAAGTTGGATTTTTGTCTGATTTTTTTTTTTTTTTAAACGACAGCTAAAACACAAGGGTCGTTGAACAAAAATATTAAACTGTTTAGACACTGTAGTCGGTAACAACACATTTTGTAGTGTTGGTTGAAAAGCATGCTAAATCTTAAAAAAGAGCACTGGAACATTCAATTTCTTATTGAATGAACCCCCTCTAAATGCTATTCCACCACCCTTCCAATAAAAACCTTCTATATTAACAATGAGCAAATTTCATAGCTTATAGTCGTTACCCTAGGGGCTTGAAGGGGAATTGTTGAACGCAGAGGCATGGTGATTTGACCTTCAGAATATTGTAGACAAAATTATAATCTCAAAATTATGATCGGATGAATTTGAGGAAAAAAAGTTTGGCGGGTGGCTTTTTGCCCTCCCATCAGTTTTGACTCTTGAAAGGGTACTAGAACTTTTAATTTGCAATCAAATGAGCCCAGTCCGAACTTTATATGAACACCCTTCCATATGAAGTGTCTCAAGGAAAAATAAATAAACAAATATTAATACATTAAACCCTTTTGGCTCTTACTATAGGCAATGCTATAGGATTACCTCTGACTTAAAGAGATGAATTGAACTTTCAGTTTTTCTTCTTATTAATATCCAAAATTATCCAGGGGGAGTATGGGGGTATTTTACTGGGGGGTGGGGTGTGAATGCCGGCACCTCGAAATCGCTTATCAAAGGAATCCAGTCAATAAAGGCTAATGATAATATTAAAGGCTTTAGAGTTTATGGGGATTTTCCCATTTGTCTTTAATGTAATCGTTTCTTAGCTGCAACCTTGCTTAATTTGGTAAAAACCAGATGATAAACTTCTAATGTTGATTTTAAAACATGTCACTATTTTGTGATTTCAACTGACATCAGCTGTTATAATTCATCACACAAGTCACTTTGTCAATAAATCCTACACACAGATACCTTGTGACAGCATAGTGGATACGACTGCGCACTTCAACAGAAGATGCTCAGGTTCAAACCCTGGTGTCGCAAGGAATCATTGACAAGTTTCGTAAAAGATAATTTTTTAGCTTATTTTTGCAACGAGTTTGCTTAAACTTAGAATGAGTAATTGAAAACAATAATCATAAAATATTATTAGGAACGTACTCGTACAAGAATTGAGCGATTTCTTCTTCGAAAAGTTTTAAAATTACAGCTAAACATTTTTTTTTCTCCATAAGATAAAAAATAACCAAAAACCACATAAGTAACCAAGGTGAAAGAAACAGAGTCATGATAACAATGAACATATCAAAAGAACATATCGAAATTAAATGATTATTCAAAATATACACAATTCATCAAATTGAAAGTTACCTGTCAAAAGTTACAAGTCGGGGAAAATTCGCTTATTATTTGAAAAAGAGGGAAAAACTCCCAAAACATCAAGTGTTTTAAATAAAAATCGCATCATTATATTCAGCAAACCAAAGAAACCTGGTGTAAAGTTTTCAAGCTCCTATATACAAAAATGTGAAATTTGGCATTTTTATACCAGATGCAAGATCACAGATACGTTTTTTTTAGAGGTGATCGCTTCGAACCAGTGATTTAAATGGGGCTCATTCAATAAGAAATCAAAAGTTCCAGCGTAATTTCTAGAGATTTAGCCTGCTTTTCAACAAGTGCAACCGAATGAGTAGTTACCGACTACACTGTCTTATAAATTCCTAGTCTAGTTTAATGGCCCTTGTGTTTAAGGAGTCGTTTTTTAAAGAATTTAGACAAAAGTCCAACTTTAGCATGAAGAGTAAGGTTGTTTGGAGGGAGTAGCCTCCCCCTCACAGAGAGAATAATTTCTGTTTGTTTCATGTTTTAATGTTACCCCTTACTTTTAGTTGAAAAGTTATTTTCTAAATTTTATTTCAGATCGTTTTTAAAATCATGCCCAGGCTTAACCAGGATATAATGTGGGCTACCAGTACAACAAACACGCGATTTGTTGCTGTTAAAGTGGATGTACCAACAATTGTAAATTTTTTAAATGCACTCTTTGTGGCATCTGCCCCTCGTCACTGCTTCACATAGCTGATGTGTACATCTACATCACTTCATATAATTAAAAAAATTCAATTTAGTTAAAAGAAATAAGCATAAGAAACATTTCGTGTAATAAAAAGGGAGGCATCTCCCTGCAGCCCCCTTATTCGGGCTTGATCTAAATGAGGGGAGGTTATAAATTAACTTTTAACCCCCCCCCCCTCCTAGACTCTTATTTCTATTTATCCAAAGGTTCATGGAGAATTAGACAATTTGGGGATTGAAACATACTCTTTTAGACGTCTGACACCCCCCAGCCTACACAATGACCCACCACTACTCCTTTATAGTATGTGATGCGCAATTATATATCCCCAAACATAATTTCATGAAAACATAAAAATGAAACCAAACATAATATCATTTGAACCAACTGAGCAAAATCTAGCATTAAGACAAATGTCCAAATTAACAATTTGCACATTTTTTGCAGGGGGATGGGTTTAAACGCCTAAATTCGTTATTTTGACGCTGTTGATAGCAATTATGTATTTTGTACCGTTTTTACTGTATTTGAGGAGTTTGGGGCTTTTTTTTGGAATGAAACAATAAAAACTATTTTATAGATTAATTTTAAATATGCAAAATTTATTACTATTGAAATCGCTCATTAAGAGCTATTAGAACATGGAAATTTGTACAATTTCAGAAACATGATTAAATACCCACAAAGGAAAAACTATGCTATGAATTTAAACTTGAATGAGAAACTAAAGGCACAACGTACAAATGTATTATTTCTTATCATCGCAGTTTATTTTGGATTATTATTGGTCATGTTGAAAACCAAATGAACTAAATTGATTGATTTACTCATAGCTTTGCCGAGTAAAATACGGTAGATTGCCACTGTGGTATCGTGATTTCGTCAAAATCCTGGGAAGTGGGAGGACAAAGTTGGAGCCAATGTTCCCAAATCAAGTGAAAATGACAGTGAAAGATGAAAAATGAGCCATATAGTTCAATAAAGGCAGAGAAATACAACAGAAAACTGACCCATTTCTCTGGATGCTTGAATAATGCAGAATAATTTTAGTTTTGACAATAGTTTTTATGAAGCTAAGTTCAGCTGGGGGACAAACTGGAGACTGAGAGGGGGGAGAACTGAAGTCTGGGGACGGGACAGTTTCTCCCCAGACTGGAAATACCCCACACACACACATAAATGTTACAAATCGTTAATATAGACTTTTATTTTAACACTAAATTCAACTCATTTGGTTTCAAGTGATTGAGCATCTGATACTGTAAAGGAGGAATGGTGGGTCATTGTGTAGGCTAGGAGGGGGGGGTGATATGGACGAACCAATCAATTCCAACATCCTCTAATTTTCCATGAACTTTTAGATAAATAAAGACAAGGGTCAAGGGGAAGTGGGTTAGGAGTTAATCTATCACCCCCTTTCATTTAGATTAAGCTTGGATAAGGAGGCTGGTGTGAGATGCCACCTTTTTGTTACACAAAATTTCTTATATTTATTTTAAAGTTTTTTTAACCAAACTGATTTTCCTCATATTTCTTAAAAATTATATAATTCTGTTGAATAGGTATAGTCACAATATCAAACGAAATTAGGGTCAAGTACGAGGATGGTAACAGAGGCACCGGTTATGCCTGTGTCATATCCTTGTCACAACTACCCAAGTAGTTCCTTTTTTTTATTCAGTTTACAGTTTTTGAGCAGAAGTCCTTGCTCTCTTTTAAGCACTAAACCACAGGACAAATTGGCTCGAAAAGTACAACTCAAGAAGTTACTAGTTGTGACCCGTTCATTGCAAATCAAAGAGATGTAACTGAGTGTCACGAGGCATATACAAAAACGAGCAAAAATAATTTCTTAAATACCCCGTGGGTTCCTTTTCATGTGCACATAAAAGGAAATAAATTATCAGATACGGCAGCAAAGAACGCTGTCGATTCTGGTCATCTTGTGAATTGTTTATAATTATAATAATTGTCTAGAATGGCCCAGCTTATAAAATACTTTCTACAAAGGATCAGCCTACTAAACGATGTGATGTAAAGCACACAAATAAGCAACCAACGCCTTTATATATAGCCTTGACAAGAAAGAATGTGAGCTTTACGTATTTACTGAGGTCCTACCATGCATTAACTATAAGCTACGAAATCTAGACTATCCAAGAAATCTCTACAATACACATTAGCGCCAACCCGCCGACGAAAATGCTCTATATGACATTATCCTGAATTATCAAGTCACAAACACTATTAGTTCTATAATATTATTCTGAAGAAAAATATCTCAATAAATATTTAGCGTATTTTTTGGGGGTTGATTAGTTAGAGGGAACTATTTAGATACCAAATATTTTACTGATAGTGCTTGGTGAGACTGAGAAAACAAATGTTCAGTATCCCAATACGCACGTATTTTAAAAATTCTAAAGTTGGGCTAGGTTCTGAAAAGAATTTCAGAGGTTTGATGGATGCAAAGATTCACAATCTGCCAATACCAAGCTATTTTAAAGAATGATAAAATTTGACGAACAAAGTCAGGAGCAGAAATGTGGCAGCAAACCATCATGAATGTAGGAGGGAAGATTCCTAAAAATATGTTTTGATCCTAAAAATAATACAATATTTTGATTGCAAGCATTGAAATAAAAATCAAACAGACCTTGCCCCTTAGTAAAACAAAGAAAAAGGTAGATAGTTTTCGCCCTACTCACTGAGTGGTTCAACTGACGGTTTTATTTGCCACTTATAACAAACTATAGCAGCCACAAGGGTTACTTACAGAAGCAGCATAATAAAAATTTTGCATTGAGTTCACCTAAGAATAACGACAAAAAACCGGCACCAATTCAACAAAATATAGGACGACGGGAGGGAGGAGGAGGGACTTTTGAGATTTTTTCATGAAGATGCAAAAGAAGTATTTTTAAAACCTAGAGGGAGCTTTCTTGAATGAAAATACAACCGAGATATTTTTTAAAACCTCCTACCCTCTCTACCCTTATTGGAGCCCCTTTGTAACAAAAACAAATTCCTTGGGTAATTTTGTCAAGCAAAAGGTATACTCACTGATCCACATATACACGGAA
This sequence comes from Artemia franciscana, assembly GCF_032884065.1. NCBI lineage: Eukaryota > Metazoa > Arthropoda > Branchiopoda > Anostraca > Artemiidae > Artemia > Artemia franciscana. The sequence goes on from NC_088881.1 coordinate 22,689,081, forward strand.
GTTCAGTTCCAACCAAAGAAATTGCAGTTTCGTCAATTAGAGACTTTCCCCTTACTCCCCCCCCCCCTATACTTTGTAAAATACGCTTTTGGAGTATTTTCATTCAAAATACCTTTTGATATTTTTGTTGAAGAAAAACGAACAATTTGTCAACCCCCTATATTTTTGAGAATTGGAGCCACTCAGAATTTGGGCAACTGGAATATTGAGAAGGAAACTAAGTCACATCAATGAATTATAAGGGAGATGACCGATTTTAGAAATCCTTATAATCCTAGTCAAAAATTTCTTATTCCTCACTTTGCATAAACAAAAAGCGTTTAATAAATCTAAACTGCCTAGTTTTTCATTTCTTTTAATACTGTACTAGATTTCTTTCTTATGTTAACCCTTTAAGTCCGGATGTCCTTTTAAAAGGACAAGCAAGTTTGATTGGTGGCAATGACTCGCGTATGGTTTCAATCAGCATATACCGTCTCTTATATGATTCAGCAGTTCAAGACGCGTCAAACAAGTTGTCGCACAAGGCAGTGTGACACTCGGTTCAGTTGCCTGGCCGAGATTGGTGAGAGAGGTCCAGAAAGGGGCGAAAGGTGGGTATTGATTAAAATATTATTAAAATTATTAAATGACTTTCAAAAATTCTAGAAAAAAATCAGAGTGTAGCTCGATAGTGTTAAATTAGAATAAGATAAGAGGCTAGGATCCAACGGTAACAATGCTGGTGCATGAAGTACTTTCTGACAAGCTGTCCTTTTGAAAGGACACCCGTCCGTAAGGGTCAACAACTTGACGGCTATTTCATGAAAGAACATCGAAGGAAAATAATAAGTTTATTTAATATATTTGAATATGTTTTAACGAATTTATATCCAAGGTATATTTCAAGTTGGGTGACAAGTTTGAGAAGGCATTGAAGAAGTCACGAAACTTGCGCGCTCGGCGAGATTTTGAACCAGAACAAGCCCTAGAAATGTTTACGGAACTACAAGATGGAGATGTTTCCGAGATGCTGGATCTTTGAGATTACGGTGACGACGAGAGTGATAGCCAATATTTACCGCTGAACCCCGAACTAACCGACTTCTACGAGCTAACGCTTCTGGGACCGACATGAGACAGCCCCCCTCCCGATAACTTTCTTGAGTCCCGTGATCTTGAAGAACCTGGGCCCTCTACTAGCTCTTGGCCCTCTAATAGCTCTGACAGGGCAACTAAAGATCAGGAACCTTCAGCCAAAAAGGTAAACCGACGAAATAGGGGCGAAAACATGTGGTGTTACAAGGAATTCGAACTTTACATTGAATATCAGCAAGTTATATGTGCATATACTCCCGCACAAACAGAGTCCATGTCCCCAGCCGAATATTTTTCTGTTTTTCTCTGATGAAATGACTGATAAGATATTGTTAGAGACGAATCTTTATACAATGACGACAAATTCAAATTCATTTGAATGTCAATGGGTAACAAATTCATCGATGTCACAAAACAAGAGATTTACTCTTATCTTTCAATAACTCTCTTCATGGGAATAATAAGATTGCCTAGCTACAAGCTCTACTGGGAGAAAGTGCTGAACTATACTCTCGTCTCTGGAGAGATGTTCCGAGACAGTTCCACATTAATCGGAAGGTACTTGCACCTCAATGACAACAGTAAGTGCAAGCCAAAACAGATCCTGGACATGATCATTTGTTCAAAGTGAGGCCCGTAGTGTACATGCTGCAAGAAAATTTGATGATAACTGAGCCTGAAGAAAGACACATTATAGATGAACAGATTATCCCATTCAAGGGAAGATCTGTTATGTGGCTGTATCTCCAAAACAAGCCGCACAAGTGGGGGTTCAAAGTATTTACTCGAGCTGGAAGTAGTGGGAGCATTTATAACATCGAAATTTACCAAGGCCGAGGAACTGTGGAAGCTGGGCCCTTCGGTCTTGGTGGAGATGTTGTTATGAGCTCTTGAAATCCCTGGAACCCAAAGCGGGGCCCAAGATATTTTTCGACAATTTGTTTTCAAGCGTAGACCTTGTCGTTCATCTGAAGGAGATTGGATATGATTGGATTGGGACTATTCGTCAGAACCGTCTTTTAGAATGCGAAGTAATGGAAGAAAAGGAAATGAAACGGCTTCGTATGGAAAACGTCGACTGGAGAGTTGAAAAATCGACAGAAGTTTGCTTGGTGCGCTGGTATGATAACAAAGCGGTTACGCTTGTATCGAACTACGTTGCAGTTGAGCCCAAGGATACCTGTAGACGTTGGGATTCCTCCGAGAAGAAATACGGGGAATTCGAAAGGCCCGCAATCAAAGAGTACAACAAGTACAAGGGTGGCGTGGATTAGGTTGATATGCTTATTGAGCTCTATCGCTCAAACCTGAAGGCAAGACAGTGGTAAATGCGCATATTCTACTACGTTCTCGACAGTGCAGTAGTCAATGGCTGGCAAATTTATCGTCGTCACTGCTGGCAGTCCAATGTTCCTCTATTGAAGTTCCAAACCATCATTGCACGCTCTCTCGGATACTCCAACACACCCCGAAGGCACCCTGGTAGACCATTATCTCTGGAAACCGAAGGTACTCCTCCACGAAAAATACCTACACAGCCTACCCCCCCCCCCCCCCTACAAACGGGCATCATGACGGGTACAACGATTTTCTAGAGTTCAGAAAAGATAAAAAACGCTGCCGAATTTGTCAGAGGAATACACAAATCCTGTGTAGCAAGTACCTTTGAATTGCACTGTGCCTTGTTCCTGAGAGGAACTATTTTTTCTCTTACCACAGGAGGTGAACTCTTTTTTACTTTTGTAGTAGTTACTAGTTTTGTCTGATACAAAAATACATGGCATTATTTGAAAAAAAATACTCCACTAAGGACGGATGTCCTTTTAAAAGGACATGACGGATCTCGAGCCCTGAACCAGAAACCGAAAATGTGACTTCATATTCAAGTTCAGTGATTTTTTTTTTTTTCATATAGAAACATCCTTCAAATATTTTTTTTTTCCTATCGAGTTCATAATTCAGTACTTAAAGGGTTAATAAAAATGTAATTTTCAATACAAATCTCGACAGTATTTACTGGTCTATTGATTTCGATTTATACTGGTAGTTTTCCGTCGAATGGGTACAGATCTCATGCATTATAACAGCTTAAAGGATAATAGTTGAATTAAAATCACAACTGCGATATTGTGAAGAATGTGTATTGATTTTGAACAACTCTAAGATAGATAATTTTTAGTTTCTGTTTAGAATCTCGGAAAAAAACAAGAAAACAGAAAAGTCTGATTTTGAGTTTTGATTGAGCCACTAGGCCCTTCTGTCCAAAAAATTGCCCCCCTCCCTGTCCAAAATGAAACTTCCATGGTATAGAGCCTTTGGTAAGGAACAACTTACATTCGTTTCATGTGCTGATCCCAGCTGACCTTGCAATTTCATTATCAGCATATCTTTGTCTCTCAAATCCTGAAAGATGAATAAATAAATTTAAAAAAAATTATTACAAAATATAATAGACATAATACAAGTGAAAACTAAAATATACGTGCTCCGAATGGTTACATACATATATCTTATCTCGGTAAACGAGCGATAATTATACATGTATGTATAATTTTTTTCTCAAAAAGCGGCTCCATATATTCTTAAAAACAAGAGCGATGAGCTCATATGGCATTTGTGACGAGGTCGGAAGACCAAGTTTCATTACGATTTCTCCACTCTAAGCGTTTTCCAAGATTCCCGGTTTCCCCCTCCAGCCCCTCCCCCAATGTCACCGGATCCAGTCAGGATTTAAAATAAAGGCTCTGAGACACGAGGTCCTTCTAAATATCAAATTTCACTAAGATCCGATAACCCGTTCGTAAGTTGAAAACACCTCACTTTTTCTAATTTTTCCAAATTAACAGTCCTTCCAATCCCTCTACCCTAGATGGTCAATCAGGGAAATTACTATTTCTAATTTAATCTGGTCGGGTCTCTGATATGCCTGCCAACTTTCATCGTCCTAGCTTATCTGGAAGTTCTCGAACTAGCAAAACCGGGACCGATAGACAGACAGACAGACCGATAGAAATTTAAATTGCGATCTAGGACTTGTGCTTATTTTTCCTATCAAGTTTTATCCCGAACCCTCCACTCTAAGCGTTTTCCAAGATTCCCGTTTCCCCCTCCAACCTCCCCCCAATCTCTCCAGATCTGGTTGAGATGTAAAATAAAAGCTCTGAGACACGAGGTCCTTCTAAATAACAAATTTCATCAAGATCCGATCACTTGTCCGTAAGTTAAAAATACCTCATTTTTTCTAATTTTTATTAGCCCCCCCCCAGCCTCCCCAAAGAGTGTGGATCCGGTCCGGTTTGTGTCAATAAGGTATCTAGGACATGTCCTTATTCTTCCCCCAAGTTTCCTCCCGATCTCTACACTCTAAGCGTTTTCCAAGATTTCCGGTTTCGCCCTCCAATGAACTCCCCCCAATGTCACCAAATCCCATTAGGATTTAAAATAAGAAAATAAGAGCTCTGTAACACAAAGCTGTAATTCCAATAAATAGCTTGGAATGTATTTTTGACAACATGGGATTTTAGTGAAAAAAAAGAAAAAAAAAGAAAAAAAGAACTAAATTGTTACATGAAGTGTTTATAATAAGGCTAATTATTTTGTTAATTTTGTATTATTGTTTAGCCAGCTTTTACTGACACATAAAGTTGGTTTGTTACCAGTGGCAGCTTATGCTTGTTATTCCACTCTTGTGGGTACTGTCTAAGACGTAAATACATAAAAATTAAAATAAAAACTAAATAGCCATTACAACTTTTCCAGATAGACACTTCTGATACTTTATGTCGATCTTTAACTCCTTACTTTACTGCTACTACTAGGACCTCACTGCACTACCATGTCACCTGCGACCCACAGAGCTAGGTGCAATTCTCCTCCATCCCTATCTATTCAAAGCACCAATCTCTTTACACCAACCGAGGAAGTTCCAATTCCCTTAAATCTTTCCTTAAGACCTCCTCCCAGCTCATTCGTGGACGACCTGTTTTTAGTTTGGCCCTAGATGGTTGCCTGACAAGAACGATCGATCTCTGGCAATCTGTCATCCTGCATCCGAAGAATGTATCTAGACTTTCTAACCTTTCTTTTGAGGCACATTCTTCGTACTGCTTAATGTCTGAAATACGGTAAGTCAGACCGTTAATTAAAACAATCCGTTGATAGTTTCTCTGAAAAACACCCAACAAATCCTTTGCCATTTTTCGGAGCACCCACACTTCAGACTTCTTTTGTCTGAAAATTTCTTTTGTCTTCACACTTCTTTTGTCAATACAATCAACAGGTAGCGTTAAAAAACAACAAAAAAAGATATTCAAAAGGCTTTTCTAGGTTCGAATGATCGTGGAATATAACTAAATAAAAACAACAAGTCTTTGTAACTGAAAGTAAGAATTGACGTTAAAACTCAAAACGAATAGAAATGTTAGAAATGTCAGAGATGACACTTGACTACTGTCATCATTGTAGCATCCAATATTCTAATCTTGATTTGAATACTTATCTTCCTATTCTTCCAAACTTATTTTAGCTGTGAAAAACTCACTGCACCCACCGTCTTTACTAATATTGCTACCGACGTAAAGAACACAAAAAAAAAAAAAACTGGAATCTGGTGATTCTTTGGTCTTCAGGCGATCTTCGGAACAAAGACACTTAGAACGTACAATTTTCGGATAGAACAGAAAACTGCCGGAATAAAAAATGGCAATCTCAAACGCATTACCTTTTCTAGAATGGATATCTTATTGCTCATCAGTTGGTTCGATTTTTCCTGTGATTTAAGCTCGGAATCCATACGAGCTACTTTCTGTTTTGCAACCATCAGTTCACTGTTCAATATTTTACACTCTTCATTAGAAGCTTTCAATTGAGCCTGAAAACATGAAAATCAACATATAATTCTGGAAGATTAATTACCTATGGAGATAATAAACACTGTGAATTGGGCAGGATTTATACCAATCATTTCCTTTTATCTGACAACGATGGATTTTGACAATCGTACTAATTTATTTCTTATGTAGACATGTTTTGTCGGCCATCAAAATCACTGGAGTAGCAAAAGAAAAAATTTAGCCCTAAATCCTACTAATAAAAAAAGCATAAGTATTGGATACATTTGCATTCCTCCTTCCTATCCCCTTTGAAATTTCTGTTTTGGCACCTAAGCTTGCCTAGAAAATCTGAATGTCTCCAATTTCAACCCAAATGGTATGTTTGGGCAGCTGGAGCGATGAGACATGACCGGCAACTCTGCTTGAATGCCCTTAGGGCCTGTGGAGGCACAAGAGGATCTATAGTCTAAGTTTCAACTGAGAATAACTCACCGAAGATTCTCGGACCTGTGATTCTATTACCTAAGATTAGGCATTGAGACCTTTTTACAAAATCAAGATAAATCATTTTATCAGTATGTTGGTACAATATGTTAGTGATGTCAATTTTAATGGTGGCGGCTATAAAATGTGATTTATTTTATAATCGACCGGCCACTGTTTTCTAGGGCTTTGAAACTACATGTTCTATTTGAGTTTAAAGTATGCAATAGCCACTTTTCCAGAATGTTTGTCAAACGGCGACTCTTTTAAATTTAACGTATTTGATTTTTGGTTACAATGGACTGTGGTTTGCTTTTTACTATGTTACAGCTTATAGTACAACCATGATGCGCTATGAACTATAGTCAAAGATCCTGTATAATGTCATTAAGCAAATGAGGGATGTCAAGCAAGCTTCAGTCTTTTCTATCCGCAGACATACTCAACCAGTTAGGCCTTTTCTTCATTATACATATTCTGGCCAAAGTACGAACCACTTTGCTCGTAAAGAATTTTGTCTGACTACTCATCGCCAAGCTATTCTTAGCAATCTAACAATCGCAACCTAAAGTGATTCTTCGGTAATATCTTTGTAAAAGGTATATAATTGTTTTTTTCTTTTCTTTCTTTAGTGCCCCTATCCCTCAACAACCCTTATTTAGCTAAACTCAGCAAGCCCCATATTAATTGGTAAAAAAAAAAAAAAAAATGGGTCATAAGGATGCTACATATTAGGTGTTCAATCTTTATGTAAGTTGGAGAGAGCAGATACCCTTGTCCTAATTCACGCACAAGACAAATAGAAAAGACATACCCTTCACTAATCGTTTTCTGAGAAGATAGAAGAAATTTTAGAACATGCCACGCCTTACTTTCTTAAAAAAAAAAAAAAAAAAAAAACACTTTTCAATTGTTTGCTGGAGATTGCTTAAATATCAAGATAAATAATAGAGTGGTGTCCTATCAACATTACTAGCACCATCAATCTTAATCAGGCTATAACCCAAAAACAAAGTATTTTTTTCACCATCATTCAACAACTATACCAACGAAGTCGGTGCTTACGTTTACCTAATAATAAGTTTCAACCTTGTTCGAATCCTTTAAATATTTGTGGTTTTTCCACTTAATTTGTAGTTACAGATTATAAATACCTTCTTTGAAAGAAAAATCGTTAGCTAGTACCAACTCATCTTAGCTCAAAGCAGAAAAAATTAATTTGACAACTTTAGACAATACTTAAAATGAACTTCATTTTCTCCGTTATGTTTGTTGAGGAAAAACCATAAAATGATTTGGAATTAAATTCATTTGAAATTCTTCAAAATTTAAAAACACAAAAATAACAGAAAAAATAAGCGAAATGTTAAAAAACAATTCCCTCCTCAACAGATTCTATTCCTGCGCTTCTTTCTTTGCTGTTGATACGGTTCTTAAACGTTCCCATAATAACTCGGAAAGAGCAGACCAGAGTTGAAAAGAGAAAGGCATCCCAATTCTTATTTATATCATTTACAGATAGGATGTTTGCAAATAGGATGCTCATAATTAGCACATTTGAGAATGTGCTAAACCGAGTTAGAGTTGCAGGAAACGATATAGAGGAAAATCAAAAAGTTTGTGATACCTTGGATGGATCCGCAACCTATTGACAAGTTTCAATGCCGATGCATATTTGGTAAGAATAATTGCAAATTTTCTTTCAAGCAGAAGTCAAAAACAAGTATAAATCAGCCTATTCTGATCCCCAGCCAATCTTCTGTGGAGTTCCTCAGAGAACAATTTTAGGCCCTCTACTGTTTTTTATTATGGTAAATGAGTTGGCAAATGATAATTCGGATCGCTTTAAGTGCATTGATCATTTATCCGTATTAGAGCTAGGTGAAAAGAGTGTTTCAAGTAAAGCAGACAGAATAATGGAGAGTTGATCACGCCAAGCTGAGGAGGGCAAAATTATCGTAAATCATGGAAAATCAATCGTTTTAACTGTTTCTTTTCTGAGGGACAGTTCTTCACTTGCTTTAAAGAATGTTTCAGGCATCATGGATATCAAACTCTTGGGTATATATCTCACACATGACCTGAAGTGGGAAAAACAGACGCAGGGGCTGATTAAAAGGGCAAACCTGGGTATCCTTTCTTTAAAAACTCCTTGCTCGTCATGGTGTCCCAGCCCCACACCCATTATGTATTCTCCTTACTTTTGTCAGACCATTGGTAGAATATACTTGTCCCGTTTGGCGTTAAAGCCTGAATTTGGACAAGAAGGACCACCTGGAAAGAATCGAATACCGAACTCTTCTAGTAGTGTCTCAATCTCCCAAAGTCTCTTATCACTCCCTTTTAGAACAATTTTCACTTACAACTCTTTCACCACGTCGTGATGAATAGTGTTTTAAATTTGGTGTCAGTATTTTCGAAAATCCGCAGCTTCGTAAAATCCTCCCCCCTGAGCATCTCCCTTCGCGCCAAAGTCCCCCGCTACAGGTAGCTCAACCGGTACCGAAAATTCAGTCGATACCAGCACGGCATATGCGGTACGCAAGTAGTTTTGTTCCCTCGTTCGTCAAGATTCTTAATGCTTCACCCACTCATCAATAATTGTATATATGTATTTTTAGTTAATTCTTCTTTTTGTTCGTTTGACTGTTTAATTTGAATCTGTGATATTCAAATCAATGTATAATTCTGTAGGACGATAGCCATGGCTGTGGTTTTCTTATTTTTTGCGTGTTTAGTGCTTTTTTATGACAAGTACTGTCGATGATGGGCATGACCGTGTAAGGCGTTTGAAAATAAAATCGTTTTATTATTATGTTATTATCATGTGAAGAAATATTTGTTATTGTGAGGAAGAATTAGCGTCAGTACTAAAAGGGTTAAAAAATAATCAGGCCCTAGGTACTGATAGTGTGGTAAATGAGTTTCTTAAATATGGTGGCTCTGAGGTTAGAAATAAGCCACTGAAGATTACGAATGTGATTTTTGAAAAAGGGAAAGTACCTAGGCATTTTAGGAAAATCCTAATTAACCCACTGTATGAGAAAGGCGGTAAGAGTGAATATGGTAATTCTCAAGGCAATAGCCTGGCTTCTGAAGATAGAAAATTGCTTAGTAATATGATATTTTTTAGAGTGAGAGATGCTGTAGACAAAGTTATAAGAAAAGAACAGCACGGTTTTTAGAAAGAGTAGATGATATATCAACCAAATTTTCACCCTTAGGTTAATAATTTAGAAGTGCCTGAGTTATCAAACACCTTTGGTTTTCATTTATATAGATAATGAGTACACGTTCGATCTTACTGATAGAAGAGCTTTAGAGAAGGTTTTATCCTTGTATGGTATATCAGACAAATACATTAAAGTTGTTTGTGCTATGTACGAGAATAACACTCCTGCGGTTGAGGTAGGAAATTAAGTTAGCAGCTGGTTTTGTATTTTTTTTTTTTTTATTCATCCAATAGCTTGTAAGCTAAAAGATTGTAAGCATCAGGAGTTAAGCAGGATTCCGGTCTATCCCCCTTTATATGGATCATTTTGATGTCTTAAGGAGCACAGAAAAGGCAATGGGAGAACAGAGAATCAAATGGAGAAGAAGAACTGAGATTATGCTGATGATTTAAGAATCCTAGATGAAAGTGTGATCAAAATAAATGAGCTTTAAGAGGTTTTGCGAGTTGAGGGTACTAGAATAGGTTTGAAAATTAATGTTAAGAAGACTAAGTCGCTAAGACTAGGAATAAGTAAAGATGTAAATGTGACGTTGGGTAAAGAAATAATTGATTAGATGGAAATATTCATTTGCCTTGGCAGCATTACTAGTAAAGACGGTGGGAGCAATGAAGATGTTAAAGTGTAAGAGCCAATGCTCAGGGTGTTTTTTATAGTTAAAAGAAAGTTTGGAAGGCGACTCTGCAAATCAAGATTAAAGTATTGGAAGCTACAGTGATGACAGTGGTTAAATATGGTCCTGGAGCATGGGCGCTCCGTAAAGCAGATGAAGATTTATTAGATATATTTCAGAGATATTACCTATGGATTGTTCTGTGTAGCCGGCTGACCAGAGACCGTATTTCAAACAGTAGGCTGTACGAAAAGTGTGGTTCAATCCCACTTTCTAGGGCTACAACGAGAGAAAGGTTGGGATGGGTGCGACACGTTCTGCAGATGAAGGGTGACAAATTGCCAAAGATTGTCCTTTTCTGTCAACCGTCTAGGGCTAGACGGCAAGCAGGTCGTCCGCAACTGGGGCGGGAGAAAGTCATAAAAAAAGACTTAAGGTAAATGGGAACTTCCTGGGAGGATATAAAGAGGGAGGATTTGAATAGATTCGGATAGAGAATAAGCGTGTGTAGCTGCATCGGTCTCAGACGCCTTGGTAGAACGATGAGTTGTTAGCAGTTGTAGCAGTAGTATGCTTATCATTTACATTCGGGCAATTAATTGAAAAAATTATATGAACTAGAGTACTTCATTTCACATCTGAAGACACTGATTGCAAGGAAGCATTCAGAGTTGAAACTCACGTTGGTCTGAAAGACAATTAAGATCGTTTTATTACTCAAGTAAAATAATACATACCATACCAACTCTTTTTAGTGGCAATTAAAAAGTTAAAAGTATATATCTAAACTTCCAAATAATTTTTGGGAAGGGGTTTCATTTTAGGGGGAAATTGGATTTAGTAGTTTAGCATATTCAATGGATAAAGTTAAGCTAGGTGACTGAAAAGTAGTAATGTCAGAATCTATTGTCTATTTGGAAATACCTCCTGGGTCATGTGTGGCCATAAAAACTTTTTTTTTTCAAACTCTACTGAAAGTCAGATATCTTCAACCCTATGGGTTATAATAACTTTAACACAATCCTCATAATGTCTGTGTACAATTTTTTTCTTTAGTAGACATATCAGAAATTAAATTCCTCAACAAAGAGTGTGGGTAACTTATAAAAGTAGCAGCTAGCGCTAGTGTCAACAAAAAGAACAATCAATGTCATCTAGCGTTGGATGACACTTGGCTTTTTTCCCGTTTGGCATTACGGCCTGACGTCAGACCAGAAGACCACTTGGAAAGGATTCAATACTGAACTCATCTGGTAGTGTCTAAATATCCCAAAGTTCCTTATCGCTCCCTTTTAAAACAATTTTCTCTCACAACTCTTTCGACATGCTGGGCTAAATTTGGTGTCAAATTTCAAATTTGGTGTCTGTATTTTCTCCCCCCTGAGAATCTCCCTTCGCGCCAAAGGCCCTCAAGACATGTAGCTCAACCAGTATCAAAAATTCAGCCGGTACCCCCACAGCATATGCGTTACGCAAGTAGTTCTGTTCCCTCGTTTGCCAAGAATTTCAATACTGCACGCACTCGCCAAGAATTACACATATTTATTTACTTAAAGTTTTTTTTTCTTTAATTTGAACTTATGAGTGTTTTTTTTTTCATTTTTTTTCAGATAGTTGGATATTTCAATGTATTAAGTTTTAGTTTGACTCAGTTTTTTTTCGAATCGATGTATTAATTTGTATGACGATGGCTATCACTGTGATTTTTATGTGTTTAGTGTCTTGTATTTTATTATCACAAGAACTGCCGCTGATTGACTTGACCATGTAAGGTGTTTGATAATAAAATCGTTTATCGTTAAAAGGATGAGATCCACTCAGACTAAATAGAACAAAAATAATATCCTTTGACAAAAACTCGATAGAACAATGAATTGAATATATTTCTGAAAATTACAATAAAAATAGGGAAGCAAATAGTAAGTAAGTAAGTAATTAAGTAATTTATTAATGCCCAATTATTCAACATGAAAAAGTGAAGAAAAACAGATAATAATGTGACTTCTAATACAACTCAACTTCAAAAATCGCAATCATACAAAATATGTACAGGCAAGAAAATTCCCAGTTTACGAAGGGACTTAGATCTTGCCGATTCTTCCACCTGAGGTATCATATCCAGAGGATCATACATATTATAACGGTTTAGCAATGAGGAATTTCTTTCGTGGAGCGGCATACGCAGTAAAAAATTTAGGTACTTGCAATAAGCTGAACGACTCTTCAATTTTTCTGTCCCTATAAACCACTCCCATAGAGGTGCGATATACATCAGGTTTGGCAGAGCGATAGCAGAGTACAGTCGAGGTGCTTTTCTATTAAACGTATTCATAAGGGGAGCTAATTTGGCATAGCTGAGCCTAATTGCCTTAGATATATTTTCTACTAAAAGAGTCCTAGTGCTTGTTACGCTACATTCGTAAGTGATACCCAGGTATTTCAGCTGTTTTTGTTTTAACTTTCTCCTATCATAACAGTGGATGCAAGAAGGCGAACTCTTCTTTCAATAAGTACAAGAGAATGGACCAACTAAGAGCACCATCTACTTTGAATAAAAATAATTTGGCTGACAAACTACTGAAATTCAAGAAGTATACAATACTGCCAAATGGAAACATTGCAAATTTCTAAAATTAGCAAATAAACAATGTCAATATCTGATTTTAGTCTTCCCAAAGTAGATGTTATAAGTGAACAATCTAGCAACCCCCTCCCCCCAAGAAATGCACTAAAGAACACTTAAAAAGAGCTAAAGTAGCGCTAAAGAACAATTAAAAGGACGAAGAGCTATGTGTTTTGGAGAGCGGAAGCATACACAGATAAAAAAGTGGTATGTCAGCAGCAGAAAATTCACGTTACTCTTCTAATAAGAATTATAAAAACATACTTGAGCATCTCTGAGGCTAAGCTCAAATCTCTGACTCTGATCCTGAAGAACTTTATTCTCTCCTTCTACTTCATTGAATCTTGTCTCCATTCTATCCAAATTCCTTTCGTACTCGTTTCTTAATTCTTCAAATTTAGTTGTATATTGCTCTTTTATTCTTGTTTCCATCTGGAAAGAGAATGCCACCAACGATGTATAATAATAATAATAATTTATTTATAACCCACGTCATAACAAGTTATGGCATTTGTGGAGTAAAAAAAAAAAAAATACACTGCAAATGAAATACACTATAAATAGAAAAAACACTACGCTACAATGAGATTAACCGAACAGACGGACCAAAGGATGATGAGGCGATAAACGATAAAAAGCTGATTCCAACAGCCTTCCGTGCAAGAAGGCCGACTTTGCACTTATATCAGGGACATCAAACTTGCAAATTATCTTATCATTGCTATACCAAGGGGGGAGATCAAGCAAAAATTTATAATATCTGAAATTAAAAGTCCGAATCTGACTAACATCATTTTTCTTTAGAAGGGGATAAAGACCAGAAAGATAAAGGACAGAATGATCACAGAATGTAGCATATAGCCTACCGAGTGCACGTCTATTATACTTCCCTCGATTATCAACTATCTTAGAATAGCCCATTTGAATTTTCTTTTGAACATCACGAACAGTGCACTGCCGTAGGTAAGAAATTGAATTAGTAACAGTAATACCCAACCACCGAAAGGCGGAAACAAAGGGTATAGAAAAACCGCGACAAGCGAAGGGAGCATTAGAGGAAGTCGGACCACTAAAAACTAGAAATTCACATTTCTCAACATTAAGAGAAAGACCAATTTTAGAAAATAGACGTGAAACTTTTGAGACCATAAACGAGAGACCTTGCTTATTTTTACACAAAAGTAGAAAATCATCCGCATAAGCAAGATAAGAAACATGTGAGAGTCCAATAAAATAATTGGATCAAATTTCATCTAAAATACCAGAAATGCACATTTTGAATATACTAGGTGATAAAACCCCTCCCTGTTTGGACAAACGGACAAATGGAGATCCAGATTTATTAATTCGGAGGAAAGAATTCTCATACAAAACGAAGAAGAAAAATTACTGAAAGATTTAGACCATTATTAAAAAGGGAAAAAAGCTTGACTGTGAACTACATTGTCAAAAGCTTTAGAAAGGTCCAAAGTACATATATAAAGTGGCGACCCTCAGCCGGGCTATTCTTAAGGGCGGAAGAAAGAACACGGTGTGCATGTTGACAGCCAATACCAGATTGAAACCCGAATTGATTCGATCTGAAATTTATATTTTCATTTAAATGAGGAATTAAGATATATTCAAGGATTTATCAAAACCAATAAATTAAAAATGCTGAGCTTGAAGCATTGGGGCAAGGACTACTTCAGGACCAAAATCCGCCTTGAAACCTTAAAATTCTATTTTTTTTTTTTTTTGGTTATCATATTTGTTTTTTTTTTTCGTTTTTATTGTCCCGTGCCCTAAAACAAGCTGTTGAGTACATGCCTGTCTTAAGAACCAATGCCTAGCTATGCGTAAAACCTCCAGCCTTCATTTACTTAATTATTTTAAGGATTCTATTTATTTAATTACAAAAGGCATAATATATAGCAATTTCCTATAACACGGGCCATTAAAAATCTCTCTATAATTTTTCAGTACCCAGCTAGCAAACAAGCAAAAAAAGAAAAAGAGGACGCAAAAATGATTTTTCCCCCTCTAACCCTATTATACTCCCTTGGTCAGAATAAATAAACCAAATAATATATAATGCACTGTGGCCACTTCGCTTTTTGCTTAGGCAGCGTATTTGCACTGCCTAAGATTAAATAAAAAGGAAGTTTTTTCGCATGAAAATGAAGAATGTCATTAAGATATAAACAAATAAAAGTTATCTACGGGCTCTATTTTCTGACGGCACGAGAGAACGAACGGGCTACCTTTCGATTACTTGACACAGACGCATCCATTTCGTTTTGAGGATTTATATTGGTAGGTTGTAGCTGACAACACACTTTAGCTAGGTTGAAAGTGGTTACATCACTTTTTTGTACCCCCTTTTATGATTTAAAAATCGCTTCTCAGTAAATTCACTTTTAAGCCCTGAATCAGGGGCGTAGCTACTTTATTTTTTATTGCGGGAGGGGGGGCAAGAGGCTAATGAAGCAGGTGCTATTCAAGCGGTAGTGAAGAAAAGTAACTATTTAACAAACAGGCTATTTGGTGGATTTGAAAACATTACGAAATACATTATAAACAATAAATACACATTAACGATTGTACATTAAAGTGCTGTTGGTTGGCTTTTACTAAAATAGTCGGCAATGAGCTGCTGCTTAAGCCTGTAGTATAGCGTAAACAAGCTTCCAGGTGGGTGGATAAATGTCGTATACACTCGGTTTTTTTCAGCCAGATTCACCACTGCTGCAGTACGTATCCCCCTCCACTTCCCTCAACCTCCACATCCAGCATAGGATGCTCAATCTCATAATTGAACCAAACTCTATTCAAATAGCCCCGGGTATCGCGCTATTCATTTGATCGTAATTTTGAATGGATTTTGACTCTGTAAGATTTAATTTGTTGTACTAAACGTTTAATATACGTGATTTATTGAAATATTATTTATGATTTTTAATAAAATTGATTTATTTGTGGATTCGTCGATTTATATCAATAAATAGCATTGATATCAGCGGATCACATAAAGCCAAACAAAGATCATAGGCAGCGCAATAGCGCTGCCTCAGTAAAGATACAGGATAAGTCAAAGTATTACCAGACATTGCAACATTATACTGTGACATATTTCCCATATTTAAATAGCAACCTTATTTCAAATTTGAAAGTATTCGAAAAATAAAGTTAGAATTATTAACTTTTCCGTTGGGCATTGTTTGACAAACAATATTAAGAAAATTTGAACAATTCTTGTCATCATTGTGGCAGAAACCACAATTAATTAAAATTTGCCAGGGATGCCAATTGGAAGGAAAAATTTACTTCTAGGGTTTGAAAATAACCTTCCCCTTTGTATCACTGAATATCGTTTAATGTCTATATTTCTTATCACAAGCAAAGCTTGGTCTCCTAGTATTGCATGATAAAACTGATAACAATAGAAAAAGAGAATGGGTTGGTACCGCTTATGCGTGCAAAAAAAATTTCTAAATTGTGAGAAAAATATACATATTTTGTTTAAATTCACCTTATTCTATTCTCAGCAGACATTTCGTATAGCATGCTAATGCAGAGATAAATGTCCCACAAATAGCGCTGTCGTTGTGTGAAATGCAACTAATATCAGTCATAATTCTTAGCACATTTATGTCAATTCTTTTTTTGGAGCTGGTTAAAAGCAATGTATAGAAAAGCGAAAATAGCAAGAAGTCAGCACGGTATCAAACAGTTCGTGGTAACGAACTGTAGTAAGGAGCGACCCGGCTCAATAGTAAACGAAACTCTAAAAAACGGAATTTCGATACTAAAAGATATATCAAAAGAATCGGATTTTTATGCTGATTTTAAATATATAAGTTTCATCAAATTTAGTCTTTGTCATCAAAAGTTACGAGCCTGAGAAAATTTGCTTTATTTTGGAAAATAGGGGTAACACCCCCTAAAAGTCATAGGATCTTAATGAAAATTACACCATCGCATTCAGCGTATCAGAGAACCCTATAGAAAAAAATTCAAGGTCCAATCTACAAAAATGTGGAATTTCGTATTTTTTGCCAGAAGACAAATCACGGGTGCGTGTTTATTTGTTTTTTTGTTTGTTTGTTTTTTTTTCCAGGGGTCATCGTATCGACCAAGTGGTCCTAGAGTTTTGCAAGAGGGCTCATTCTAACGGAAATGAAAAGTTCTAGTGCCCTTTTTAAGTGACCAAAAAAATTGGAGGGCACCTAGGCCCCCTCCCACGCTCATTTTTTTCCCAAAGTCAACGGATCAAAATTTTGAGATAGCCATTTTGTTCCGCATAGTCGAAAACCATAATAACTATGTCTTTGGGGATGACTTACCCCCCACAGTCCCTGGGGGAGGGGCTGCAAGTTACAAACTTTGACCAATGTTTACATACAGTAATGGTTACTGGGAAGTGTACTGATGTTATCAGGGGGATTTTTTTGGTTTGGGTGTGGGGTTCAGGGGAGGGGGCTATATGGGAGGATCTTTCCTTGGAGGAGTATTTCATGGGGGAAGAGAAATTCAATGAAAAGGGCGCAGGACTTTCTAGCATTACTATAAAAAAAAACAATGAAAATATAAACAAGAAAAATATTTTTCAATTGAAAGTAAGGAGAAGCATTAAAACTTAAAACGAACAGAGATTATTACGCATATGAAGGGTTCTAAAAATGCTTTAGCATAAAGAGCGAGGTATTTAGGAGGAGATAAATACTTCGCTCTTTATGCTAAAAATTTTTTAAATAATTTCAACTATTTATTCTATGGCCTTTCTGATTCAGGGGTCATTCTTAAAGAATTGGGATAAAACGTAATGTAAGTTACGTAAGTTATGTACGTTTGTTACGTAAGTTAATTCTTAAATTACGTTTTTTTTTTACTAATAAAAACGTTCGTTAAAAATTAAAAGATCTAGTTGCCTTTTTGAGTAACCGAAAAATTGGAAGGCAACTAGACCTCCTTCCCCACCCCTTATTTCTCAAAATCGTCTGATCAAAACTAAGAGAAAGCCATTTAGCCAAAAAAAGAATTAATATGCAAATTTCATTTTAATAATTTATGTACGGAGAGCCAAAATCAGACATGCATTAATTCAAAAACTTTCAGAAATTAAAAAAAAAAAAAAACAAGTTTTTTTAAATGAAAGTAAGGAGCGACATTAAAACTTAAAACGAACAGAAATTACTCCGTATATGAAAGGGGCTTTTCCTCCTCGACACCCCGCTCCTTGCGCTAAAGTTTGATTTTTTCTCGCAACTCTACTTTTTAAAACAATAAAAAACTTTAGCGTAAGGAGCGGGGTGTCGAGGAGGAAAAGCCCCTTTCATATACGGAGTAATTTCTGTTCGTTTTAAGTTTTAATGTCGCTCCTTACTTTCATTTAAAAAAACTTGTTTTTTTTTATTTAATTATACATAGAGGCATTTATGCATTTATGGGTTAGTATGGGAATCCAAAACGCAAGGAATATGACGTAATCAGCGCTTTTTAGGCATTCCAATGGCAAATAAAAGAATCGGGGTTTCAATTAAATACTCAAAATAAAAATTAAAACAGTTAATGATTTCTTGAGCGGATCCCCCACTACCAAATTCCATGACCAAACGACAACCGACTGGACCTGTGTAGTGATAGTATGAAAATATAATTATAAGAAGCACTGATTCTTATTTTCTTGTTCAATGATTACTTTTCATTCAGGAACTTATATTCACTGTATATCTACCTTTTTTATTCTTGAGAATCTAATGTTGAACTGATAGATTTTAGAAAGTAAAATCACCTTAAATATCAGGGGGAAAAATAACCTGAGCAAGTGTGGCGAAACAGGAAACATAGAGCATTTTACTCAGTTACTTGATGATAAGGTTTCAAAGCCATATTTGAAAAAACTTATTTTTATTAATAAGGAACATATTATGAAGTGTAATGGACGCCTATTTTCCTCTTTTTTCTTATGTTAAAAACAAGCACGGTCTAATTAAAAAAATTTTGTGCTCAAAGTAAAAAGCACATTTGACACTTAAAACGAACAACAATTTTAAAGCTACTTAATAAATTATAGTTTTTCTAAATTATTGGGGTGAGGGATCTACCCCCCCCCCCTCAACGACACCAAAGCCCATAATGGGTCCCCAAAAGGCTAAATAGTCCATAACAAAAACAAATTTAAAAATATAACTCTAAAAAAACTGTCTAGCGAGAAAAAAGTGCCTAGTCGTTGTCCTAGGGTTGATGGTATACAACGCTCCATCCTGACTCAAATGTAAACAAGTAAATCTGAATCAAATTGAAAAATTTTGATCAAAATGGGCAGCGCCCGGCCACGGTGCGTCACCCAAGCTGCGGTGTCCGGGGCACCTGACCCGTGAATTATCAGTTGAATATACATATACTGATATTTATTCTTTAAAGTATTAATATTTTTACACTTATTCAAGTAAAAAAAGTAAAAACATTTAAAACATATTTTGTTTTCAGCAAAGCGCAAATTATGTTCTGGTCTTGAGAAGGCTTGGGGTTCATCAGCCCTACTAATGTTAATTGTTGCTTGTTTTGAGTTTGACTCAGCAATTTATTGTAATTTCTTTTTGTTTTAAGTTTCATTTATTTATTGATAGCATTTTGTGGTAGTTTTACACTTGTAAGATCATTTGACTTTATTTTTGTTCATTATTGGCTTAATGAAGCAATTTACCCTTCTTTGAAAAACCTGTTTTGTGGTTTTCTGTTGGTTTTTTATTGACATAGTCTATTTCATGAAAAAAATTAAATCTTTTCGTTTTTTTCTATTGGAATCCATAGTTTGGCTTGCAATTTGTATGCAGGGAGAAACTTTTTAACAATTTTTAATCCTGACACAAATAGTATTTTTAATTTAATTTTATACCCCCTCAAGTTAACCTGAAAAAAAAAACAGAAAAAAAAACTTAATATCAATCCCAAAAGATTCTATCTATGCTCTCTGACAACCTGGATCGACTTACACTCTTTTATTTATCTAAATTGCAAGAACAGAAGTAGTAATAACCCAAAAGTTTCAACTCAATACCCCCAGTTGTTCTCGATATATAGCTGAAGTGTCTAATTGGCAAACCATAAAAAAATGCCTTTTGATTTGGTTTCAAAGCAACGTTTAATTTTAAAACATAATAGGTCATTTACATAATTGTGTGGAGTTGACATCCTCAATATCCCGAAGGACGTTGTTATGCTGAACAAAATGGTTGTCTAAAAATTTTGACTGAATGTGTGTGGAAAATGAATGGCTTGAGAGAAGGGCTGCTTGCCCTCCAATCTCTTTTTACTCTTAACAAGGGCAAGAACTTTTAGTTTTAAAAGAAATTAGCTCCTTTAAATGTTTCAATGATATTTCTTGCTATTATAGAGAGGTGCTGCCTATGATATTACTTTTATGCCCTTTTCAAAACCTGCATGCATACAGTTTTTTCGTTTAATTGAAGGTTCCCCTAAACGTTCCCTAAAAGTTTCACCTGAATACCCATAGAGCCATCAGCTACAGTAACTGCAGTGGTAGTATTAGAAGCACACACATAGTGCTTTCTGGTTAGTTCAAAATCCACCACATCTTACTCATAAAGGTCTAACTTAATAATATAAGTTGTTCTTGAGATGTTGCTTTGTCACCTTTTGAACCTTTTTTTCCCCATGCTCATAATTTGTTTTGATTTAGTTCAAAATCCGCCTAAAT
The DNA here is from genome assembly GCF_032884065.1 of Artemia franciscana. NCBI lineage: Eukaryota > Metazoa > Arthropoda > Branchiopoda > Anostraca > Artemiidae > Artemia > Artemia franciscana. The sequence continues at coordinate 22,709,644 of NC_088881.1, forward strand.
ATTAATTACGTTTAATTACTGAAGGCATGTTATATGCTCTTTGGACAATTGGTTACAAAATAGCTATCTCACAATTTTGTTCGAATGCGCTTAGGGAAAAGAGGATGTCAGTTAGGCGAAGGGAGGAAGGGCTACTTTCCCTCCATTACATTTGACTCTTAAAAGAGAACTAGAAGCATACATTTCCAATCAAATGAGCCTCCTATAAAGATCACCACACCACCCATTCCATAAACACCTTATGTGCCCCGGGTTGTGACTTACAACCCTTACTCCCGGACTATGGGGGATTGTGAAAACCCCAAAGGCATTGTTATGCGATCTTTCGACTATTTTTGAAGAAATGACCATCTCAAAATTTTATCGGATGCATTTAGAGAAAATACGACGTGAGAGAGGAGAGGGATAGCTGCCCTCTGATCATTTTGACTCTTGAAAATGGCAATTCAACTTCCGATTTTCAATCCAATTAGCCCTCTCTGGAATTTATACGACCCCCTTTCTATAAAAGCCCTATATGCCATCGGGGCATAACTTACAACCCATGTCTGTGGGGAGGGAGGTTTCTCATCTTCAAAAATAATTTCTGGACCTTTAAACTACATCAGACAAAATATCTATCTCGAAATTTGTATTGGAAGTGTTTGGAAAAATTCTGGGCGTATAGAGGAGGGGGTTGCCCTCCTAACACTTACGGCTATTAAAGATGGGACTAGCCCTTTCAATTTCCAATCGAACGAGCCCTTTTCGAAGTTTCTATGACAACAAATGGCCATCTTAAAATTTCCTATCCGATGCATTTCGGGAAAATATAACGTGTGTGTGTGTGGGGGGGGGGAGGTGCGCTCTGATCACTTTAACTCTTAAAAGAGTGTTAGAATTTCTGATTACCAATCCAATGAGCTCCATCCAAATTTTATACGACCCTTTCTATAAAATTTTTATATACACACAAGGCGTAACTTACAACCCTTGCCCTGAAGGCTGTGAGGGGTGGGGGAGCCATCCTCGAAGACATAATTTCTGGACCTTTTCAACTACGCTGAACAAAATGGCTATATCAAGATTTTGATTGGATGTGTTTCGGGAAAGATTTGTGTGTGTGTGAGGGGGGGGGGCTAATTCCCTCTAATTATTTTTTACTTTCAAAAAGGAAACTAGAACTTCTGAATACCAATCCAATGAGCCCTCTCCAAGGTTTTTAAAAGCACCCTTTCTATAAAAACACTATATGCCCACATGACATTACTTACAACGCTTTCCCTGAGGGCTGTGGTCATACTAACACCTCTATCCATAAAATATTTAATAAAATTCTACAGTCTACGAGTTACTGTTTATCTCGCTCAGGCTAAGCTGATTATTTCTGATTGGACACAGAAAACCGGTTTCATTAAAATCAAGAACAAAGTATGGTCGCTATAACACGAGAATACAAAAAATTATCAAATAGCTCATGCCCTTTCACTCTACGGACGAAGACCCCTCTTGACCCCCCCCCCCCCCAATAAAATGCTGTGGCTACGACCCTGGAGCAACACAAAGGTGTAATAGCTTTGTAGTCTGATTCTGCAAGAGGTTACGGTATTTTTGTATTTTTAACTATAATTATTAGTATTTTAGCTAATTTTATCATATATTCTAAAGGCGAAGCGACATTGGGTTATAAGGAGCAAGGGGGTCAAGAATATAATATGGCTAGGACTATAGACAGTTGTGGGGGACCTGTAACTGTATTACAATTCACTATATGTGTCCAAGTTTTCACGAAAGCAGACCTGTATTATCCTAGGAATAGTTAAAGGTATTTAGTTGAATCATTTCAGGTAGGATAAAAAGGATGATGCTGAACAAAACAAAAAGAACTTATTTCTGCTTACTGTGAAGAAGGCGTCATAGGAACACCTCAGAAACGGTCAAGATTATTAAGATTAAACTTTCAGGGAATGCTGAGAGGATGTTGACCTATGTCAAAAGACACTACGTGGATTCAGGTTCTCAAAATAGTGTAACAGCAATATCTCAGGAATAGCTAAAGGTATCATGTTGAAACTTTCAGGGAATTCTGAGGGAGATGTTGAATAAAATCAAAAGATACTACGTATATCCAGGTTGTAAAAAGGATATATCTGGACAATATCAGGTATTGTTGTTGGCCTTGAATTTCACACTCATTAGCTGTCTCTATTTTAGGTTTCATCTATCTTAAAGACATAAATAGATAAAGATCTTCAGGAGCCAACGGTGGCATATAAGGCGTCGAATCAAAGTTCCAATTACTCGGACTTTTTAAACAAGGACTAGTAGCAACCCTATCTCATAACGTATCCACAGCGGGGATTGCTCCCTGGCCCACGTATTGCCAAAGATAACATCGATTTGCTGTACTACCACAGGGTTGGTCTATCTTAGTAATCTTTTGAATAAATACTCGTTCATAATTTATAATAACTTAATTATAATTCATTTGTTTAATAAAGTTTCACTGTAGCATACAATATAAAGCAAAATTGATCTTCAGATTCCCCAATTGACATGATCTTTTCGTATTTAAACATAAAAACAACAATTCAGGCGCTTTTTGTAACTGAGATTTAGCGTTATCTATCTACCCAATGACATTTTTCAAATTTGCTTTGCGTTTCTTATGATTCAAAAATACGAACAAAATTTACCAGATAAATGCAAAAATAGGAAACTGTGTCTTTTTGTGCAGCAAGTTTAGGTCATTCTTCAAGAAAAACTATAAAAATATATCAAATTGTTGTATCAGTGAATGGATATATGTGAAACTAATTAATACAATGACTTAAATATGGTGTTCTTTTGGTCCAAGTTACAGCTGTGTGACAAGAGCACACATCTGTAATTTGGCTTTAGATAAATCATACCCATTAAAGGGCATCACAAAACAACAGACTTAAAAGGATTTTAGCAACATGTAATCAAGTAGCTACAGGAGCACAAGTAGTAGTAGTAAGACGGCACTAGACCCTTAAGGTCCAAACCGGCGGTGCTGATCTATGTTTCATGGCCCTTCAGCCAGGAAGTGCAATGGGGGGTTGGGGGCCAACCATCCTGTGCTTTCGCACACCCTTCCTGCTTACCTTCCCCAGATTTTTCCAGGTACCCATTTAGAGCTGGGTAGACTCTGGCTGAGCTTACAGTCACGCCACTGATCCCTGTCCCAAACTAAATAACTGGTCAAAACTGGGATTGAACCCATGCCCCTTGGACACAGATTTCCCACCCCAGCGCGCCAACCACTAAGCCAGGACGGCATTACAGGAGCACCTTTTCCCTGTAATTAGAAAGTAGCCTTTGAAAGCTGTCATCTCGGAAAAAGCGTGCGGTACTTCAGGCATGCACGAAAAGAGAAAAGGAGTTTGCGCCCCCCTAAATATTAAAATTTATATAATCTTCCCCGTAATTTACCATACGGTTCATTTAATTCAGATTTACTTTGTACTTTCAATTTTAATGTTTTCCCAGAAGCATTTTCGATGAACCAGACTATAGCATTCGTTTTATCAATCTTCAACTACAAATTCTCCGCTGGTTTTGACATTTTTGCACTAGCAAATTATGGATGGTGCATTCCCACCATAGTATGTCAAATTTCTAATCACCTTTAACAGCATTTAAATGGGATATTTAATTATCACTTAATATGAAATCTTTTTAATTTAACATTTGAAAAGAAATGCCAATACCTACATCAATTCAAGACTACAAATATTTAGTAAAAATAGTCTTACTTCTGATGCTTTTTCTTTTTCTCTTTCCAGCTCCATCAAAGCTCTGTCTGATAGTGATGTCAGTTTTTCTTCTTTTTCGATTCGAAGTCGTTCACATTCTAACGCTTTCTCAGATAGTCTCTTCTCAAGATCTTGAATTCTTTTTTCAGATAAAGAGGAGCTCTCTTCAAGCATATTGACTAAATTGGCATTCTTGTCCTAAAAAAAAAAGAATAATTACATATATAGCTGTGAAACCATAGCTGCTCACATAAGAAGATTCCCTCCCCACAAAATCAAAGTAATAAACCGTCCACAACTTGCTCGAAGGCATTAATCACATTTCTCAAAACGAGAAAAAGAATGTCTACACTTGGTTTATGCTTTGTGTGAGCACAATCTCCGATACTTGTCTCACAGTTCTCGCAGCTGCATTTTTTTTCTCAAAAATAGAACAATCTTAAGCATAAAAGTTGCAAAGGAAAAAGCAAAGCATAAAAGATGTCTTCAAATTAAAACAGCAATAATGCACACAGTAAAGAAGTATATGAAATTGAGTAGAGAGCAGTGGAAAAAATTAGATCTTTAGTTTATTCTACGATAAAAGCAAGGAGCAGATTTTTTTTTACATTAAACACCAGAAAATGTTCTTAGAAATTAAATTTCACTTTCTGAAACTAGAGTTTTCAAATAAAACTAACAAAATCTTTTTCAAATTCAAAACAGATAATTGTTTAAAGAGGCGAACCGCCATGACGCAAGAACTAGGCGCGGATAGATAATGCTAACGTCTAGCCACATAAAAAAAACATTAGGCGCTATTCCTTGACCTATGTCGGCATTGTCAATGAAATTTTTGGGAATCTTCGGAAAAATACTGTCTGGCGAAAAGAACTACAGATTTTGAAAATTTCAGGTTAGAAATTAATCGAATTCTTCTTGTTTGAGAGGTAAGACAAAATGACTATTCGCAAAGGGTTGTAAACTAAATCTAAGTTATTGTAGTAGCCTAATGCTAACATTATCACTTTTATTTGTACAGTTGTGTTGCGGAGGAAGTACTTTGCGTTTATCATATTTTTTTAAATGTCACCAAGTTCAAGTTCTTTAACATTCAACAAAAACATTTTTGCACAAAACTATCAAATTAATGACCAACAGTGAGGTGAACTCATGTGTGGGTTAAACAATCAACAATAAATAAATAACACCATCTCCAACACCAGTATCAAAAGATGGTCCTTAAACTCTCCACATGGTAATAAAAATAAAATACCTCACGCATCAACTCATTTTATTTCTCGAGTTCTAAAAACTCAGCAGCTTCTATATATGTGTTGACCTCAGGCGGGATTAATAAACATAACTCTTGTTGGGGACCAAAAATGATGGTTTTCACTTCCCTTGGAGCAAGACTCTACAGCGTGTTCAAACCCTATACCATTGAAAATTAATTGCCATGCTTTCGTTACTTTGAGTTATGTTTCAGGAAAAAGCCTACGGTTTTTTCAAACTATATCATTAGAACTGCCTTGTCCAAAATCCCTTTAAAAAAAAGTTAATGTCCCTTTGCTTGAATAGCAAGAAAAATCTGCTGACTTGAAAAACAAGGAAAGTGGCTGAAACCACATTTAAATCGATTGCATCTTCTTTTTTTCCTTTCCTTGTTTTTGCTTCCCCCAAGCTAACCGGGCACTGGAACATCATGGAGACATTTGTAATGGTTTATTTAAAAGAAAATTACCCTACCTAGTGCATTTTGTTATTAAAAAAATATATTTAAATGTTACATTAAAGAACGAGCTTTAGCCCATAGTAAGCAATTGCATAAAGGATCGGTATTGTCAATTATAAATGGGGATTATTTAAGTCTCATCAGTATCATAGCAGTAAAGGTGGCTGAAACCTAGTAAAGAATAAACCACAGAACAAGGCACATACTGGCAACCAGGCACTTAGCTGCCTGATTCTCTGAGGTGCGTTTTTTTTTTACCCCGGACAATTACCCTTAACGTCTCCAAAATAGAGTTGGCAAAGAGAAAGCAAGACACAAGAAGAATTTCGTATAGGAATTCTGATAAATTCCCTCAGCGTAAAATCTCCCCTGAAAAATACACCCCCTGGAAACTTCCCCCCCCATGAAAAATTACCCCACTAGAAAATTCCATCAGGAGAAAATTCACCCCCACCCACCCAAAAAATGTATGCACACTTTCCAACAACAAATACTATATGTAAACAATGGGCAAATTTTGTACCCTCAATACCTTTCCCCAGGGGCTGTGGTTTGTCATGATGTCTCCAAAGACATATTTATTTGACCTTTCACCTATGCTGAACAAAATGGCTACCTCGTTTCATAAGACGATTTTGAGAAAAATGGTATGGGAGGGGGCTTAGTTGCCCTCCAATCTTTTAGTCTCTTAAAAAAGCACTAGAATTTTTAATTTCCGTTCGAATAAGCCCTGTCCTGATATTCAAGGACGACTGGGTCGATACGGTCGCCCCTGAAAAAACAACAACAAACAAACAGCAAGAGCTAAGAGCTCATATGGCACTCGTGACGAGGCCGGAAGATCCAAGAGCATAGAACTCATATGGTATGAGCTCTAGCAAAATTCTTCTGCTTATTTTTCCCACCAAGTTTCACCCCGATCCCTCCACTCTAAGCGTTTTCCAAGATTTTAGGTTCCTCCCCCCAATGTCACCAAATCCGGTCGGGATTTAAAATAAAAGCTCTGAGACACGATATCCTTCTAAATATCAAATTTCATTAACATCCGATCACCCGTTCGTAAGTTAAAAATATTTCATTTTTTCTAATTTTTCCGATTTAAATGTCCCCCCACTCCCCCCAGATGGTCAAATCGGGGAATCGACAATTTATAATTTAATCTGGTCTGGTTCCTGATACGCCTGCCAAATTTCATCGTCTTAGATTACCTGAAAGTGCCTAAACTAGCAAAACCGGGACAGACAGACAGACAGACCGACAGAATTTGCAATCGCTATATGTCACTTGGTAGATACCAAGTGCTATAAAAAAAATAAATAAATAAACACACATCCGTGATATTTCTTCTGGGAAAAAAAATACTTATTCCACATTCTTGCAGATAGGAGCTTGAAACCTCTGTAGTAGGGTTCTCTGATAAAATGAATCTAACGGTGTGTTTTTCATTAAGATTCTATGACTCTTAGAAGCGTTTCCTTTTTTTCGACAATCAGACCAATTTTCTCAGGCTCGCAGCCTTTGATGGGTAAGACTAAACTTAATGAAAATTATACATTTGAAATCAGCATAATAAGCCGATTCTTTTTATATATCTATTGGTATCAAAATCCGTTTTTTAGAGTTTCGGTTACTATTGAGCCGGGTCGCTCTTTACTTACAGTTCTTATACCAAAAACTGTTTGATATAAAGCCGTAATATACTTACGTCATCATAACTGAAATTGAGCAAAATTAAAACAATAACAAACAGTTCGTGGTAACGAACTGTAGGTAAGAGCCGACCCGACTCAATAGTAACCGAAACTCTAAAAAATGGAATTTTGATACCAATAGGCACATCAGAAGAATCGGATTTTTATGCTCATTTTAAATATAAAAGTTTGATCTTATCCATCAAAAGTTACCAGCCTAAGAAGATTTGCCTTATTTTCGAAAAAAGGGGGAAATACTCCTTAAAAGTTACAGAATCTTAATGAAAATCACACCATCGGATTCAGCGTATCAGAGAACTTTACTATAGAGGTTTCAAGCTCCTATCTGCAAAAATGTGGAATAAGTGTTTTTTGCCAGAAGAAAGATCAATGATGCGTATTTATTTGCTTTTCCCCCGGGGGTGACCGTATTGACCCAGTGGTCCTAGAATATCGCGAGAGGGCTCATCGGAACGAAGATTAAAAGTTCTAGTGCCCTTTTAATTAAAAACTAAATTTAATTAAATTAAAAAACTTTTTACATTAAAAAACTGCATTTTTATGTACAAACTTGATGAATGGACGTTCTCAAATTGAGTGCCAAAAAAGATATAAGCAGGATGAAAAAGCAGCAGCTCTAAATAAACGTCGAGTTTTAAAACGATACAGGATCAAACAGTTCGTGGTAACGAAATGTAAGTAAGAGGCGACCCGGCTCAATAGTGGCCGAAACACTAAAAGCCCAAAGGAACTGAACCCTGTGGCTTTCTTAAATTTCAAAGATATGCTTTAAAGTCAGTGCATTAAAAGTTCTCTCTGACGCGAATCGAACCCCGTTTTTCCGCGTGACAAGTGGGTATGCTTTCAATTGAATCATCAGAGACTTATAAATAAGTTACACATAATTAAAGTAAAGGACGAATAGTGAAGCCTATAATAACTGAATACTGCTAGGAGACTAAAGTTTGTAATAATAAATTACCAAGAAACAAAACTAAACCTTTAATGCTTTTATTGCATTTGCCAACTCTGATCTGAGCTTTTGTTCAGTCGGCGGTACAAACTTGAGACTGAGATGGACTAAACGACGAAATCCGTTCAGCTCAACAATGTCAACTTGAGCCATGCTTACATCTTTGGTCATTATTAAAGAAAACCTGAAAAGTATGAACGGAGCCAAAACTTTTCGAATATAAATAGGCTTCAAGCTATGATCGATCACTGGACTGTATGTTCGCAGATAAAGTTAGAAACAAGAAAACCTATTAAAACCTATAAAAAAAGAGATAATCTACTACGCATCTGTTCGCAAGAAAAACTGTAGATCTTTGACGTCCTATCTAGCACATTACGTAACATCTAACGTTTACCGGTCTAGCATTATGATTAGATAAAAAAAAAAACAAGTTTTTTTTTTAACTGAAAGTAAGGAGCGACACTAAAACTTAAAACGAACAGAAATTACTCCGTGCATGAAAGGGGCTGTTCCTTCCTCAACATCCCGCTCTTTACGCTAAAGTTTCACTCTTTTTCTCAATTCTACTTTATTAAACAGCAAATAACTTTAGCGTAAAGAGCGGGACGCCGAGGGAGGAACAGCCCCTTTCATACACGGAGTAATTTCTGTTCGTTTTAAGTTTTAATGTTGCTCCTTACTTTCAGTTAAAAACTTGTTTTTTTTATCTAATTTCTGAACGTTTTTGAATTAATGCATGTTTTTATTTTGGCTCTCCGAAAATGAATAATTAAAACGAAATTTGCGTATTAACTTTTTTTTTGCTAAATGGCTTTCTCTTAGTTTTGAATTGATCAGACGATTTTGAGAAAAAGGGTGGGAGAGGAGGCCTAGTTGCCCACCAATTTTTCAGTTACTTAAAAAGGCAACTAGAATTTAATTTTTAACGAACGTTTTTATTAGTAAAAAATATACTCATAAAATGTATATGAGGGGGTTTGCCCCCCGTTAATACCTCAATCTTTACACTAAAGCTTTAATTTTGTCCCAATGCTTTAAGATTGACCCTGAATCACAAAGGCTGTAGAATAAATAGTTGAAATTACTAAAAATACTTTTTGCGTAAAGAGTGAGCTATTTAGGAGGAGATGGACCCCCCATTTGCGTAATAATCTCTGTTCGTTTTAATGCTGGTCCTTACTTTCAATTGAAAAAACTTTTTCATATTTATTTTTTTATAAAGTAATGCTAGAAAATCCTGCTTCCCCTTCATGGAATTTCTCTTCTCCCATGACAAATTCCTCCAAGGGAAGATCCTCCCACGTAGCCCCCTCCCCTCAACCCCCCAACCAAAAATCATCCTGAAAAGGTCTGTATGTACACTTCCAAATAAGCATTACTGTATGTGAACGCTGGCCAAAGTTTGTAACTTGCAGTCCCTCCCCTGGGAACTGTGGGGGAGTAAGTGAGCCCCAAAGACATAGTTATGTTTTTCGACTATGATGAACAAAATGGCTATCTCAAAATTTTGATCCGTTGACTTTGGGGAAAAAATAAGCGTGGGAGGGGGCCTAGGTGCCCTCTAATTTTTTTGGTCACTTAAAAAAAGCACTAAAACTTTTAACTTCCGTTAGAATGAGCTCTCTCGCGACATTCTAGGGCCGCTTGGTCGATACGATCACCCCTGGGAAAAAAAAAAACAAACAAATAAACACGCACCCGTGATCGGTCTTTTGGCAAAAATACTAAGTTCCACATTTTTGTAGATAAGAGCTTGAAAATTCTACAGTAGAGTTATCTGATTCGCTGAATGCGATGGTGTGATTTACGACTTTTAGGGGGTGTTTCCCCCTATTTTCAAAAACAAGGCAAATTGTCCCAGGCTCGTAACTTTTGATGAGTAAGACTAAATTTGATGAAACCTATATATTTAAAATCAGCATAAAAATCCAATTCTTTTGATATATCTGTTGGTATCAAAATTCCGTTTTTTAGAGTTTTGTTTACTACTGAGCTGGGTCGCTCCTTACTACAGTTCGTTACCACGAACTGTTTGATTCAGCCATTCTGAAAATATCTGTTGCTATAATTTTCATCACATATGCTTAGACTTAGTGTTCTAATGGATAAACTTTAGTGCTTAAATGGAGCAAATGTTAGACCCGAAAGTCCAGCAAACCCTTTATTTGAACTATGTATAAGTAATTTTTATTAGACTTGAGCATTATATAGCTTTTTTTAGACAAACAAGGGTTTAATGGGTTGTTTTATAGCTTTACAATGGTTTCAAATATGGGGCAGGGTTTACCAGACAAGAGAAGCGCCAAGGAATTTTCCATGTCAGAGTACTTTCCGAGGACTGGGAGCTGTGTATTGTATAAGAAGTAACAGGCTAATGTATTTATGGAAGTGAGAACATCAATAAGGACCGTAAATTTAAATATTCCCGTAATTTTTTATCCAATGAAACAAGAAGTTGATGATTAATAGCAATTATAAATGATAATTTACGAGAATTTAGGGGTTGGGGCAACATTCATTTTTCAAAATATAAAGGAGATGCAAATCTATTGTTTTTTTTTTTCAATAAAAACACTAGGAAAGATAATTTTGAATGTGAATGAACCCCCCCCCTAAAAAAAGAATATATTTTACAAAATCTAAGTGTGGTGGGGTGGCAAAAAATATAGGAGGGGGGGGGTCTTTTATCTTCCCCTAAAAGATTGAAGCCACTGACTAATAGCGAGCAGTAATCCACGCATCCTCTTTTTCTGGGCAAAACTAGATCACGAGATAAAAAGAGATCAATAAACATATTACTCTCAAAGAAACCATATTGTGAATACGATTACTCGTATTTTGTATAATTTCAAACTGGCATTGGGTTGAGAAAAATATGCTCAAAACTCTTAAAAATAAGTTTTCTAAAGATCAAACCATCATTATTAAATGAGAATTCCAAAAAACAGCTTACTAAGTCACATTATAATAGCAAGACATATTTTTATAAAGGAGTAATAAAAAAGTAGCCCGGGCAAAGCAATAATAAAACACAATCTTATTATTCTACTCTGGAGAAGAAGAAACTTATTTTCCATAACACTCCTCAAACCTAATAATTACTTAGAAAAAGAAACACAAATATATTAATTTTAATTTTTGATTGGTAAACTGAGCCCACTGACAAAGACTCAAAAGTGTCTATTTTTAGACTTTCAGTCTCCTCATAAGACAATTTTTCTCTTGCCACACAAATCAGAAATTTACCAACTTGTATCTTACAAAGAGCTTCTGTATACATATATTTCAGAAACCAGGCTCCTTGTACAGCATCAAGAAACTAGAAAAGACACACGAATTTGATTTCAAACCTGTAAACATTGCAATGAGTATATTGGTACCGCCTAAATACCATGTGAGCACAATTACATGCACACATCTGTATACAGGGGACTTCCGAGACTTAGTCAACAAACATTCCTTAAAAAATGATCCTTCTTTCGTTTTTTTCAAATCCATGGACAAATTTATTACCCACAACCCTCCCCAAGGATTAGGACTCTGAGCACCTACAACAAAAATATCTTTAATAGCTAATGTGGCAGATGTGCATTAATGCATAAAAGACAAGCCATTTATTTCCAGACCTTGTCAAGGAATGTTACACAATGTAAGTTTTACAATGAGTTGTTTACAGTCAAAATTGGAAAATTATGCACTTTAAAGCCATTTTTTTCTCCATTTTTCTAAGGAGTGTTTCCTTAAAACATATCATGGAAAGAGACCTCCCCCACTCCTTTGTGTGGACGTCTGAAGTTCAATCTAGTTATACTTAAGAATACTTTATTATTTGCCAGAACGGTCATACTGTTTCAAAAACCAGAAAGAGACAAGAAGTGTATCCAATCCATGTTAAACCGGCCTGAGACAACAAATGTGTCTGAGAAGTTCAACCCCCCCCCCCAGCTACAAAAATATTGCGAGCTCTTACCTTGGATTTTGTTCATTCTCTTCGACCATGCATTTTTCCAACAATTGAATAGTTTGTTTTGGGAAAGATAAGAAATCAACTAAAAGACCCTGGCTGTTCTTTAAAATACTGAAATCATCTTCACAAATTTTCAAGGAATAGAAAAAAAACGGGTTTGATTCGTCCACTATTTCGAAAATAACTGCCTAGAAAAAATAATGCATGCACAAGCTATGTATCGACTGCTTAAATTAGTTGCACCGGAAAACACAATTTACTAGTATACATTATTGCATATACCTTGATGTGAATATGACTTTCTTCTTCTTTATTTAATTATGAATAGAAATTCGGATGTTTTTGAGTTAAAACTAAATATTTTTAGAACACATAATGTTTTGTATAAGAGTACAATACTTGCCTAAAAACAGCCCAAATATAGCCTACACAATTTAATTGGTTAAGTGTTGAGGCATCATACATAACATAATAAGAAAGATTCAGTTAATACAATATTACAGCCTTTGTCTTACAGTTAATGAGTGAACTTGTTTGGCATTTTTTATCTTAACACAGCAGATGCATTAAAATGTTTGATTCTCTGTAAGTATTCTTAAGAGCATAAGGTAATTTGAATTGAATACAAACGAGGCTCCAGTAGTCTTGCCCTGAATTTTCTACAGTTGAAATTGTTCCCGTTTGGGTTTTAGCCGTACCTTTTTAATGGCGTACGTAAATTACACCTTGTGAACTAGCATAGGTAAAAAATAAGTTCATATGACCAAAATATGAGTTTTCAACGATTATAAGAAATATTTGTTTTATATAATGGCTCTTACCCAATCAAGGAAAAAAAAAACTATACCTGTATGTTGTTCGCTATGGTGCATTGATAAAAGAAGTCAACTTTAAAAGAGTTCTTAAAATAGTGATAATGATCCAATGTCCAAAAACTTACTGGAATTATAGTAACGCCCTTAACAAACTATAGAGAAATGTTAAAAAAGAGAACACTTTGAAGCTAAATTCAAAGAAGCTTGTGGCAGGAATTCAAAAACATGAAAAGTGATTAAAAAATTTTTAAAGCGTAGTGTCAACAGTAAATTCTGCTTTCACCGACGGATTTTTAACTCAATAAACCAGGAGAGTTATGTCATGCCCTTTCTCAACACTTTGGTACTATTGATAGTCCAGGAAGGGAACGGTTTGACCCAGAACAAATTGCAAGAGAAGTGATTTTTTGACTATCCAAACTTAGGAAAATGTGCTGATTCAAATACGCAGAGTTTGCTCAACTAGCTGTTTCACAAATATGTTATTCTTAGGTTCAGGTTGGCTTTGAGCAGTAAATTCCTGCTACCAACTTGGATGTGGTCATTCAAGTATATTGGGAAATAACCACTTCCTTACTTATATACTTTTGTAGACCGGAAAGACGTGGCTGACCTGAGGTATAAAAGATACATTTTATTGTATCTAGCAACTTTTTGGTACTATTATTCTCGGGGGACTTCTGGTCCTTTTTACTTAGGAGTACTTTGGAATATTGTAAGTGCCCTAAACGTTTTATAGTTTATAATTATATTATTGTGTTCGTTTATTCTGTCGGAAAAATAGTCCCCGTGGCATATACATATATATATAACCAGATCCCTGTATTGTTGTTGAGATCAATAAAAGTACATTTAGCCTTTCTTTAAAGTTTTTTGAGCTTCTCATCTATGCTCAGCAGCTACACCCTGCATAATTAGTCTGGCCAACCTTAAGGAAAGTCTACCCTAGTTTTAATCATTCTTAAGACCATACCCCATAACCCCTCCAAGGGCCAGATTAACAACCACGTGAGGCAGATAACAACCAATTTACTTTACTACAGTAGCAAGCCCTTGCAAGCAACACTTTTGGTGTGCTACTGATTTATTTTGTTTCTTTTTTTAAAAATAAATTATTACTATTACTAAGAAAATAGATGCATGACTAATGCAATAATTAAATATATTAAACTAAAAATCAATGAACTAAGTAAGCTAAATATGAATTAAATATGGAGAGATAAAGGCAAACAAAAATATTTGTAGAGATGCAACCAATTAAAGAATTTTGGGATGGAATTTTTTTTTGGCCTCTTTTCCAGCGATAAGCCCAAGAGCCTCCAAATTACTACTGAAAAAAATAGTTCCACTTTACATTGCATAAAAATTTTCAATGAAATATTTTATTTAGTATTTGATTTTGGCTAAGCAGAAATTTCAACAATATAATTCACCATGACTAGCATCAATATGGCTTGAGGCAGATAATGACGAAGAGCAGCATAGTAAAATTATCGCGACCCCTCCTAAGGAAATATCTATTGCTTTCTCTTGGATCCACAATAGTCAAAGTGTGCAATTTTTTCCACAATACACTCCCATTTTACTATAGGCTCCAACCATCAAAACCAAAATCCAATAAAACTGCAACCGATATTCTAAAATTTATCAAAGGTAAGTAACACTTGTTTCAAATGTTAGCCCCTAATTACAATCCTAATTACAGCCCCTAAAAAATAGCGGTATAGTTTCTAGACATGTAACTAGAAACATATCTCGGATATTAAAATTATCAAGCCATTGCCCCAAAGCCTTGTGCAGCTAAAATTTGACACAAGTTATTTGGTTCAAAATTTCCCCTCTATTGACTCTGGTTACTAGAACAAATCGCTAGTTATATCATATTCCTAACAAATCTAGTGGTAGTCATTAAAACAAGTCCTCAAACACATTTTGTGAGAATACTTTCTCAATGTCCTTCCTGTGAGTAGTCAGGCCTCTGCTTAACTCCTTAAACAATGAATGTGATATTTTATATGTGATATTGTGATATTATGTATGCAATTGTTTTAACAATATTTTTGTTTCTTTGTTCTCACATTAACTTTAAGCCACCTCCAAAAAAAGAAGCAACAAATCTGTAAAAACAATGTACACCATATACCTTTAATGATCCATTTGGATGCTGATACACATTTCCAATGGTAAAAGTTAGTTTTGAAAACCTTTCCAAGTTCTCATCAATAACATGGAACTTCAACTGCTCTCCAAATACTTTGTCCATCTAAAAAATAATTTAATGGTAACTACAAAAACTTATAAAGACTGAAATGAATACAAGCAAGCCAGAATTAATTCAGCATCAGAAACTACCTCTAAGTTTATGCATAGCATAGCATGCATAAGTTTATGCATGATGATAGCAGGTAGGGGGGTAACCATACTACAAATTTGTCTAAACGTCTCACTATTACTACTGCTACTACTGATAGCTTATGGCAGCAGAGGATGATCTTCTTCAGCCCTTCTCTGCTTTGACTTTCTCTTGGTAATACTTATAATGAATTTTCTAGTTCCCGTAATTTTCTTTATCATGGCCTTTTCCTGCCCCCTTTAAGGACATCAGGTTTTTTGCTTGGCATCATCTGAATTGCCAGAAAGCCAAAGTTATTTTAACGTATTCTTGTAATGCTACCCACTGAATTTGAAAATTTCTAAACTGGATCATAGAATAAGTGAAAGTGAACAGAAACATGCTTCTGAAGTCAATAGAAACAGTAATGCTGTCAAGACAGAAACATCCAGAGCCAAACCCTAAAAAAAATGTTGATAAGTGTTTAACCTGCAGTGCAAACTTAGACAAAAGTTCATTAGCACTAAACTGAATGACTTTGAAAATGTGTGTGCAGCATGCCGAAAACTAAATGACTCTGAATATGACCTACTGAGTAAAATGGTGGAAAGCAAGTCCCCAGAGGGCTTCATATCATGGTGCTTCAGCCACCAAGATCATATCTATTGTGGGCAATAGACTAACCAAGCTGCAACAAAGCATAAACCAGTCCATTGTGCATTCAGCAGAAAGTCTGAGAACCAAGCTAACAACCATCTGTGAAGAAGTAAACATGGTCAAATCATCTCTCATCACTAAGTGTAGCACTGATGATGCCCAACAAATTGTGCAAAGTGAAGGTTTGAAGTGACAGTCATTAGAGTTGGATGTTGATTGTATTGTTTGTGCTAAAAAAGACTGAAAGAATAGAAAAAAATAATGTAATTGCTTATGGTATACAACCCTCCCAGGATGAAAGCAGAGCTATTCTTTTGATCCTAGAGAAGGATTTAGTATAAAGTGTGGCTCAGTAACCAACATAAAAATACTCCTGCCTTTCATCAGAGAGGGATCAATGGTGAAGCTATCAGGTAGCTACCCACCACCAGTCCTATTCACAGTTAGGTCCTTATTATTAAAAAGGAAAATTCTAAAGAAATCTTTGAGAAGAAAGGGGCAATACAATTTAGAAACAACAAGTCAAGGCAAGACCATGCCTGCCACAAAACACTTGTAGAAGAGCTTAAAGTCAGAACTACTGCAGGGGAGATAAACTTAGCTATTTGCAACTTTCCAATTGTGTCAAAAAGTGGACCAAGCCAAAGGGAAGCACCCCAGTTCCAGTTGGTGCCCATGCAGCACTAAACCTGCATAATAGGTGACTTGTTTATAGGATTGTAAATAAAGTGTCCAGTTATAGTGAGCATAGTATAGGACTAAGTGAAAGTGTTCAAGACCTACAGCAAAGTTCTTGTGTATTCTTGCATGATGATGAGTTATCCCCAACTGCAATGGATACATCCTTGACATTCACTACCACTAGTTCTAGTATCACATGCCAAGACTCTCAGTTGGATGGTACACCCTTTGAGCTGATTAAAGAGGATCAGCCACTACCAGGTACAAATAGAAGTCAACATGTAAGTCCAGACTTTTCTATTTTTCTATCTAATGTTGACCAACTAACAAACAAATTACGGGAACCTAGAAGTCTGGTGTCCCAAAAAGACTATGAGCTGGTTTTATTAACAGAATTCAAGAACAAGGCTAGGAGATTCTCATATTAATATGCCTGGTTACCAAGTTGTTTCTAGCCTTTCTTGTACAGGATGCAAGCACTGTGTTCTGGCTCTGATCAAAAATGCACGTGCAGTATGTGAGCTGAGCATTGAGGCAAAGCATGAAGTTCATTTGTTCACAATATTCCCTTGAGAATTTAAAGATTTAATCACAAGACTTCAAAATCTGAATATATAGAACATAACACTATAGTTAGCCCACTAAAATATTACTTAGGATACCCTAAAATTGATGAAAACACAAATAATAAGGAGAAATGGCTTTATCTCACAGATTAGGGGCAAATATCCAGGGGTCCAAATTAAGTATGTGAAAGAGAGAGAGAGAGAGAGAGATCCATATATTTAAAGCTATCATAGCATAGCTAAATTCAGTTTTTTTTTTTTTCAAAATCATACATTTAAACGAAAATCACACACTACAACTCAACATTGAAAATTGATGTGAAGAAAGGCACAATAAGCTGGCATAACAATTAGTTTGTACTTTAAAGGGGTAGAAGTTTATCTTGTAACCAAGTTTGGCTATTGGAAGGGACTGGTTGGGGTAGTAGTGATCAGTGGCTCTTATTGGCTAGGGCAAATTTTCCCAATTGCTGATTAAGGTGTTTAAGCTGGACTTTAAGTGGAGATAAATTTCATTTAGCAAGGGCTTGATCATAGGGTATGTCGTGTTTTGGAGTAGAATCCTTGTTGCTCTTTTCTGTACAGACTCTATGTCATGTAATAGGTATGCTGTGTGGATAGCAGATGGACCCCACACTGGGCATGCATACTCAAGCAGCAGGGAAGCATAACACAGTATGCACATGGGTTTGTTTACAAATACCCAATTAAAATAAAATCTCTGAAAAAATTGTTACTGCTGAATCTGTGGACATCTTCAAACAAAGACAGTGTGTTGAGTGGTCCTCTAGAAAGTGTAAACTCAACTGGAAAGCTATGGATCAGCACAGTGCACCAGGTCACTAGAGAATTCAACTCAAATTGTAAACTCTAGAGCTCTACAAGGAGAAATCTTTTTATTACTCAAAGTCTCAATTTAAGGCAAAGTAATTTCAGGTAAAGCTTTAAATGTATGTCCAAGATTAGGCTCCACTGTTAACTATTAGTGTATTTAAAATTGTGAGTATTGTATAGGTTTAAATATTCAAGCCAATCACACATGTTACTTATTTAGGAGAATTATACAGTTCCAATAGAGAAACAATCCACTTTCTAAATGGTATAACAGTGATTTTATGATGATTTAGCTGTTGAAGTAGTGATTAGCTGTCTGAGTATAGGGTATCTTACCCTATCTTTTTTAATTTATAGGTACTGCCAAAATGCAAAAGGAACCATTTGTCACTATACATTTTGAAATATCTTTTAGTTTTATTGATTCAAAATAGAAATTGTGATGGTAGCAATTACTACATTTGGAAAGATTATAAAAAGACACAACAAGTAATATGTTTACCTGGGTGTTACTGCAGGATGACTCTTCTTCAGAGGGAAGCACTAGGTTATACAGCTCTGAAAACAACTTAAAAAAAAAAAAAAATCAAAAATACACTGCTTGTGTTAGTCCTAGGACATCTAGGCTTTACTTTACCCTTATCCCTCTCTGCTAATGTTTAAACTTATAGCTCAAATCATTGAGTCCATCATTGGACTCAAAACTTACCGTTTCATTATAAATCCATTTTTTAATGTTATATTATCCACAAGCAGTGATATTCCACAATTAAATTGGATAAATAAATTTTGACAATATTATGGTGTTATCTTCTTCCTTGTTGCCAAAATTTCAATTAAAGCATGTGTTTTTGGTTGTTTTTAACAAAATAATAGGATATTCGAAATTTGCAAATCTGAAATAGTTTAGAAACAAATTTGGGCTATATATTTGCACATTAGGGGGGTGGGGGTAAAGCATAGGATATATTAAATATGTAAACTAACAATTGCTGTATTTAATATAGTTAAATTTGTAGCAAATAGTATAACTGGCATTTGTAATAGCTGGCTTTCATATTTTTGATCAAAAATGTATGCTTGTATTTAAAGTTTGATGTCAAGAAAGAAGAAAATACTATAACATTCAATTATTTATACAATTTAATCATTTATTTATTCAACATTTATTTATTCAATTTAATCATGCAAAATCACTGCTTGTGGATAATATAACATTAAAGAAATGGATTTATAACAAAACAGTAAGTTTGAGTCCAATGTTATAAAGTCTGACACCAATGTTTTAAGCCTTTTTTATACTCCATATTTAGGTCATTTTTAAGAGGTCAAAAAGTGTTTAAATCTGAATTTCCAGTAGAAGCAATTATTATATTTGTAAAGAGCATAAAAAATGCATCAAGTGGTATATTCACTTTATATGAAAACTAGTAATACTATTTGCTATAAATTAACCATCTTACTTCCTAAATTATCAGTAGGCTATTGTTCTATTAATATGTATTTAGTAGGTGGTATTGATGGTGTTTAACTAGCCTATGAGTTTAGATTAGGCCTATTTGAAAATGGAAAATGCAGTTAGGCTAAATTCATGTCTCATTTCCAGGGTTGTGTTTAAAAAAAATTGTACAATAGCAAACAATGTGAAGATAAAAATTCTCCCCCAACAAAATATGTTAACTATGATTCTTCTAAATGGCCTAAAACAGAGTGAGTGATGTTTTCTTAACATGTTTCCTTATGTACTGGACTGCTCCTAGAATTGCACTGGAAAGTGACCTGTGGAAAAATATATAGAAAACACATAACTTGGAATATATTTTTGTACGTTAGGGGGGTAGGGTAAAGATAAGTAATGTATAGATAAGTAAGTATCTTATGAAGTAGAGATAAGTAGCCTAGGTAAGATAGGTAAGATAGCCTAGGTAAAGATAAGTAGCCTAATGTGTAAGCTTAAGTAATATACAATATCTTAAAGATAGTTTCAAAATTATATTGTGTTTATTTTTGAGGAGGAGTCGTTCTGCATTAGTACCTTTACCTAAACATTCATCCAAACATCCACTAGGCCTAATAATTTTGAATCTGGCTGGTCATTGGAAGACACCTTAGTATAATAATAAAAAAGAAGTACTAACAATCAACCTTGCTCAATCAAAACATAAAAAGCAAAGAATGTTAGGCTTCCAACAGTTTAATTCAAATTATTTGCTGTACATGCCATATTTTTTTTTGTAGATAATTCGGGCCAAAAATAAAAATAATGATGGGGCCAAAAGATGATTTGACTACAGTTGCTGCTTTGACAAAAAAGGTAAGAAAACATAAAGGAAAACGGTGAAATTTTTTAGAGGTTGAAGGAATAGGGGAATTATAAAATGTTTATTCTAACAATGCTGTAGCCTACATGATTTTTGAGAGTGAGCAGTTCATCTGTCCGATATAAAAGAGGGGTGACCACGACCAAAAACTCCTCCCCTACGGTTGCTGTTACATTGCACCAGATAAATAAAGTTGAATTGATTGGAAATGTCCTAGAATTGTAAAATAAAAATTATTGAGGTTTAGCATTACCTATCTATCAGGACCGTATCAAAGACTTTTTTAGAGTGAGGGGTTGTTTTCATTGGGAAGGCGTAGATTACAAGAATATCATAAAAAAGGTTTAAAAACTTACTTTAATCGCATTTTTGCTACTTTTTTAGGGTCGGATAAAAATTTCAGGGAGGGCCAAACCCAATAGCCACCTTTTCCAAGATACAAAATTGGCTATTATATAAGCCACTGAGCTGTCATTAGCGACAAGGCAGAACAGAATCACTGTTTTCTCAGAGCAGAGAAGATTCTAGGGGATCAAATACTAGTTTTAGGACTAAATTATATCTGCTTAACAAACATCTCATTTTAAAGCCCTTTTTTCTCTGTTTTATATTATATACGTCTTAACACGTTTAAATCACTAGTTGAATTCATTGTAAGTTCTCAGATAAAGCTTTTCTGAGAAATTCAAAATCCTTGCTACAATAAAGTGGATGATGGCTTTGCTTTGGGTTATTATGCCCTCTGCGATATTTTTATTAAGTGAAAAACAATAGTCCTTGGATTTTTCATAAAATTCAATATTTTCTCATTGTTACAGCTCTTTGTGACTTTCTTATTTAACAAAACCATTTTTTTTATCGCCCTGCTCAAAATTCAATTGATAATGTCAAAGGATGAGAACAAGGTTCCTATTCATCTCAAAGCGTGGAGTGCTATCATCAGACAGATTAGAAATTTCGAAGGAAAATTGTTGTAAAGTCAATCTAAGGCTGTCATATTTGAAGAAAATGAACGGTAAAGGTAATAGAGTAGTGGCTTTTTAGAAGAAGATATGGTAGAATAAAAAAGGGCACATTTTAAGGTTACAAATTTTGTGTTCATTTTTATAGTTTTGTTCATTTTTTCGACAATCATCCCTAGCCCCGTTTAATGGGTTCACATAGCCAAAGGTTATATACAAAACTAACTAAATATGATGGAACTCATGCTTTATAATATACAGCAAGTACAAATAAATCAAATTTCCTAGTTTTTCTCATTTTATCTGCTTTTGAACCAGTTCATGTCAATTTTATATTAGTTTCTATATAGCCTAGGGTTACATGAGACCATTAAAGGGACGGCTGAAGATGATTGATAAAAAACGCAAATAAGCTACAGAAACGAACGTAAAATTAGCAATCTAAAAGTCTCTCTTTTTGTTCTAGCATGCCTCCTCCTGATGAGCCACTATTCTAGACCTTTACCAAATGTACCTTTGGCAACATTTATACAAAACTTTTTATATCTTACAAATTAAAGTATACAGAAGCCTAGATTATATGAAGAAACTTTTATACAACTAAAGTTTGAAGGATTTGTAATGCACGGGGGTGAATGCGTGCTGAAAGCTTTTCTCAATTTCTTAAGCTGTTTCCCATTTTCTCAGTGTCTCTTCTGAAAAAATAGAAATAAAAACAGAGGATAAAAGTGAAGCACTATGGTTCTGCTGTACAAAATATTTCAAATTTACCTCAGCTAGGGCAAGAGCAGGGACAATCCTATTGTTTTTGGTCATGGTAGAAAGAAATCGAATGCTGACACTTTTGAATTCCCCTTGCTTTTTTAGCGTGCTGGCAAAGTCATCTGAGAGCCATGTGAACCCATTTTGAGCCGCACAAGATTCCCTGTTCCAGAGTGAGAGCAACTTTATCCCGTATAAAAAAAACTCGTCACTCCTAAGGAAAATTCACGATTTGACGAGAAATCCCTTTGTAATTAAAATAAATCCATACTAGGGGATCGAAAAATTTATGTAGATATGGATACGTCCATGGAATTAGCAAGCTTGCAATAGCACGAGGAATTAATGCCAATTTAGACAAGTTACCATTTCGCTTATTTTCGAAGATTTACTTATTCAAAACCTAAACCTTTTTACACTGGTTATATAGCCCCAATGGCATTAACAATGGCAATTATTCCAATGACACAGTACTGTAAAGACGTTAGATGGCTGTAAATCTTCAGCCAAGCTTTGAAAAGGAGAATTGGTACCTCGAAAATTTGGACATGGGACGCAGTTGAGGAGAAAAGATAATATATAAAGTTTGATATTTTGAATTTTGCTTCTATTTAAACAGGGAGAGATGTGACCGTGGTCGTATTTCTCAGTGGGACGTGTTGAATATCATAATGATACCCATTTGAGTATAAGACAAATATCCTTTCATTTTTGCTTTTTCAATTTTCTGTTGTTCAATGTCTTGATTACATTCAATCAATGTCATGATTACATACAAATTCTTTGTCCTTTTAACTCTACTTTGGAAAAACATCTGTTGTTTGGTATTTACGTCTGATATTTCATAGTCGTTAATTGAATCAAACAGTTCGTGGTAACGAACTGTAGTAAGGAGCGATCCGGCTCAATAGTAACCAAAACTCTAAAAAATTGAATTTTGATATCAATAGCTACATCAAAAGAATCGCATTTTAATGCTGATTTTAAATATATAAGTTTCATCAAGTTTAGTCTTACCCATCAAAAGTTACGAGCCTGAGAAAATTTGCCTTATTTAGGAAAATAGGGGGAAACACCCCCTAAAAGTCGTAGGATCTTAACGAAAATGACACCATCAGATTCAGCGTATCAGAGAACCCTACTGTAGAAGTTTCAAGCTCCTATCTACAAAAATGTGGAATTTTGTATTTTTTGCCAGAAGACAAATCACGGGTGCGTGTTTATTTTTTTTTTTATTTTATTTTATTTTTTTTTTTCTTTTCTTTTCCCCAGGGGTCGTCGTATCGACCAAGTGGTCCTAGAATGTCGCAAGAGGGCTCATTCTAACGGAAATGAAAAGTTCTAGTGCCCTTTTTAAGTGACCAAAAAAATTGGAGGGCACCTAGGCCCCCTCCCACGCTCATTTTTTCTCCAAAGTCAACAGATCAAAATTTTGAGATAACCATTTTGTTCCGCATAGTCAAAAACCATAATAACTATGTCTTTGGGAATGACTTACTCCCCCAAAGTCCCTGGGGGTGGGGCTGCAACTTACAAACTTCGACCAGTGTTTACATATAATAATGGTTATTGGGAAGTGTACAGTCGGTTTCAGTTTTTTTTGGTTTTGGGGGTGGGGTTGAGGGGAGGGGGCTATGTGGGAGGATATTTCCATGGAGAAATGTGTCATGGGGGAACAGAAATTCAATGAAAAGGGCGCAGGATTTTCTAAAATTACTATAAAAAAACAATGAAAAAGTAAACATGGAAAATTTTTTTTCATTTGAAAGTAAAGAGTAGCATTGAAACTTAAAACGAACAGAGATTATTACGCATGTGAGGGGTTCTAAAAATACTTTAGCATAAAGAGCGAGGCATTTAGGAAGAGATAAATACCTCGCTCTTTATGCTATAGTATTTTTAGTAATTTCAACTATTCATTCTACGGCCTTTCTGATTCAGGGGTCATTCTTAAAGAATTGGGACAAAACTTGCGATTTAGTGTAAAGAACGAGGTATTAACGAGGGTACAAACCCTCTCATATACATAATAAAAATTAAAGAATATAAAAGTTTGTTACGTAAGATAATTCTTAAGTTACGTATATTTTTTACTAATAGAAAAATTCGTTAAAAATAAAAATTTATAGTTGCCTTTTTATGTAACCGAAAAATTGCATGGCAACTAGGCCTTCTTTCCCATCCCTTATTTCTCAAAATCGTCTGATCAAAACTAAGAGAAAGCCATTTAGCCAAAAAAAGAATTAATATGCAAATTTCATTTTAATAATTTATGTGTGGAGAGCCAAAATCAAACATGCATTAATTCAAAAACGTTCAGAAATTACATAAAAAAAAACTAGTTTTTTTTAACTGAAAGTAAGGAGCGACATTAAAACTTAAAACGAACAGAAATTACTCCGTATATGAAATGGGTTGTCCCCTCCGCAATCCCTCGCTCTTTACGCTAAAGTTTGACTCTTTACCACAATTCTGATTTTTAAAACAATTAAAAGCTTTAGCATAAAGAGCGAGGGATTGCGGAGGGGACAACCCATTTCATATACGGAGTAATTTCTGTTCGTTTTAAGTTTTAATGTCGCTCCTTACTTTCAGTTAAAAAAAACTAGTTTTTTTTATGTAATAGCTAGTTAAGAAGTCAGTCTTTCTGTGAGATCGACTTTAGTTCCCAACTTCATTCCTTATCTTGCGAAATATGATTCAAATATGTCTGCAGGTATCATAGGTCACACTTTTCACTTGGTCACGAAGCAGGGCAAGATATCTGGCTGTTTTGTGATTTTATTCAGTTATGTTTTGGCTTTCACCTTCAGAATTATAAATCTGAGTTTTCTTAGATATTAGGAGAGTTATTGTTTCTTAACTCAGATTAGTGTAAAGAAGTTTTTCAAAATTAAACAGTTCAGCTTGGGTGCGTGATCCCCAGGCTTAATAGTGATATTCCTGGCAAAAGAGAATATCAGAGTATTGGGTTTTACACCATAGGATATGGCTAGGTAGTCACAGGCTACAGGTGCTAGCCTGTAACGGCGGATTAAAGGCAATTTCTCTTGCCTATACAGAAAAGAAATTTAGAGCTAGCTTTGGCTTGACCTGAATGAAAACAAAAATGTTTTGAATATTGGTTCTATCTACACTTGATGTAGACATGGGTTTGCTGAAACTGGGCCAACCCACGCTCTTTCTCAGATTGGTATAGACTTACAGGGTATTGAGACAAGGACGAAAGCTACTTTAAAATAGTTCTACCCATTGGTGGCATTCAAAATAGGCCAAATGTATTTTATCCTAGATCGGCAAGAATCTTACTGGGCATGCATATTGAGGCAATAAAACCTAAAATGAAAAAATATAACTGAAAAAAGTGGGTAGTGTTGATTCTTGAAACCCGAGATCTGCCAAGCGTCGTTTTCTTTTAATCGGCGTTAAATTTTCACACCGATTTCCTTTGATTGGTGTGAAACTGTATTTTGGAACGAAATGCAATGTGAAAATTAGATTACAAATTACTCTTCTTAAAATTTTCAGAGCGTATAGATCAGGCCAAGTGACAAATCATTTAAAGTTAGTAGATTAAGCGAGCCTTAATTAATAAAAGAACTAAACATTCTTTGCATAGGCAACGTGAGGTGTTGCGGCAACCTTTGTTCGCCTTTGCCGAGTAAAGTGTTGTGACTACAATACTTTGGTTTTGTTTCCTCGCTTCGATCAAACACTGAAATTGCTAATCTGTAAGGATCTTAAAACAAATACTAGGTACACCAACTCACAAAAGTTGTAAACCCCTCATTAAACCTAGTAAAAGTTGCAAGCCCCTTATCGATAAAGATAATTGTAGCATAACAGCCAATTATTATTTATAAGTCCTCTACATGTCTTACCGCTGGAACCAAATCGGTCTTACCATCAAATACACTTTCAATTTCCTCCGAATGAGCCCTTTTTGAAATTTCTATGACAGCTTTTTCTATACGAAATGCCCGATTAAAAAAAATTAATAAATAGGTAATACATTGTGCTCACAATGCTTTTTACTTAGGCAGCACTATTGCACTTCCTATGATTGAAATCACACAATCCAGCTGCAGGCATTATATTAAAATAGCCAAATACCAAATTCACCAAGGGAAGTACAACTGTTCGAAATATGAGGAGACGTTGGTTTTACCACAAGTAGAATTATCTACGGATTGTGGAGTGCCCAGCTGACTGACCGTATTTCAAACAGTAGGTTGTACGAAAAATGTGCTTCAATCCCGCTCTCTAGGGCTATAATGAAAGAATGGTTGAGATGGCTAGGCCACGTTCTGCGAATGAAGGATTACATATTACCGAAGATTGTCCTTTTTGGCCAACCGTCAGGGGCTACACGGAAAGCAGGCCGTCCTTGTCTGGGCTGGGAGAATGTCTTAAATAGAGATTTAAAGGAAATGGGAACTTCCTGGGAGGGTGTAAAGAGGGAGGCCTTGAATAAATTAGGTTGGAGGAGAAGCATGCGTAGCTGTGTTGCCGTCAGGCGGCTTGGTGCTGCAGTGAGTTATTATTAGTAGTAT
Organism: Artemia franciscana; assembly: GCF_032884065.1. NCBI lineage: Eukaryota > Metazoa > Arthropoda > Branchiopoda > Anostraca > Artemiidae > Artemia > Artemia franciscana. Next base: position 22,736,233 of record NC_088881.1, read on the forward strand.
TAGTGTGAAAAAAGGGTCTAACACGGAACAAATTACATGAGAAATGATTCTTTGACTATGAAACTAAAATGAATGCGCTGATTCCAAACATGCAACGTTTGCTTATCTAGCTTTTTCACAAATATGTTGTTTTTTAGGTTGAGGTTAGTTTTGAGGAAATAAAATTTGTGTTTTCGAATAAAAACGTGCAACAACAAAATTGATGCTTAGAATAGGGTAGTGGAGCACGGTGATTATGAAAATAACCTTTATTTGAACGTAAAATTAAAATTGTTCTTTTTTTTTGGGTTGAGGTCGATAATGAGGAGGTAAAATTCGGGTTTCCATATTAAGTCGTGAAACAACAAAATTGATGTTTACAATCTAGATGATAATGATTATGAAAATCACCTTTATTTGACCGTAAAATTATAACTTGATTTTCTTTAGGTTGAGATTGATTATGAGGAAGTGAAATTCACATTTCCATATAAAGGCGTACAACAACAAAATTGATGTTTACATTAGGGTACTAGATGAAAGTTAATATGAAAATCACCTTTATTTGAACTTAAAATTAAGACTTTAATTTATCTTTTTAGGTTGAACAACGAATATATAGCAAATTACTATTAAACCTTAAATTGTCGATTTGAATTGTATCATTTGCAAAGAAGAAATAGTGGAAGTGTCAAGATAGATCATTTTGGGAAAAAGAAATGCAGACTCAGTGAATGAAACTAGTCGGTCAAAGAAGCGTAAGATTTCACTGCAGGTATTGGGGATCCTGTCCATAAGTCGTACTGATCTAGCTTCACAAACAAGAAATCTATTGAACAGTTCTTGTCATCATTGTTGCAGGCCACACAAACTCAGAGGCGAGAAACTCCCCGTTTATCTAGAAACTATAACTTCAAATCTGAATGTATATTATTTTAAATGTGTCTCGAAGTAAAGAGTCTCCATAATGTATCCAACAGCCCCAACGCAACTCATGAGTGTGTGGAAGCCACCCAACAACAGGACGATTTTTCTTTATAGGACTTGTATTAGCCTCAGCAGCAATAATGGTAAGACCGTTCCAATAAAGTGGCTGACTAAAGGTCAGTACTGGAGCACTGTTCGCCAACGGAGCTGAGTGTGTAATAGATACAAATGGGATCACTTGGTCTCAGATCTGTCATATGTATCAAGAGAATGGAGGCTTTCCCTGTGTAAGAGCTTGACTGAATCTTGATCATAACTCCCTGCCAACTAGGCAAGGGTGCATAAAAGACTGAACATCATTCATAACAAGTCGTAGTATTTTCAGGGATACAGAATCCAAGCTCGTGGTAGTCGATCGTAGAGAAGGTTAGGTTGTCTTAGTGTCTGTCTGAGATATTTAATGGCAATTGGTTTGGTTCAGTTATCTGCCTTGACGTAACAAACTTTCTCCTCTCTAGTACTATTGAAAACCTCACCAGTGGCGTCAGAGAAGCAAGTATACCCATGCCATGAAAAGCATCGTTACCATCGAAGTTTTGGGCGTTGTGATTGACAGTGCTAGTTCTGTGGTTCATACAAAAAGTTCCTTTCAGTCCTTCAATATTTGTACTGTTAGAAACCAAAGAGTTATGCTCGTAGAGCTTCGTCTCGTAATAAGGTGAGTGGACAGCCATAGAAGTGAGCATGTCAATTAAATTGCGGCTGCTTAAAAAGTTGATGCAACTGGACAGCTAATCCAATCTGAAGAGGTTTTCCTATTGCCTTTGGCTGACAGGTTTGTAACCTGTTTTCACCTTTAGACGCAACCTTTCTGTCTGTTTGTCTCCTACGAACAGAGTGTTGAGTAAAGCTTAAAAGATGAGGGTAGGTATTCGATGTTGTCTGTTATCTCTCCAAGGTCTTCAGAATCAGGATACACATCCATTTGTTGTTTGATGCCTTTGACATTATTTTTGACTGTGGCTGCTGCTTCTCAGATGATAGCTTCCTTCTCCAGTTCTACGTCGACATTTTTTGGGTTTAGGTAATGCTCGTGGAGTATGCTATGAGTGGTGGTTCTTAGCGTAATGACTTTCTGTCAGCTGTTTATCTCTGCAAATAATGTGGGTTCAACAAATCTCTCTCGAATCTTCTTTTTCATGCATCTTTCACTATATCAAAAATCCCCTGAGTCACCCATGAGCTCGTTCATCATGCTAACAAGATCATTCAGTGTCAGGTGCTCATCATCGTTAGCCTGGGAAAGCGCGACAACTTTCTCAAACGCCTCACTCTAATGCTTGTTCTATGGTGGACCAAATTTTCGTTTTCCAGACTGTGAATGAATTCCGCTACACTTGTTGAGGGTATTACGTTCATTAGAAAGTTGGATTATCAGGATTTGTAGTAAACTAAATCAGCAGCTTGAAGATAGGCAGTGGCAGCAAAAATTCTAGACATCGCTTCTCCTTATCAGTCATTATTTCTCTTTCCATAAACCACTCTATGCGTATTTTCAAAGTTTTTCGTTCCTGTCTTCTTTCTTCTTCGTCTTTTCAAAGGTAACTGGCGTAGAGCAAAAGAGGCAATTCGATTTGAAGTTGATGAAGTTTCCAGATAAATGCGGAGATTCTTACTTCTGAATTTGTTTCACCTATGACTATAATGACAAGTACTATTCGATAGATTTCTTGTTTGTTAAGCTACGCCTGCATGACTTATGGATAAAATCCAACTATAACTGTTGTGGCATCTACACGCTTCCTTGATCGACTTGCTTCATTCGACGATACTGCACCTTTTTCACCCAAAACGACCTCTCCTGACTTCCATTATTTCATCTTTGCAAATGATACAATTCGTATAGACAATTTAAAGTTTAAGAGTAGCTTGCTAATTATTCATCGTTCAACTTAAAAGACAAATAAAAGTTTTAATTGTGTTGCGAGGGCAAAACTTTGGTTTTGTCGGTTGTTTTTTTCGTTCCTAGAACCCAGATTTCAGCTTATTCCTAGAAAGTGGTAAGGACCTACCCTCTTCGGTTTTACTCCATTTTTCTAAGGAGAGTGCCCTTAAAACATATCATGGAAAAAGACCTTCTCCACTCCTTGTGTGGACGTCTGGAGTAGAATCTAGTTATACTTAAGAATACTTTATTATTTACCAGAATAGTCATACTGTTTCTAAAACCAGAAAGAGACAAGGAGTGTATCTAATCCATGTTAAACCGGACAGAAATAAAAAATGTGTTTGAGAAGTTTAACCCCCCCCCCTCCACAGGTACAAAAATATTGCGAGCTCTTACCTTGGATTTTGTTCATTCTCTTCAACCATGCAAATTTCCAGTAATTAAATAGTTTGTTTTGGGAAAGATAAAGAGTTCAACTAAGAGACCCTGGCTGTTATTTAAAATACTGAAATCATCTTCACAAATTTTCAAGGAATAGAAAAAAAACGGGTTTGATTCGTCCACTATTTCGAAAATAACTGCCTAGAAAAAATAATGCATGCACAAGCTATGTATCGACTGCTTAAATTAGTTGCACCGAAAAACAAAATCTACTAGTATACCTATTGCAATATACCTTGACGGGAATATGGACTTCTTCTTTGTTTAATTATAAATTAAATTATTTAATATAAATTAAATTCAGGTTAATTGGTAATTTAATATAAATTAAATATATGAGTTAATTGAGAGAGTTCTTCGCGCACGTTTTATGAAAACAGAGATTAAAAATAATTTCAAACTACTCAAAAGATCCTACTGATGTGGAGATTTTTCGCTTAAAAATTGCATTCTTGTTCTGTATTGCACTTTAAAAAGGTATGCGCCTGTAAATCCGGCTTAAAAAAACAACAACTAACAATCGAGTGTTTTTATATTCTAACCTAACCTTTAGGACCTAACCTAACCTATGGAAACAGCACAATGAACGATTCTCAGGGGCTCAACTCGAAGCGAAAGCACAGATAGTTGAATGAACAGCGATCGGTGGGACTCGGTTTAATCTTTTCTGAAACGAAATAAATTCAGAGATCGACGATAATCTAGCTTTACAAATCGTAGCTTTATCCAAGGGAGTCAAATAAAAAGGGGTGTTTTTGGCAGAGTGAAGCTAATTGGGCCTCTCCTCTAGATTTTGAAAATACCTTTTTTTTGGCATTTTCATAGAAAAATGAAATAAAACAAAATTTTTACCTCTTCGATTAAAAAAAAACTCCCTTTATTATGCCATTGTTTTTTTTTAATTAAGAAAAATCGTTGACCCCTCCAACAACATTTTCGTGAATTGTAGCCACAAGGTTTATCAATGATCAAAGATTTAAACATCCGGAAAGACCAGGTCAATTTCTAAGAGATAACACAGAACCCAGAACAGCAAACAAATTTATTTATATTTATCATTTCTACTGTTATAAGAAATTCCCATTTGTTAATACAGTAAGCAAAAAATTAGAATCCCAGGAGGAAAATAACAGATTATAGCAAACGAATAAAAGAAGCTGTCGATAATTGGTCCATTGAAGGGCTACTTTTTCTGCTTATTAAATAAAATGAAAAAATGAAAAAAAAATAATGTTTTTTAACTGAAAGTAAGGAGCGACAATAAAACTTAAAACGAACAGAAATTACTCCGTATATGAAATGGGTTGTCCCCTCCGCAAACCCTCACTCTTTACGCTAAAGCTTTTAATTGTTTTAAAAAATAGAATTGTGGCAAGAGTCAAACTTTAGTGTAAAGAGGGATTGCGGAGGGGACAACCCATTTCATATACGGAGTAATTTCTGTTCGTTTTAAGTTTTATTGTCGCTCCTTTCTTTCAGTTAAAAAAACTAGTTTTTTTATTTAATTTCTGAACGTTTTTGAATTAATACATGTTTGATTTTGGCTCTCCGCACATAAATTATTGAAATGAAATTTGTATATTAATTTTTTTTTTGCTAAATGGCTTTCTCTTAGTTTTGATCAGATGATTTTGAGAAATAAGGGGTGGGGAAGGAGGCCTAGCTGCCCTCCAATTATTCAGTTACTTAAAAAGGCCACTAGAACATTTAATTTTTAACGAACGTTTTTATTAGTAAAAAATATGCGTAACTTAAGAATTAACTTACGTAACAAACTTTTATATTCTTATATTTTTATTATGTGTACGAGGGGGTTTGTACCCTCGTTAATGCCTTGCTCTTTACACTAAATCGTAAGTTTTGTCCCAATTCTTTAAGAATGAGCCCTAAATGAAAAAGGCCGTAGAATAAATAGTTGAAATTACTAAAAATACTTTAGCATAAAGAGCGAGGTATTTATCTCCTCCTAAATACCTCGCTCTTTATGCTAAAGTATTTTTAGAACCCCTCATATGCGTAATAATCTCTGTTCGTTTTAAATTTCAATGCTATTTCTTACTTTCAATTGAAAAAACGTTTTCATGTTTATTTTTTCATTGTTTTTTTATAGTAATGCTAGAAAATCCTTTGCCCTTTTCATTGAATTTTTCTTCCCCCATGACATATTCCTCCAAGGAAATATCCTCCAACATAGCCCCCTCCCATCATCCCATTTGGAAAAAAATGAGCATGGGAGAGGGCCTAAAAAAAATGGCAAAAAATTCTGGCAAAAAATACGAGATTCCACATTTTTTTAGATAGGAGCTTGAAATTTTTGCTGTAGGGTTCTCTGATACGCCGAATGCGACGGTGTGATTTTCGTTAAGATTCTATGACTTTTAGGGGATGTTTACCCCTATTTTCCAAAATAAGGCAAATTTTCTCAGGCTCGTAACTTTTGATGAAAAGACTAAATTAATTGAAACTTATATATTTAGAATCAGCCTGAAAAGTCAATTCTTTTGATGCATTTTTTAGCATCAAAATTCCATTTTTTAGAGTTTCGTTTACTATTGAGCCGGGTCGCTCCTTACTACAGTTCGTTACCACGAACTGTTTGACCATCAGCATACAAGGCGAACTTCGTGTTACAAACAGTTCACAGTGAAACACTAGAAATGAGTAAAACAACTATACTAATTTAAAGAAAATTGTATTATAAACGCAGTGAATTTTAAAGATATACAAGGCAGACATTAAGTGAGACTAGAAAGATGAGACAATCAAAAGGGCTTGAGACCCTTATTCACAGTTTGGGCTGTACCACGGTCTTCTGGGGGTGTATCTAAAAGCCCACCATCTTTGGCAAGAAAGTCATGATTTGTGCTGTTGGGTGAACTTTGACCACTACTGGAGACAGTAGATGACGGACCCTTTAAATCAAGACCTGTAAATAAAGTTGAAGAATTCAAATTTCCGTAAATTTTCATTTCATACAGCAAAATTGTACTAGGTACGCCAACTGGATGATAGGGTAATTAACTTACTCCCATGAAATTTTCAAAAATATTTTTTTTTGTGGAGGCGCGGTGGGTTCGACCTCAGCAATGTAATACGAGGCCCAAAGATCAAACCCAGCCGTAGCAACACGCTACAGGGGCGACTCAGGGGCTTTAGTAGTCAAGAAGTCTCGTTAATCCTATACAATAAAATACCACGAAAGTGTTATTAAAAAAATTCTTTGCATCACCCTACATTTCCTTAAATTTACACCCCAGACTTGTACTATTCATTTTACAATTACTAATTAAAACTAGAAGTTTATGAATTTTGTAGAATATTTTTGAATTTTCTTGGGGTTCATACCCTTCTAATCAAGCTGAATCGTGGTGGCAGTCCCGGCTAAGGAGCCAATAATAACAAATATTCCTAACCCACAAATATCGAAACCATATCTTGAAGCAAATTAAAAAAAAATATTTTGAAGTAAATAATTTCACGGAGTTACTTCAGGCCAGAGATTATACAAAGAAGTATCATTTAACGGGATTCCCCAAACACGAATTCCAGCTCAAACAAAAAATATTTTAGTGGGAACATATTTCACATATTTCGATTAAGGCGAATATTTTACTTTTGGATAAGATTAGATCATAATCTAAAAACTCATTGAAATAAGCAAGATTTCCTGACCAAAAATGATGCCATTGACTTAAACAAAGGAGGAAAAAGGGAAGGCATAATCCGTGCTCCATATGTCAGTATGGTTTTTTATGGCACTTGGTATCTACCAAGTGACATATAGCGATCGCAAATTCTGTCGGTCGGTCTGTCTGTCTGTCTCGGTTTTGCTAGTTAAGGGACTTCCAGGTAAGCTAGGACAATGAAATTTGGCAGGTCAATCAGGAATCAGACCAGATCAAATTAAAAATTGTCATATCCCCGATTCGATCATCTGGAGGGGAGTCGGGGGAAGGTAAATCGGAAAAATTAGAAAAAATGAGGTATTTTTAACTTACGAACGGATGATCAGATCTTAATGAAATTTGATGTTTGGAAGAATTGGAAAACGCTTAGAGTGGAGGGATCGAGATGAAACTTGGTGGAAAAATAAGCACAAGTCCTATATATGTGATTGATATAACCGGAACGGATCCACTCTCTTTGGGAGAGTTGGGGGGGGGGGTAGGTTAATTCTGAAAAATTAGAAAAAATGAGGTATTTTTAATTTACGAAGGAATGATCAGATTTTAAGGAAATTTCATATTTAGAAGGACCTCATACTTAAGATATCTTATTGTGTTGCGAGAGCAACACTTTGGTTTTGTCGTGTTTTTTTTTTTTTTTTTTTTTTGTTCCTAGCACCCCGATTTCAGCTTATTCCTAGAAAGTGGTAAGGGTCTAACCTCTGCGGTTTTTACGGAAAGTGTGGACCTTAGGCCGGATTGATGAATATGACTTTACATTTTGGAAAGCTTCGTAGAACTCTTGCCTGGGGCCAAAAAGGATGGTTTTTGCTTGTCCTTGAGCCAGAGCCTATAGTGTGTGAAGTGAAGAGAAGTTGTATAGCCTATGTCAGAGAGGACTATCTGAAGTTATGCAGCCAAGCTTTCGTTTCATCAAACCATGTTTCTGCTTTCGAGTGGAAAGCTCCGTTCTAACAGGCAAGCAGGCAGGCACCAGTTTCAAATTGAAGATGGACTAAAATCTATAAGTGTTAAATATATGCGACAGTTACCCTGCCCCACAGCCAATATATCTTCTTTGAGTGATAAATAGAAAAATTTAGAGAAGCAAAAAAGCAGCATTTTCCCACGGGTCCGAAAGTGCTGCCATCTATTGTTTCTACCCATTTCTGTTCGTGATTTCAGCTGAGTTTATAATTCGGTTTTTCGCACTTGGGATTGCGGTAGAGAAATGGTATCAGATGTGCCTCTTAAACTTTAAAAGTTCTCTCATTGCTAAAGAAATTAGAGTTTATCCTTTGCTCCTTTCTAAGTGATGACGTTAGAAAGTTGGCCTACGGCAAAAAAGTCAACTTTTGAACTAAGACAGATAGATTTTTTTTTCGACGGCAGTCGATAGCTTTTGATGAGCTGATCAAAGTATATGTCATCCATTTTTTTGTAGAAAAATTCCTTCATGAGATATACCAGTTTGAAAGTTTAAAGGGGTTGACAACTTCAGTAGTAAGATACACAATGAAACCAAAAATAGGCCGATGCCAATTGTGAGACATATAGGGGAGTTGTAAACAACAGTCGGCTGTTAGCTCATAATCATCCTCGGTAATGAGGGGTTCGCAACTCTTACTAGTTGGTGTACCTATTTTTTGTTTCCGTTGTTTTTGATGGTAAGACCAATTTGGTTCCAGTGGTAAGACATGTAGGGGACTTGTAAGCAATAATCGGCTGTAAGGCTACAATCATCTTTAGCAATGAGGAGTTTGCAACTTTTGCGAGTTGGTGTACCTAGTATGTATTTTAGCATCCTTACAGATTAACAACTTCAGCGTTTAGTCGCAGCGAGGAAACAAAACCAAAGTGTTGCTCTCGCAACACTTTACTCGGCGAAGCCGAGCAAAGGTTGCCGCAACACCTCACGTTGCCCATGCAACGTAGATCTAATTTTAAATCCCGACTAGATCCAATGTCATTGGGGGGAGGGGGAACTAGAAATCTTGGAAAAAGCTTAAAGCGGAGAGATCAGGATGAAACTTGGTGGGGAGAATAAACAAAAGTCCATGATACGTGACTGACATAACCGGACCAGATCTGCTCTCTTTGGTGGAGTTGGGGGGGGGGGGAAACAATTCAGAAAAATTAGGAAAAATGATGTATTTGTAACTTACGAATGGATAATAAGATCTTAATTAAATTCGATATTTAGATAGATCTTGTGCTTTAGGACTATCATATTAAATCCCAACCAGACTCGGTGACATTAGGAAGAGTTGAAGTGAAAACTGGAATTCTTGGAAAACGTAAAATCAAGGTGTCTTGCGAAAGGGTGATCGGATCTTAATGAAACTTGACATATAGAAAAATCTTATGTCTCAGATGCTCCATTTTCAATTCAAATCGAATCCAGGGACATAGAGGGTTGGAGGGGGGAAACGGAAATCTTGGAAACCGGCAATCTTGGAAAATGCTTCCAGTGGAGAAATCGGGATGAAACTTGATGGGAGGAATAAGCACAAATTATAGATACGCGATTGACATAATTGGAACGGATTCGTTTTCTTTAGGGGAGCTTGGGTTGTTAAATTGGAAAAATTAGAAAAATTTAGGGATTTTTAAAATAAGAACGTGTGACCGGATCTTAATGAAATTTGATATTTAGAAGGAACTCATGTCTTAGAGGTCTTATTTCAAATTCCCATCAGATCTTTTGACATTGGTAGGAGTTGAGGGGGAGACTGGAAATCTTGGAAAATGCTTAGAGTGGAGAGATCAGGATGAAACTCGGTGGGTAGAATAAGCATATGTCGTAGATACGTGATTGACGTAACCAGACTGGATCCACTCTCTTTGGCGGATTTAGGGGGTGGGGTTCAGTGCTTTGGCAAGTTTGGTGCTTCTGGACGTGCTAGGACGATGAAAATTGGTAGGCGTGTCAGGGAGCTGCAAAAACTGACTTGATAAAGTCGTTTCCACCGATTCGACCATCTGGGGGCTGAAGAGAGAGGACAAATTAGAAAAATTGAGGTATTTTTAACTTACGAGTGGATGATCGGATCAAAATGAATTTTGATATTTATAAAGACCTCGTGACTCAGAGCTCTTATTTTAAATAGTGACTGGCATTAAGCCTCTGATTTTCCATTTAAATCGATCTAATGATTCTTAGAATTTTTCTAGAGCTCATGCCATATGAGCTCTTGGCTCTTCCGACCTCATCACAAGTGCCATATGAACGCTTGGCTCTTGCTCTATCCAGGTACGATGTAATTTCATTTTCTTCATGCCCAAAACACAGAAAAAGTGTAAGATCTGAGATGAGACTTTGACGCTATACAATTCAACGTATTGTAGTTCAGCCATATCGTTTAGTTGGGACCGTATTGGAAAAGTTTTAAAACCCCTGAAAAACATGACAAATTCCACTTCTAGGCAAATATATTTAAATTTTCTTAAGGTGGTGGATCCAATCACACTCAAATCGTGGTAGAAGGAGGCGGGATTGCCCCTTTTACGCGTACATTCATGCTCGTTATTATCAGTAATTAGATCTTAAAAGTACATTTTGATAATCGTAAATACATTTATAATCAGAGGTTCAAATATTCGGATTTAAGGATTCTATCACATCTATGGTTTGAAACTTCATAGTACCTTCTGAAAATAGTACCTCACAGATGGCCAGCAATCACTTACTCTCTAATTTACACGCATATTAAAAAAAGAAAAAAAAACCTTGACTCTTCCTCAAAATTAGGTACCTTTTAAAGCTTTTTGGTATATTTAATCACTTAATGCGGTCACATATTAGATCCCAGTATTTTAACATCAGTGTGCTGTTAAACTCATCAAAGACAAGGTTGCTTAGATCCGAAAATCACTCATGGCTAGGGGATAGGTTAACAGTTTCATTATTTACTACTTGCTGCGATATTTCGATAATATCTGTAAGTGCATCGGAAATCGTGCCCATTCCTGCTCTAGATACACCTTGTTCGAACAGCCCTAAATGCACAAGCTGTGGTAAGGACCACGTCTGTTTGAGTTTCAAATACCGTTTGAAAAAAAAAGGCAAAGAAGAACCTGAAATGACGAGCCAAAATTCCCACGCCAACTTATTTATTCTTTCGTTAAATATTAATGGCATCAAAGAGAAGGACACTGTTATTGACGGTTTTTTAGGCGAATATGACGTCATTTGTGTTCAGGAGTACCACTTGACAATGGACAATCTAAATTTTAATCGAAGAGCCATCCTCCACGAAGTATTTCTTATTGCAGCTATGAAGACGAGAGGGCCCCCTCCGGTGGTCTGACTATATTTGCAAAAAGGGCTTTGAAGAAAAAGATGATCTCTTCTACGGATAGAACTATAGCCTTATCAATTCAGGGAATGGTTCTTGTGAATGTTTATAAGATAAGATTTATTACAAAAAAGCCTTCGGGCCATAGCAACACGGAATATAGTCTAAAAAAAACTCAGGAACAAAATACAAGTTTAGATAATATAAATCAAAAAATCAAAAAGAACAACAAAAGAACAGAACAAAATACAACTATACAACAACAATACACCTAACAAGCTATCCACTCAAACATGATTCCCTATGTTTAATCTCTAAACTACGAAACTTACACAACTGTTTAATAGCACTTGCGTTCCTCTCAGCCATCCGCTAAGTTAGCCAACATTCACTCCCAAACTTCGTCCAAAATATTCCTTCTGTAACTCAGACAGCTCTTCACACTCGGATACAAAATGAAATGTTCTCATTCACATATCCACATATAGGGCCAAAATAGTGTCCAGCTGCCAGCCAAAACTTTCCCAAAAATTTCCTTCTCTCACCTAAATCCAAGTTATCCCCTTTTACCTACAACAAATTCTTCAAATCCTCTTTATTCAACCCACATTTGCCTCACCCCAGTGATCTTTAGCTCGAGAGTAGAACCTCAAAGACATGCACTGGTCTTTATGGGCCTGCTACTCTTCGATTTCTTGTTCGTTTAGGGTTCGCTGGATTTCCTTCCATACTGACAAGCTTTCGTCCATTGGTCCTTTTCTTTCATTCCGCAACTCCAAAAGGCTGCAAAGGTCTAGTATTTTCTTGACCTGGTTTGGCCGTGAATCGCGTCTACCGTCCTTCAGACTCTCAAAATAAGCTGCCTTAAGAAGCCGAACTGTAGGTAGCATAATTATTTTCTCCAAGAATTTTACCATTCTAACAAATCAGCACTCCTTAAGATAAAAAGCCCTATATATTCTTTCAGTACCACTGAAGTAAATGAATCCTTCAAGTATAAGACTCTCTTAAAATATTCTATTCAAAACAATTTTTTTTTATTATATCTAATTGCTATATGCCCACTAAATACCAACCGGCTGTTTCTTTGCCCCGATTCTCTAAAGTTTGTGACGATATCTCCTTCAGGATACGTGCTCTATAAATAAGCCCAGGATTATTTGTGATGATTTGAACTGTAATCCACGCCTCCCTGGAGTGCCTAGAAACATTTTCCTAAACTGCCTCCCTCCTGCTTATATGATCTGTAACAAAAGCGAAGACTTTACGTACACTCACAATATTGGAGCTACATCTGATTTAGATTATGTTGATTTCTTGGAAAATGCGAATATAGTCGCCCCTATCATAGGCCTCGAGTCCGAGACCTGCAGTAATCAAGTTGCGTTTAAGTTTGCCACTCCGCTTAATATACCAAAGAGCAAATCAAATTGGTACAACAAAAGGGACTGGTTAAAGTGTTACAACGTTCTTTTATTACTATGTGATTACTTTACTGTCTCTTTTGAAAGTGCCATACCATCTCCTAGCAGTTGGCGTGAGCTACTTGGCATTCAAGCTTGATCTGAGTTTATATTAGGAGCAAGTTCTATATTCACCACGCAGAGCTAAAGCCTCTGCAGTTCCAATTAAAAGGGTCCAAGTTGGTTCAGAGAAACCAGGTTGGTCTGTCTTTCCTGATCTTGTGAAGCACGCCAAGTTTTGGCTGCATATCTGGATTGCCTGTGGAAGACAACATCGTTGTACCACTTTTGACCTAAAGTGCAGGAAAAAGCGTAACTTCAAAAAAGAACTCTATAAGTTTCGCTTAAAAGGAATTTTGCAGTTCTTTAATTCGCAAAAATCATGGCACCAAGTTTATAAGGCCGAAGAGAGTTCGTACAGCCAAAAAGCTTCCAACCTCTAAGTTACTACATGGGAAGAATATTATAAGGACACTTTCTTTGATAACGATCTCCAGCTAGTGAAAAATTTTCTTCTTGTGTTCATTTAATACTGCCCGCTAGACTCATGCGATCACACCATTCCTCTATAGTGCATTTGTGTTGTATACAGAGGGTAATAATAAATTATTATTATTATATCCCTGCTGTTACATTTACAAGCACCCAACAAGCTTTATTGAAGCTTAATTCCTCGTCTTCACGCGACAGTAACGGTCTCTGCTCCCAGCGCCTTGCTAGAGCACCGAATGAACTTCATTTTTACGCCAAATTGATTTTTAAATGATTTTATGCAATCGAACTAATCCAAATGACTTTTTAGTTCGCCATATGACGTCTGTGCAAAAGAGAGGTAAATCCTCAGATTTTTTGTGAATCATATAGGCCAATCACAGTTGCTTGCAATGTGAGCAAAGTGTTCGAGTGTGTAATATTGCCGATTGCTTCTGTTGAATATTGCAATGCAAGTCAAATCGGTCTCTCGAAGAGCCTTGGTTGTCAATATGCCCATCGAATTATGTCTAAGATTCTTGTTGACGTGCAATCCAAGAATGATTCATTGCTTCTTCGTGCAGTTGATATTTCAAAGGCTTTCGATTCTGTGAATTATCTTCAAGCAATTGCTTCTTTGATTAATAGAAGCGTTTAAGCTGAGTGTTTCGATTCAAATAAAAATGAGATCCGGCAAGGAAGGAGCCTATCGCCCAGCATATTTAAATTACCTATTGCTGATGTTCTTGAAGATCTTTTGCCCACTTCGCTTCTTAACGATATGGGGATAATTTATCTTGCGTATGTCGATGATGTACGCTGATTAGTAGAACGCGCGAAATTTTTTCAATTGAATCTTGATAGGCTCTTGCAAGACTTTTCTAGTATTGGTCTGCAAAATAATAGTTCGAAGTGTGAATGTTTAGCGTTTAACTGTAGTTATCCCGGTTCTCTTTCTATTAGTGCTTCTGCTATTTCTTGTGTTTATTCATTTATGTATCTAGGAGCACGGTTCACTTGTACACTTTGTCACACAAAAGAGGCAATATGTTTTCCAACAGTGGAATGTTTTCGGTCTAGTTTTGGCTCGATTGTACAAATTCAGGGTATATTTTGCAGGAATGATATTGGAAAAATTTCTCGTCTTGAGTTGTGCCCCACATTACGTGTTTTTTGGAAGTGCTCCTCCTCCTCACAGGATGTCTTAAAAATTTCTTTAAATTTTGTAAATTTTTCCTATATCTTCCATCCCATTCAAAAATAATTCATAATTTCCATGTCCGGGATCCTTTCCATCATTTAGATAGTATTGAACTCCATACAAAGCGTAAATCAGCATTAGCAAAGTCACGTCTCGTGCCTTTTTTTGTTAATTGTGTTTTAAATAATTTTGTCTATTTTTTATGTCTATTTTTTTCTTATTTCTTATGTATCTTATTTCTTATGTACTTCCCTCATTCCTTTGTATTTTTACAGTGGGTCAGTAAAAAAAAGGAAAAAAAAAATTTCTGATTGACACGATAAAATTTGGACTTGGTTTCAAAATGCAGGCTTTCTAAAAATCTGTATATGACTCCAAAGAAAGCTAAAATTAGTTTTCTACTAATTTTAGTGAAAAGTTTTCACTTACTTGATGTTGGTGACTGCAAACCAAGAGATGGTGGATGTGATACCAAAAGCTTAGGAGAACTACAACGCGGTGGAGTTGACAACGGGGTGCGAAATGGGGCTGATGTCAAAAGATCGAGAAAGTCATCTAACTGCTTCAAAGAGAGGGAGTTGTGCAGAGTCTCTAAGGCACGTATAGGTGGAACACCTATTGACAAAAAGGTTTACTAAAAACAATAAAGAAGAAGAAAAAAATACATTTGTTTAAAATCAAAAAAAGAAGATAAAGAAGAAAAAAGAAAAAAGTCATTAAATTCTTCAAACGAAATATAAAAATTACTTGTTGCCAGCAGCTATTACAAGAAACTTGCTAACAATTGTTCGCAGCATTGCCAAAAGATGCTACCATGGCAATATTCTTTAAAATGTACCAAATGCAACTGTTATAGAAACAGTGTTTTTCCTGAACTGAAAAAAAAGGAAGAAAAAGCAAACTAAGAACCAAATTCTTCGCTCTAAATTCAAAAACAGCGCTTCATATTCATCATATTCCCAGCTAAATTGGAGTATGATATATCCCGATCAAGCCATAGAAAGTTAGTTTATACCTGGGAAACCAATAAAAATGTGAAAGTTCTGTGGTTTATGCCTAATTTGACAAAGCAGAGATCGAAATCTTGGGATTGTTTCTAATTTAAATGACATGAATTGTGAACAGAATTGCACAAATATGAACTTCCACAGATGGGGACTTCCTGTGAGGGTGCAAAGAGAGAAGTTTTAAATAGATTGGAATTGAGGAGGAGCATGCACAGCTGTGATGGTCTCAGGCAACTTGGTGCTGCAGTGAGTTGTTAGTAGCAGCAGTAGCATAGCACAATTACAAGGAATAACCATCAAGCTATTCTCGATGAACTAGCTATACAGGATGGGATAAAAGTTGCTTGTCTCTTATCCATGTAAAAAAACAAAAAGAAATTAGCAGTTGACGAAGAAATTTTTAATTTAAACATTCAATGCCACCTAATTATATCTTTATATGCCAAAACGACTAAAATGCTACCTCAAAAGGAATAGACAAGGGACAGAAGAATTGTCAGACCTAGAATCTTTTTGTGAATATCTTACACTTCTCTTTAAGCGTACAATGATCTTTGCAAGACCCTCTTTTTTGGCTTCTAATCAGTCAAGTTGTCATATACAAAAATCAAACAACTTCAAGCTCAACTCACTCCATTGTTACGATCAGATTATAGTACAATAGTAGAGTGTCAAACTGCATTAAAATCCCTGCTTGAATCGACTCGTTGCAAACAAATTTTCTATTGCCTTTAATTTTATTTTTTCTCCTCGGTTTTTACCATATTATTGTCCTTTTGCTATCATCTTCAGCATTTGAAGTTATTTTCAGGGTAGGTATCTCCAAGAGCGGTCAGGGAGACTTTAGTCGCTGTTGCTTCTTGTTATGGTGGGTATTTTGTCACCCGGATTGTATTTTTAGGCTCTCCAATTATAATTAAATAGGATTTGTCTCCCCTATCGCATACAGTATTTGTTTCCCATCACAGATATATTTTTTTCTAATAGTAAACCTTAAAAATGTATATTATAAGATGAACTATCATTCAAGAATAAAAACTAAATTAATTAGACGTAAAAAAAACAAGAGCTAAGAGCTCATATGGCACTTGTGACGAGGCGAGAAGAGCTAAGCCAAGAGATCATATGGTATGAGCTCTAACAAAATTCTAAGAATCAATGGATTGATTTAAAAAGGAAAATAAGAGGCTTAATGCCGGTCAGGATTTAAAATAAGAGCTCTGAGTCACGATGTCCTTCTAAATATCAGAATTCATTAAGATCCGATCACCCACTCGTAAGTTATAAATACCTAATTTTTCTAATTTTTCCTCTCCCTTTAGCCCCCCAGATGGTCGAATCTGGGAAAACGACTTTATCAAGTCAAATTGCGCAGCTCCCTGACACGCCTATCAATTTTCATCGTCCTAGCACGTCCAGAAGCACCAAACTCACCAAATCACTGAACCCCTTCCCAACTCCCGCAAAGAGAGCGAATCCAGTACGATTCTGTCAATCACGTATCAAGGACATTTGTTTATTATATCCACCAAGCTTCATCCCGATTCCTACACTCCAAGTGTTTTTCCAAGATTTCCCCCTCCAACTCCCCCCAATGTCAAACGATCTGGTCGGGATTTGAAATAAGAGCTCTGAGACATGAATTCTTTCTAAAAATCAAATTTCATTAAGATCCAATCATCTCTTCGTAAGATAAAAAATACCCCAATTTTCACGTTTTCCAAGAATTCCGGTTTCCCCCTCCAACTCCCCCAACGTCACAGGATCCGGTCGGGATTTAAAATAAGAACTTTAAAGCACAAGCTCCTTCTAAATATCAAATTTCATTAAGATCTGGTCACCCTTTCGTAAGTTACAAATACCTCTATTTTCAAAATTACCCCCCTCCAATTCCACCAAAGAGAGCAGATCCGGCCCGGTTATGTCAGTCACGTATCTTAGACAGGTTTTTATTCTTCCCATCCAGTTTCATCCTGATCTCACCGCTTTAAGTATTTTATAAGATTTCTGGTCCCGCCCAACTGCCCCGCCCCCCAATTACGCTTGATCCGGTTGATATTTATAATAAAAGATCTGAGTTACGAGGTCCTTCTAAATATGAAGTTTCATGAAGATCCGATCACTCCATCGTAAGTTAAAAATACGTCACTTTTTCTTATTTTTCAGAATTAACCCCCCCCCCCAATGGATTGGATCCGTTCCAATTATGTAAATCACGTATGTAAGACTTCTGCTTATTTTCCCCACCAAGTTTCATCCCGATCCCTCCAATCCAAGCGTTTTCCATGATTTTAGGTTCCCCCGCCCCAAACTCCCCCCAACGTCACCAGATCCAGTCAGGATTTAAAGTAAGAGCTTTGAGACACGATATCCTTCTAAATATCAAATTTCATTGAAACCCGATAACCCGTTCGCAAGTTGAAAATACCTCATTTTTTCTAATTTTTCAGAATTAACCCCTCCCCCAGCTACCCCAAAGAGAGCTGATCCGTTCCGGTTATGTCAATCCTGTATCTAAGACTCGTGATTATTTTTTCCATTAAGTTTCATCCCGATCCCTCCACTCTAAGTGTTTTTCAAGTTTTAGGTTTCCCCCTCCCAACTCCCCCCCCCCCCCAATGTCACCAGATCTGGTCAGGTTTAAAATAAGAGCTGTGAGACACAATATCATTCCAAACATCAAATTTCATTAAGATCCAATTACCCGCTCATAAGTTAAAAATACTTCATTTTTTCTATTTTTTGCGAATTAACCGCCCCCCCCCCCAGATGGTCAAATCGGGAAAACGACTATTTCTAATTTAATCTGGTCCGGTCCCTGATACGCCTACCAAATTTCATCGTCCTAGCTTACCTGGAAGTGCCTAAAGTAGCAAAACCGGGACCGACAGACCGACAGAATTGGCGATTGCTATATGTCACTTGGTTAATACCAAGTGCCATAACAGAATTGGCGATTGCTATATGTCACTTGGTTAATACCAAGTGCCATAAAAAATCAGAATTGAGAAGGAAGACATAATTATTAATCAAGTCATCTAAACTTCAGACGGCAGTCTCTACATGTTATATATTTGAAATTTGCAAGAAAAAAAAAGAGAACAGTCTTGTCTGATGTAAAAAAAAAAGAATACCCAAGCATAAGTTTTTCAAAAGAGAATTTAAGAGCATAAACCACAGATGACTAGAAATAAAGTCAGTTAATTTTTCAAGCGTAAAACTACCATAAATCACTATCAATGAACAAATTAAACCCAAAATGGGCAAAAACTACAATAAATAACAAACCCAAACTTAAACAAACAGAAAGTACCACAAAGAGGAATAGGGCTAACGACCCACTACCAATTAAAGACCAGAACGTAATTTGCGCACTACTGAAGACCATCTATACTTTCAGGGAAAGTTTTGGAGGAAATAAAATAGTATCAAAGTAAACTCTTTATATCGACACTGTCAAAAAGGTGTCTGTATAATATCCTAGGAATACCTCAAGATATTATGTTGGTACTCCGAGCTTCGTTTTGGGGATGCTAAATTAAATCAAAAGACATATAATGTACGTGTGTTTTTACTTTTCGCTACATCAAAAAAAGAAAAAAATTGCCACCGTAACCAAGAACTGAAAAAAACAAAAACAAATGAATATGAATTGACAGTTCAACGCATATTGATGTTCATTAATGAAAGTATTAATAGTTTTGCATTTATTAAATTTACGCTGGATTCAGGATCCTTTGTCTGAGAGGGCGAGGGTTCGAATCTTAGTGCACCGAATTATTTAGTTTGGGACGGGGGTCAGTCGCATGACTCTGTAAGCTCAGCCAGAGTCGACCCAGCTCTAAATGGGTACCTGGAGAAATTCTTTTCTAATTTTATCTGGAGAAATCTGGGGAAGGTAAACAGGAAGGGTGTGCAAAAGCACAGGATGGTTGCCCCCCCCCATTGTAATTCCTGGTTTAAGGGCCAAGAAACGGATATCAGCACGGCCGGTAGGGACTGTGAAGTCTAATGCCATATTCTTTACCTTTCTTTTTTTCCTTTTTTTTAATTAAATTTATTAAAGAGAAAACGTTTAAAATATATTTGTTTTCAGTAAAGTGAAAACATTCTTGTTTATTACTATTATTATTACGTTCTTGTGTTTAGATGGCACGAATTTCCGTTTGTTTTGGGCTTCATTTATTTAATGGGAGTGAATTATGGTAGTTTTACGCTTGAAAAATTATTCGGTTTTATTTATGACCATTTATAGATGGATATTGGTTGCTCTTTATTTTTCTTTGAAAAAATTCTTACGTGGAAGAAGTTTTTACAATAAATTTCTGTTTGATTAAATTGATTTAGTCTTTTTCAATGGTTAGGAAAAGTATGTTTCAAATCTTTTCGGTTCTTTTCAACAAGAATCCAGATTTTTGCTTACTACGTAGGCCTAGATGTTGGACATAATTTTTCAAAAACTTTCAATAATAGTTGTAGTATAATGCTTTGAACTGACGAATATGGGGAAAGCATTCAAATATACTGGTTTAAAATCTGAATAGTCTTTGTTTTTTTATGGCTGATGGAACTGTAGCCCCCATCATGTTAAAACTTTGAGTACAGACAGCTATTAATCAACCATCTCCCTCCAAATGCCCTGGGAATTTCACCGTGATTCCCTTAACCTTTCCTGAGAATTTCCATATACACCCTTTTGGCCATCTTGAATACATATATTGCCATTTGATTTAGTTCAGTTTTCCACTGAACGTCTCCAGACAGTTTTAACTTAATAACCTTAGTCCGTTCCTGAGATATCACATGTATTCCCTTTGGAAAAAATTGAATGCACATAATGTCTTTTGATTTAGGTTAGCATCCCAAAACAAACCTCGGAGTACGAACATAATATCTTGAGGTATTCCTGGGATATTGTGCAGAAACCTTTTTGACAGTGTGGATACAAATAGTTTACTTTGATACAATTTTATTTCCTCTCAAAATTTCCCTGAAAGTTTTAAGTTAATACCCTATTCGATTCCTGAGATGTTGTATAATCACGATTTTGATAACCTGGACGCACAAAAACTCTTTTAATTGAGTTCAGCAGTAGTAGTAGTAGCAGCAGTAGAAATAGTATCACTCACATGTAGTCCCAGTTCAAAGTACTTGCAGTAGCAGTCACTGTATCGAGTATTCCTAGTTACAGTCGCAAGTAGTTACAGTCGTATTTGTAAGTAGCTGCAGAAGTAAGTAGTTGTTGCAGTCAAAGTCGCATGTAGAAGCAATCACAGTTCCAAGTAGTGACAGTCACAGTCACAAGTAAAGTCACAGTCACAAATAGCGCTGTTGAAATTAGCACAGTGGCAAGTATTCATAAACATAATCAGTCACAGTCTTAAATAGTCGCAGTAGCAGCAGCAGTAGCATAAGTAGTAGTTATAATACCCCTGAAAGGTTAAATGTAATACCGTCAGTTATTTCTGTGATATTGCAGATTTTGCTGATTTGATTTTGTCCAACATACGCCCCAACAGTCCCAGAAAGTTTAACCATAATGTCATTGGCCATTCCAGATATGCTGCAGGTATTTTTTTTACTAACATTCAAAATTAGTTAAATATTCTCTTCAGCATTCCCTGCAATTTTCAAACTAAAACCTATCCGTTCCTAAGATATCGCAAATACGTCCTTATGACAAACTTAGATGTACATAGTGTCTTTTCATTTCGTTCAACATCTCTGATAACATGCCCTGAAAGTCCCAACGCAACAGCCCTAGCTGTTCCTGAGATATTACAGATACGCCCTTTTGACAAGTAGCATTCACATAGGGTCTTTTGATTTAATTTTATAGCAACATAAGGTTTCCCTGAAAGTTTCTACTTTACTCCCTATTCCAGTCCTATGTTTTCCCGCCTATACCATTTTGATAACCTGGACACACTTAAAATACTTTGATGTAGTTCAATAGCAGCAGTGATAGCAGTGGTAGAAGTAGTAGCAAAAGTGGTAGTGATATTAGTAGCCCTGAAATTTTCAGCTTAATACCCTAATGCTTTGCTGGGATATTATGGTACAACCTTTCATAAACCGCATGTACATAATGTGTTTTAATTTAGTTCAAGACAATCTTGACATTCCCTGAAAGTTTTACCTAAATAGCACTAGGATTAGCAATAGCAGCAATCGTAGTATTAGGAACAGTGGGGGCAGAAGTAGTAGTATTAGTAGTAGTATCCCCGAAGTCTCGTGTTGTTTCGTTCCACGTCCCCTCAACCTATCTTCATAGTTTCAACTTAATACTCTTAGGTGTTCCCGAGATATTACTAATAAGTTCGCTTAATGTGTGTTTCAATTTAATTCAAATTTTCAAATTCTTGGTCAATCTGCCCAAGACTCTAGACAGACATGACTTGCTAAAAGATAACAAACAAATATTGGTCCAACAAGAGAGGCACACTTACTCCCGCCGTTTACCGTGCCAAATTAACCGAACACTTGGAAAACTATAGGTTCTATCACTATCTTAGCTCTATGACTATCAACCTTGGTTCTACTGGCCTAGGAATGACGCATGGACGGATAGATAGACATATCTATTAACAAAGAAACTAACATCATTTTTATACATTCCTCATAGGGGGGGGGGGATTAATGCCAGGTTTGCTTCTCACTCAATTGAACTATCTGTCTTGGCTTTTTCTACAATTAGCCCCTCAACATACCCTGAAAGTTTTAATTTTATACCCTTAGCCTAAATAATAGTCGTACTAGTAGCGGCGGTAATACTACTAGTGGTAGTAGCGGTATGCTCAAAGTACCTTTTATTACTTTAACATACCTCTCAACATTATCTGAAAGTTAAAAAATTAATACCGCAATGTTGGTGATATATTGCTAATGATATACTAGCAATATAAATAGAAAACAATATATTAGCCGTGCGTGATATATTGTGTCTTCTTAACAGCCCACTTGTATATAGCGTGTTTCGATTGAATTCAAAATTCCTCTAAAAACTTCCTGAAAATTTCCGGAAGTAATAGTAGCGGCAGTATGTATATAGTACCTTTTGCTTGGTCCATTATCCACTCAACACACCCTGGAAGTTTCCCCCTAATTCCCCTAGCTCCGGCAGTAGTAGTAGCCGTAGGAGTAGTATTCATAAAGCGCCTTTCGGTTAGTTCAACTTTCCCTCAGCATCCCGTATAATTTTCAACTTAATACCCGAAGCCGATCCTAGGATATTGCTAATATTCCTTTTTGATAACCTACAAGCAGGCTCGTTAGCTGGTATGGTAGTCTTTGGTTACCTTGACCTTTTACTTAGTTCAAATTTTCCCTCAACATGAATTAAAAGTTATCCCAACAAGTAATTAAGACCTGCCCATGGCTATACTTATTCTATACAACGCTACCAAAGCATATTGAAATTATCCTTCGTGCATAATTAGACACTTCGCATTTTATGGTTAAATATAGAACATAAGAATAACAATAACATACAAGAATAATAATAACATGTAGAAGTAAAAATCATATAAGTATTTAGCAATAAATTGCATATATACAAAAGCAAATATGTCCTATGCTTCAAAGAGAGAATGCAACCCTCACAAATAATTAGAACCCACCCAAGGCCAATACAGCTCCCATGATACCTGAGTATGGCTTTATAGAAACCCCCGGTAGTGAATTCCAGGGATTTTATTCAATTATGATCTGAAAAATTTACTCAAAACAAAGAGCCTTATCAATGGTGTCATTTGAAAAACCCCAAATGCAATAATTTGGAGAAAAAATATTACATAGCCCATGCCCCTTGAATCTCAGGATGTAGACCACGCTTACTCCCCAATAAAAATGCTGGAGCTACACTCCTGAGCCTTACCTTTTGGAAGAGTGTTTGGTCCCAAGGTAGTGGACAAATCAGGAGCGCTTGATGACCCACTGATGACGGCAGTGCTAAATAAACTGCTACTAAGAGGAACAAAATTCCGTGTTGAATGATCTGATGCATGCCAGGTAAATCCACTAACATGACCAGCGATTGAATGCCTATGACGGCGAACCATTTCTAAAAAATAAAACTTATATAAAAAAAACAACTTAATATTACACTGCTTTCTTTGAGTGCTTGAAAAAAGAAGAAAAAAGAAAAAGAAGAAAAAAAAAGAAAAAGCTAAACGATCTTAGCTCGTTTAGAGTCTTAATGTTGCTCCTTGCTTTCAGTTAAAAGAAAAAACTTGTTTTTTACTTTATTTCTGATCATTTTTTGAATCCTATCTAGGCCTAAAAATTATGTGGCATGAGCTACCGCTCCATAAGCCCCCAGCTCCTTCTACTAAATTGAATATACTAATAATCGTAAATTAGATGGTAGCACCCTACATCGGTGGCATAAAAAATAACAATTTCTCTGGGACTTAATTTAGAAACTAAAGCAATCAAGTGGAGCTGAAAAAGAAAGAAAGAAAAAAAAGAATAGAAGAATATCAGCCATTATGCTAATTTTAAATAAAAAGACATTGCATCATGAAGACACGTCGTTACTGGCAGTTAAAAATTAGGTGGATTCAAAAAAAATATATGCAGCTATATTCATAAAACTTTAATTTACGTTATCTATCCTCAAATATATTTATTGCGACTAATTTACTATTTTTTTCCTTTTTACACTGGAAAACCGCTTTGTTGACAGTACATAAGGCAAAGTGTAAATAAGATACCACCGATTCAATTAATGCAAATCAATAATGCAGTTGGTTTCCTTTGTCAGCTGAGAAAAATAGGTTAGTAAAGCAAATTAGACGCAAGACAGATGAATTACGGTAATCCGACAATAAAAAAAAAAAAAAAAAAAAGAAATTTTTCGAAACTTTCGAAACAATTCGTCACAATTCGAAACTTTATTTTGCTTCATGTTTTCTGATTAAACTATTTTTTCTCTTTGCTTTTATGTATCTGGTTATATTTAAGGTTAAAATATCTATTTCCTTATGTATTCTACCAAAAC
The DNA here is from genome assembly GCF_032884065.1 of Artemia franciscana. NCBI lineage: Eukaryota > Metazoa > Arthropoda > Branchiopoda > Anostraca > Artemiidae > Artemia > Artemia franciscana. Next base: position 22,760,634 of record NC_088881.1, read on the forward strand.
GTCAAATCAGACTTTAATGCTTCGTAAGAGGATAATCTATGTGTTTTAACTCTATCATCTAAGAATATTCTCCCCTTTATCCAACATAAGTTGATCTTAGAAAGGGTAGAACTGCAATGCGATCTCCCTGTATTCCATACCCGAATTCAACATCTTTTGAATGAACTATATAAGAACAGGGATTTTTCTCAAGGTAAATAACAACACTAAAACCAACAATGGGTAGAGGCTTTTTCTTGTTAAATGGGATCAACTCACAAGCCCCCACTGTGATGCCCGCCCCATCCGCTCGCCCAGGTGTTTAGAAAACATCTAAAATATGTTTCCAACATAGGCAAAAACATTGATTTTGATTGTGTTTTCAGGTGTCAGAGGATTTTACATGAAGGGGGAGGGGGCATTTTTCCCATAATCCCTAGGAGAAGATACATATTTAAGCTTATTTTTATTTGAATTTCGTTTCACTTGAAGAGAAAACATATTAGACTCTCCAGGTAATTTAGCAACATGCATTACAGAAGCTCAAAGTCTAGTTGTGTTGCGGAGCAACACTACTGCTTTCGTAGTTTTTTTTTTGTTTTTTGTTTTGTTTTTTTTTCACCGTGATCAGCGACCTGTAGCTCCGAAGTGGTAAGAGTTAAATATTTGAGATTTTTCAGAGGGAAGGGAAACGTGAAACAGAGTAAAAAAGTTCCAGAGAAGTTCCTTAAATGTCTAACAGTTTTCCATAAAAAAAAATAAAACCGTTTTTTTCTTAGAAACTCTGCGTTCGATGTTTGGCGTCAAGTTAAGACGACCCTAGCTTCGGAAATAAACTTGTTAGAAATACAGTTATGCTGAACTCATGTAGAACTTTCATTTGTCTCTTCGAGAACCGGAGCACAAAATTCCGTAGCTCTTATAGATTTCCCGGAAATAATTCCGGAAAAGTCCATCTCGTTCCGATTTTTTTTGGAATTTTCTCAAATTTTCGATTTTGATGTTTCTTATATTTTTATCGAGTAGTGCTATGAAAAGTATGCAAGAAGAAGTGAAGTGTTCTATATACCAAGTTGCTTCGTTCTCTAAGAAATAATTTCCGAAGTTTCGACGTTCTAGAGGTAACTTCTGTTCTGGACCAGCTAGAATTTTTTTTCCAACGCGGTTCGACAGGTCTCGATCTCCTAACAACTGGAGCTTACAATAGTTTCTCCGAAATAAAATTCCTTCTTTGGGTTTTTCTATTTGGAAGTTTTGTCATGCCCTCGGGGCAATTTAAATTTTTTGGTGAATTTGGTTTGTTTTATATTTTCCTAGCTTAGACCATCAAAAGTTAAGCAGAAAACTATAAGACGTTATTTCCGTATCTCTTTCAGATTTCCCGGAAATAATTCCCGAAATGTGCGTCTCGAAACATAATACTTCGAATTGGCGTCAAGTTAAGACGGCCCTAGTTTCGGAAGTAAACGTTTTAGAGATAAAATAATTATGAACTCATATAGAACTTTTATTGATGTTTTCGAGAACTGAAGCATGAAATTCCGTAGCTCTTACAGATTTCCCGGAAATAATTCCGGAAAAGTCAATCTCGTTCTCGTTTATTTCTGGACCAGCTAAACATTTTACCAAACTCAGTTTAGTAGGAGCTCGAAATAAAACCATATCAAAGATGCTTCAAGATAACAATCGAAACCGCATTAGAAAAATGTCCTCTGAAGGACATAATGGAGACTGTTGCTCCGCAACTGTGTCCCGTAGGGCACAGTTGCACGTGTTGCTCCGCAACTGTGCCCCAAGGAACAGGGCACAGTTGCTGCAACACTTCCCGTTGCACAGGCAACGGAGGTCTAGTTTTTTTTAACACTGATCACCTGAAAATTTTGTGCAATTAGTCCCAGATATTTATAAAGTCTTTCATCTTAAAAACTATTCATGAAAGACTTTGTTCGCAACTTCAAATAAATTAAATTCATTTGTGGGACCACAAAGGAAAAAACTCGCAACTCTTAAATTAAATGTAAAAAAGTTAACGGTTTAAAGGCACATTAGTTCGAAGAGATCTTTGAAAGTGACGAACTTGATTTAACACGTTGTGTTGCTAGAAATGCAGTAATAACTTAAATCTTTCGATATTTTAAAAAGATGACTCCCCTCACAATAAGAAATGAAGAAAAACAATAAGGTAAAAAGAAGTAAGTAAAGCCAATGGTATCAAAAAGGATAAAAAAGCTGTAAGAACTGCAAGAAATGCAAGAACTGCATAGTCCACCACCAAACCCAAACATTAGGCAATGAAACTTGTCTCTGACTCACCATCATCATCTAAGGCTCTCAACATGGGAGCTCCTTTGGAAAAGCGTGCTAGTAAAAGAACATATTAGTAACATGACAACAAAAGGAAGAAAGATAGAAAAATAACTGGCTCACTAATAGATTAAAAGAGGTTGAAGTTCTGAAAGCCCCTTGGATAAATATTTTGTAGAGAATTCATATGCCGAAACCTAAAATTAATTAGCAAAGAAAAACAATATTAAAAAAAAAAACTCAAGACGTACAGCTCACAAAATGTTATATTTTTCGCTCTGTAATGTGCTTAAGAAAGTAATCGAAATAAAAATATAAAAAAAGGGTTTAATATTTCTAAAAAGACAGAGAAGAATAATTAATAATAATAAAGGCCAGAATATTTTGGCTTTTTGTCCAGAAGCCTTTGTCAACACGAATATTAATAATAACAATAACTAAAAAACTAAATTAAACAAAACACATAAAGAAAAGGAAAAAACAGAAAAAAAACACGAGCGCATATCTTAATAATGTCCCACATGATAATGCTAACCATACAATAACAACGTATCAACCATAAGCAGGACAAATTAGGCTATACCTCTGGTATATCCCATTGCAATAAAGTACCGGTAGGGATACAATTGGTTGTTGGTTTGAAAATAAAATCTGGCAAAATGAAATAGTCTATACATAAAAGACTTTTTATTTTCGTCTATCTTATTTGATATATAATGCTTCTTGTTTTATATTTTCAAAACAGAAAGGCAGTTCAGTCGATAAAATTGTTTCCAATGTACTTTAAGCTAAAGAAACAATTATAGTCTAAATTCCTATGGGAATAAATTCCAAAGCCACAAATGATCTTGAAATTTCAAGAGGACGGGAGGGATGTCGGAGATGTCCCCGGTTTTTTGTGCAAACAAAATAAAGAAAGAGATAGAAAAAATGTATTTACCTAGTCGATTCTTAAGACAAAACTGAAAAATTCCACTAGCATGAAGTTTCAAATCATTGCTTTTTTCATGCTTTTAGATCAAACATATAGTTAGGTAAGTGTAAATTCGCGCTGATTTTATCTACGTGTATTTATTGGCCTCAAACTATTTCAACCATTATGAAGTCATCTAATAACGAATTTATTTTGTCAACTATTCTATCATACCTAAAAAAAAAGGCAATTCTCAATTCTTCTATAGGTTTTCCAAATATACAATTTTCATAAAAGTAACTTCTTTACAATTGACTTACTCACAAACAAAACTAATTCACTCCAATTTAAATTTGCAAGATTTTACCCCTAATATACTTGCTTGATTCTTAAGTAAATATAAAATAAAACGGTACAAAGGCGTATGTGGGTTTTTCAGTACATGAAGGAAATGTCAGTTTTGCTTTCTCTTCTGAGAAAGACAAGTGCAGCCCCTAGCCCCCCTAATACGTCACTGAAAGAGTCATTTTCTTCCTTCGTATAATTGGTAGATGTCGATTCACTACTTGTACCAGGGCCTGCGGAGGTTATGCCATCCCTGGAGGCATATTTACTGGTCTTTTAGACTATTTGAAGCAAAAAAAGTATCACAAAATTTAAATCGAATCCCGTTGGACAGTACAGGTAACCGTTTACGAAAGATGGGTAAGGGAGGGGCCTGGTTGCCTTCCAATTTCTTTTGACTTTCAAAAGAACACTAAAACTTTCGGTTTCCAGTCAAGTGAGCTGCCTCCAAAGCTTTTACAATCAACCCTTCTCTTTAAAGTAGCTATGAATAAATAAAAATAATGACAAATAAGAAAGAACAATCTAATGGAGGCTTATTGCTCTTTGCTACAGGCAATGCAAGAACATTATATCCGATACGTATATGTTCAAGGGCGTCTACAGAACGAGAGTCAGGATGCCTTCAGCCAAATAGATGACCAAAAATCGCAAAGGTTTCAAAACAAATATCATTAAAGATTTATTACTTCAAGCAACCACTGATCCAAAATTTTGACTAAATGTACAAATTTTGTTCACAATCATCCTATGTCTTCAAATTCCCATTTCTTGTCCAATGACGATTTTTGGTCGTTGTATAAATCCCTACCTTTAGAGAATTTTTAGGGAATTAAATAGCTTTCGAAGGCCTAAAATTGAAATTTAACCGTATACTTTGCAAACAAAACATTTAAAAAAAAGTAAAAAGGTGTTAGAATTCACCTCTGAAAGATTATATGGATCCAAGAAAGCTTAGAAGTAAAAAATAAATACCTTTAGGTAATTTGATTTCACTGGATTGCAGAGAAGTACTTTTAGCAGCAGGGTCCTCGAAGGAGACTGAACGAGAGGGTGAATTGCTTTGCCTATCTAAACTCCTTGGGCGGCTGCGGCTACCGCTTGATGTGGCATTTGACCGTGAATCATGTTTCACCTGTTGAGATATGGTGGGATCTCGCGATCTTCCAGTCGTTGGAGATACCCTAAATCACAGAGAATAGAGACCGTGAGATAAAGCTCAATTTATATATATATATATATATATATATATATATATATATATATATATATATATATATATATATATATATATATATATATATATGTATATATATATATCGCCTCTGAATTATTTGTCTTTTTTTTTAGTGTTTTTAATATTTGGTAAATGACGACTTATACTTACTTACGACACGACTGCCTGTGTATGGATTATTCTTTATGATTGATTGTGTATGGCTATGCTGTTTGAATAGGATGAATAGGGCTAAGGCCTCATTGAAGTACTTATATATTAATTACTATTGTAGGAAAACAGTCTTCCTTTTCTCCTTCTGTTTTTTTTTTTATTTTTATGTGTTTGTGCTGTTACAATGGTGATTTCTTTTTTCAATATATATTCCCTTTTCGCTGCTTGGATCCAGTCGGCTCTGTCAGTCTTATGCAAGGTTTGATGGTGTAATTTAGTTAAGTTAGCTTAAATTACGCTACAAATGTCAGAAATAGGTCAAAAAAATAATCTGACCCAACCTAACCTGTCACCATTAAACCTTGCATAAAAAAGACAAAACTGACTAGCTCCAAGCAGACAAAATGAAATTTCGGACATTCAACGGTGGATGTCGACATTCTCCAATTTCGGTCTTTTACTGTAACAAATATATATATATATATATATATATATATATATATATATATATATATATATATATATATATATATATATATATATATATATAAATATATAAATATATATATATTTATATATATATGTATATATATATATATATATATATATATATATATATATATATATATATATATATATATATATATATAAATGTATATATATATATATGTATATATATATATATATATATATATATATATATATATATATATATATATATATATATATATATATATATATATATATATATATATATATATATATATATATATTTATATATATATATATATAAAATTTAAAAACATCTTAAAACTCTGAATTTCTTTCCTGAGAACATGCATTAAATTTAATAAAGAGTAGGTAAAATAAGGTAAGGAGAGCATATGACAAGACTAACTTTATAATGGACCCTGTAACAATTTTCCTCATACTAGAGCAGTCTGCTGTCGCTTGATTTGGGAATCAATATATATATATATATATATATATATATATATATATATATATATATATATATATATATATATATATATATATATATCGCCTAATGCCAAACAGCATAAAAAAGCTTTTGGAGACAGAGAGAAGGGGAAGGGGAGTTAGCTTCTTCGTCTCCTTGGGTTGAAGAGATTTCTTTTAGTGAGATGTCTGAATTTGATTTGTAATATGTTTGACTTGACGACCCAAAGAAAGAGGACAGATAATCTGACTAAAACCCAAAGAAACGAGCATAAAATATTTTACGTAGAATACAACGTATACGCCGTGTAATACTAATAATAAAATCCTTGTTCGACTGCCATATTGTGGGAATTATATTTATGGTGAAAAAAGCGTCTTGTTTTTTTAAGTGATAATCCAAACCGATTTTACCTTGAAAAAGAAAAAAACAGCCTACCTACACATCTGGCAGAAAATATTTGATGAAAATAGCAAGCAAATATCTATTTACTATAGATGCTGAGCTTTTCAGAAACCTAGGGGCAAATGTCCTTCTGCCACTTCTTGTGCAGATTCAATTTGGAGTAGAATTGCCTCCTGTTAAAGGACCTTTGAGTTTTCCAAGGCCTTCAAACAGGTAAAATGAATCTTATAACGTCCTCACCAGCCTAAGCTGGGGCTATTGATTCATTTTTAGAAATTTTATTCAAGTAGCATAGAAAACTTCTGAGATTACAAGAAGTCATCGGATTTAATTTGAACCAAAGAAGTATTTCTTGAAGTTTCACTGGCATAGAATAATTAGGTTATGAATTCACAAAACCAGTACCCTTCTCAATTTTATTTTTGTGAAGAACAGTGGTTTAAAAAAAGAAAGGTATATTAAACTTAAATATTACCTTATTGCAATCGGTTGGGATTTCAGACTTCCATTCACAATAGATGACAAAAGTGATGCTTCTATCTGACCAACTATAGGGCTCGCAGGAGACTCCTTTAAAGTAAGATAAATCAGATTAATTGAATTTCTCTTTTTATGCTGCCTTCTTCCACAATTTAAATGCAAGTGCTTCTTGTCTTGTTTGTAATTTGGAAAAAATTATATTTTTCATTCATTGAAACTCTTTCCTCATAAAATAGACGAAGCTACTGATAAAAAAAGAAAAAAAAGAAAATGAAAACGAAGCTTGTGCCTTTATATTACTAAAGAAACAGAAAGACAAAAAGAAAGAAAAAAGACAAATATAAAACACAGAGGTTCAAATAGAAGAGAATTGTGACGAATAGTGAAAACTGAAAATAATTATTATTTAAGTTTTGCAATAACACAATAGTTTAGAGAAAATCATAGAATGTTAGTAGAGAAACAGAGAGAAGAGAGAGAGAGAGAGACAGATGTATATATATATATATATATATATATATATATATATATATATATATATATATATATATATATATATATACATATATATATATATATATATATATATATATATATATATATATATATATATATATATATATATATATATATATATACATATATATATATATATATCATGAAAAGAGAAATCACCAATGCAACAGCACAAACACACAAAAAAAAAAAAAAAAAAAAAAAAAAAAAAAAAAAAAAAAAAAAAAAAAAAAAAAAAAAAAAAAGAGACAGAAGGAGAAAAGGAAGACTGTTTTCCTAAATTAGTGATTAATATAGACCAGCACTTGAATGAGGCCTTAACCCTGCTCATCCATACAATCACATAGGTCAAACAGCATAGCCACACACAATCAACCATAAAGAATAATCCATGGACAGGCAGTCATGTCGTCAATAAGTATAAGTCGTCATTTACCAAACAATAGAAAAAATAATATAGACAAATAATTCAGAGGCAACACCCAACATAAGGGCTCATCAGGAGAATACACTGGCCTATATAGGGTTTCGCCACTCTAAATTCTCTACCCAGCACAGTGTTGTGGCTACCACAGAATATCCATGGCATCCCCGCGTCAGGTATCACCCCCAAAATACATGCCTATGAAAAAAACAAAACAAAAAACAGCAAATGTAAAACAACCAAGTAAAACCAAAACAAGCTTATCCTTTTAATATATCCCTCCCTTTAGCAACAATAGGTAAACTAAATAGTATAAATTTTACCAAATCACAAATATTAACACATTGCGAAAAACCTGAATGAACTAAACAATTATAGAATTAATCTTTACCATGTGGCTAATTTTTAAGAAAATCCGCTCAATTAGAAACACAATTCAAAATAAATGGCGCTGCGACAACATTTCTCGAACCTCCGAAATTAGTTGAAAATTTCTTTAAGTATTTCTAGATAATTCTTTTGATATTTATTTAAAAGTTCGTTATAATGAAAACTAAATTTTTTAAATTGCCAAGTTAATTTATTTGCAGAAAAACCTCTTGATATCAATTTTTGGCTTAAGATTTTACATCTATTTTTAAAATCAATATAATTACTACAAATCCTTGCATAACGAAGTAACTGGGAGAAAAACGCTGAATATGTGATATTTGAGTTTATATTACTTTCAGGGAATGGGAAACTAATCACTTCAAAATCAAAATCATCCGTTTTATTATACATTTTAAAACTTAATTTATTATTATCACAAATATTAATATTTAAATCTAAGAAATGATCTTCATGACCAGCGCCACGACTAGGCTCAAGAATAAGCTCTGATGGATATATGTTTTTAGAAATATCAATGAAATCCTTACAATTTAAGACCAAAATATCATCTAAATATCTTTTATTATTTGACAAAGCATGTTTTAAATTAATTGGATTATTCTTATCCATCATATATTTATATTCTAGTTGACTTAAAAACAAGTCAGCTATAAATGGGCTGGCATTCCCCCCCATGGGAATTCCCACAATTTGCTTGTACAAATCACCCCCAAATCTTATATAAGTATTGTATAAAACAAATTCCAATAACTCAAAAATCATATCCAAGCTGTAACATCTCAAGTTAACTGTAGTATTAAAGCAGTTTGTCCATAAAGCTTTTTTATTATAAATGTCTATTTTTAAGAACCTTTTACTAGATAAGAGGAAAGATTTCTTGATAACAGTTTTTAAATTATCAAACACTACATTAAGTGATAAATTAGTATACATTGTCGTAAAATCGAAAGACTCAATTCTTTTAGCTGAAAACATTGTTAAAGAATCTATCACCTGCAGTGAATTATTAACACTCCGATATGGATTAAAATTCAAAAATTTTTTAATACCAGAACAATAGGTTTGAAGTTTATTTACAATTTCCTTTAAAATTAAAGAGAGGTCAGCAGCAGCAATGCGGGTTGGACATTTAGCTGCTCCAGCAATAAACCGTGGTTTAGGGGGATTCTTATGAAATTTTACAGTCCAATATAGGAAAGGGAACTTTTTATCATTGTCATTTATTTTAATATTAAAATTTTAAAAAAGTATTTCTTCAGTCTTTTCAATTAAATTCTCATCCTCTAAATTTACCTTTTCGTAAACATTAGTTGTGCATAACTCCCTTTTTAAGATATCACAATACAGCTTCTGACAAATTATGGCAAAATTATTATTAGCTTTATCCACCGGCACAATTACAAATTCATTCTTTAGATTAGCAATTGCTTGTTTAATCTTCGCATTATAAAATAATGATTTAGTGTTACTATTTTTTAAGTTAGAATATATTTTATTTCTTATTCTACAAATAATTAAATTCTTCCAACTTTGAAAACTCTCTTTATTTTCATTCTCTTTCTTACACCACTTATCAATAAATAAATCAAAATCATTTTCCAAGCCATCAAGAACACTCGGTGGTTTCAGATGATGTGAAAGACGGAAATTAGCCCCTTTATTCATTATAATTTGAAGATCATCTTGCTTTATTATTGACAAGTCCCCTGTTATAACATGTTTGTAAGTAGGATTTACAAATAGGCCAAGTTGCTTACAATTACAAACCGGTTTCCAATTTATATCACTATCTAGTCTTTTTAGTATTAAATTATAATTAAAAATAATTGGCCCAATAGTTTTTGAAAATTTATAAGTTAAAACTGGACAATCATTATAATTCAAATTACTAGGAAGGGCCTGTTTCACATACCGCTGATTAAAATTTCTGGTAAGTTAATATCTTCAATCTGCTTACAAGTAAAATTAATAGGTAAATATAATCTGTTATCCTTACTACTAATCTTATCGAACTTTTTCTTTTTTGAAATAAATTTCGTTTTAGTTAGAATGCAAATTGTATCACATATTACTTTAAAATTATAATCAAGAGCTGTATTATTCTTAACAATCCAGAAAAGTTTGATTAAATTCCTCTTGGATAAATTATTTAGACATTTTACTACAGAAATCATACCCCTAGATTCAAGTAGCTGGCATAGATCTATAGAAAGCATATGTACATCTAATTCATTTTTTCTATTATTTTTCCTATGTCCTCTCGATCGTTTTTTACGTTTAATAGGACAAGTAAAAGAAGGATGGTCCATAAAACCATCAATAAATTTAACAACAACATGAGACATGTCACCATATTTTGCTACACGATCATTTAGCCCAAAAGGATAAGCTGTACCAAGAGTATGGATCCAGAAATCCTCCTGTTTACGTAGTCTATTATTCTTCTCTTCTTTATTTAAATTTTCTAATTCTAAATTTTCTAAAATTGTGACAGTTATATCTGATATGGAACATTTACCATTATTACAATGTTGAACTAGATAGTTATTAGTTTTTTCATTATTAACTGTTGTCTTATGTCCAGAAAATCTTTTATATATATTATTAGTTGTTTCCCCCACATATTGTAGAAAGCATTTATTACATTCTAATAGGTAAATTACATTGGTTGTTCTACAATTAACATTACCACGGAACTTGCATGCAAAATTTTTGTTATACAATGTACTTTTAACAGAAGTCCGTGGGACAAAATGATCTTGGCAAAGAAAACAACGACTTTTACACTTACTAACTTTCAAAAAATCGTTCCGAGTTCCGAGGCTAATATTTGTGTTTTATTGCATAAAAAGTTATTGAAAATAAATCCAAAACAAACCAACATCCAAATCAAAATCCATATATATATATATATATATATATACATATATATATATATATATATATATATATATATATATATATATATATATATAAATATATATATATATATATATATACATATATATATATATACCTGACACATGACACGTGACACAGTGATACCTGACACGGGGATACAATAGGTATTCTGTGGTAGGCACAACGCTTTGGGTAGAGAATTTAAAGTGCCGAAACCCTATAGGCAAGTGTATTCTCCTGATGAGCCCTTGTGTTGGGTTGTTGCCTCTGAATTATTGGTCTTTACTGTTTTTATTGTTTGGTAAATGACGATTTATACTTATTGACGACATGACTGCCTGTCCATGGATTATTCTTTATGGTTGATTGTGTATGGCTATGCTGTTTGACCTGTGATTGTATGGATGAGTAGGGTTAAGGCCTTATTAAAGTGCTGGTCTATATTAATCACTAATTTAGTAAAACAGTCTTCCTTTTCTTCTTCTGTCTCCCTCCTTTTTTTTTTTTTAGTGTGTTTGTGCAGTTCATTGGTGATTTCTCTTTTCGTTATACATATATATACATATATATATATATATATATATATATATTATATATATATATATATATATATATATATATATATATATATATATATATATATATATATATATATATATATATATATATATATATATAATATATATATATATATATATATATATATATATATAATAGGTCTGCACGGTAGGATTAAATAAGGAATAATTATTTATCCCCTAGCGAAATTTATCCTTGTCGACTAGTTAACGCTCTAGACTTCAAATCCTGAGGACAGGGGTTCGAGTCCTGGTGTAACTGGTGATTTGGTCTGGAACAGGAGCCAATCGTGTAACTCTGAAAGCTCAGGCAGAGTCATCCCAGCTTTGAATGGGTACCTGGATAAATCTGTGGGAAAATACCAACAGCGGCAGAAGATTTCCCCCCAACCACGCATTACACTCCCGGCCGAAGGCATTGAATCAGTAGATCGGTACCTGCGCAACGCAGACGATTGGTCAGCACGCGATTTTTCTTGTTTTTGAGTTAATGAGAAAATGAGAATAAGGCTCGGTGCTCATTTTGAAGTAACAGCGAACTTAAAATACTTCTCAAAAGAAGATGAGAGAAAAAAGGAAAATAGAGTAAGGTCTAAGGCTTGCGAAAAACTTCATTTAAATTTTTTTAATATATATTTTTAATATATAAACAAAATCCCTGCCAAACATATCAAAGATAACAATCCCTTACCATAGGGGTATAAAGAGGCGCATCATCATCGAGATAGCTGTCATCTTCTTCATCAATTCTCGAAGGTCTACGCCCATCAACACTGCAGTCACTACTGTTGGAGTTTCTTTTCTGATAATGTCAAGAAGGGTCAAAAAGAAGGATAAACATGCAAGGAAAACAAAATAAGTCAAGCTCGATATAAAAGGTTATATTCAGGATAGGCTAAAAGAAGGGGGGAATAGGCTCCTCAAAATCCCTCGCATAAAATAAAGGGGTGAGCATATAGTATTGCCTTGAATTGTATTTATAATTATAAGCCAGCCTTTGCATAGCCCTCCTCAACTTTCTCAGGGATAAAAGGAAGGTTAAAGGCTACCCTTTTAGCACACCTCGTCAGATATGACTGCATAAAGGGTATTACATTTCCACTCAAGAGAGGCACTCAGGATCCCTCCTCCTCGGTAGAATTTTCGGAAAACAATTAAGAGCATATATATTTCAATATGCCATTGGAATAAAATGACAAAATATTCTTAGTCCCTTTTTAGTTTTGCAAGAAAATGTTTCCATAATCGAGAAATTTTTAGAACGTAAGAAAAATTTTGAATTTTTATAAAGAGAATATTCAAGAAATTTTTCAGAAAAAAGGCAACATCAAAAGAAACTAGAACTATGGAACAGAAACCTGAACGGACTGTCTTTTGAAATTTCAGTGTAGAAAAAAAAAATTAATTCACTAAATTACATGAATTCCTTAAATAGAGAGAATTATACACCAATTTAAATCACAATCTAGAAAATTCTAGAACTTTCTGACGATATTCTGGAAACAACAGAAAAGAAAGATATTTTTTGTTCTCTACCATATGCTCCAGGTTTGAGTGAGACAATTTTTGACGTTTACAAGACCGGAAACAGGGTAGGGTTGTTTTATTGAACTCAGAAAAAGGGATTATTTTCAGTGTCAACCATGGGTGGCACCCATGTTAGTCACAGCAGTGTATGGCAGAACGGGAAAACATTAGATTGTTAACACGTGATTCACTGACTAACCAAAATTCGGTGAAACATGATTTCGCAAACAAACCTTTCACTCTTTTTACCAGTTTAAATTTTCACACAGCAAAATCTTGAAACCAATTAGATTTTAATAAGGTGAGTTTTTTTTGCCTGTCTGGAAATAATGAATAAGTGATTGACTTATGAAAATATACCATAGATATAAACTAATGAAATTAGAGCACAAATTTAACTTTTCATTCCTTTTACTAGAACTCAATTAGGCCTTAAGATGTGGGTTTTTTTCTCTCCAGAAATAAGGAATAAAGTGATTGTCTTACTGGTACATCTCACAGATGTACCAATGAAACCAAACCATATTTTTATCACGGAATTTTAGGAAGTAATATCTAGTTCTCTCCTTGCTTAAGATTTCTAAGGCTAAATTAAGACTATCAAAACAAGTTCCCATAGCCTTTTAGAAGTGCATAGATGTTGGAGCGCAAATTGAGACCTAAAAACTGAATAATCAACGTCACACCTTACATTACATAATGTATTCAAGTGTAGTAGTACACATTCAAAAACGAGAAGCAGACAATTAGGATGTAAAACAATTTGGATGTAAAACAATAGGATGTAAACTATGGGACAGTATAATTACTTTTATTCTTCTTGTCCCATAAGGGCAAGAAGAACAAGAACAGCATAAGAGCAAAACGTCTCAAGAACGCCATAAGACTGATGGGAACAAATTAAAATTTACTTCACCAACTGATAGAAAATTTCACGCAAATTTTCTATCTCTATAACATTTGATTATACTGGGCCTTGCGGCACTGCCAAGCACAATAAGAAATAATCATCTGTAATAAGAGCTTTGAGACCGTAAAAACTAGAAAATGCGCTTTATCAAAGTTTCCTGAGACACCCAGAGGGTTCTCACCTCCCAGATCTTCGCGATTTATCCCACGATCTCTGTATGTAATTATTCTATTTTTTTTATTTTTCTCGAACTTTTTCGACAACCCTCCCAACATTTGGCCTCCACCCCAGAATAAATTTCTTAATGCGTGTTTGTTTTTTAATGCATGCATTACATGCAGTAAGCGCTATGGAATATAGCCATAATATCAAAAGAACTGTTCAGTTTTGGTTATTTTTTTTTTTACCAGCAATTCTTTGTAAACAAAATCAGGATTTAGCTCTTATTAAACTTTTTACGAGCCAAATAAAGAGCACTCACAAAAATAAAAGCAAATACTAAATAAAAGTTCTAATTCCCTGTTTAAGAGAAATTGCACAACTTACCGATTCATTTCTACTCTGTGGACGGAAGCCAGGGCCAGGGGGCAGATCCTTTTCAACACAGCAATTGACTCCTGGACTAAAGTGGAGCTCTATATGAAATCTAGAAAAAAAAAAATTGAAAACAAAATTACCAAAAGAAAGAAAATAAACGTTGAAAACTCACCATAGTCATGCAAGGTGAGCACGGAGGATGGGAAGAAGGGATGTGTGCATCAATTTTGAAGATTTAAATTGGAGCTTTAAATTCATTCACAAAAGAAAACTAAGGCTTTTAGTATATCAGACATTGTTCTCCCAGAAAAATACTTTAATTTTGGCATTCCTCTGACATTTGGAATTAATGACCATGAATATAGAATACAAACGTTAAGTGTAGAATCTAGAAGATTTTCAGATGGGACATTATACACTTTCTAGCAGGGGGCAAACATTGGAAGGAAAGGTTAAACAACTGAAAATAAAAAGAGTAAAAAGTTTTGCTATTTCACTAAAGTTTAGTGTTTTAATTTTTTGACATATCTACATCGAGCACATCGAGATGAACAAGCTTCCAACAAAACTTAGTGTTAAAATAATATAAAATTGAATGAAAACTACCAAACTATTAAAACAGAACAATTTTGACTACATTATTTCACACATGAAAGGTTAGATTTTTAGATTAGTAATATCCCTGTTATGTTTTTAAGAGTAAAAGCATAGTCAAACAGTTCGTGGTAACGAACTGTAGTAAGGAGCGACCCGGCTCAATAGTAACCAAAACTCTAAAAAATGGAATTTTGATACCAATAGCTATATGAAAAGAATCGCATTTTAATGCTGGTTTTAAATATATAAGTTTCATCAAGTTTAGTCTTACCCATCAAAAGTTACGAGCCTGAGAAAATTTGCGTTATTTTAGAAAAAAGGGGGAAACACCCCCTAAAAGTCATAGAATCTTAACGAAAATCACACCATCAGATTCAGCGTATCAGAGAACCCTATTGTAGAAGTTTCGAGCTCCTATCTACAAAAATGTGGAATTTTGCATTTTTTGCCAGAAGGCAGATCACGGATGCGTGTTTATTTGTTTTTTTGTTTGTTTTTTCCCCAGGGGTGATCGTATCGACCCAGTTGTCCTAGAATGTTGCAAGAGGGCTCATTCTAACGGAAATGAAAAGTTCTAGTGCCCTTTTTAAGTGACCAAAAAAATTGGAGGGCACCTAGGCCCCCTCCCACGCTAATTATTTTCCCAAAGTCAACGGATCAAAATTCTGAGATAGCCATTTTATTCAGCGTAGTCGAAAAACCTTATAACTATGTCTTTGGGGACGACTTACTCCCCCACAGTCCCCGTGGGAGGGGCAACAAGTTACAAACTTTGACCTGTGCTTACATATAGTAATGGTTATTGGGAAGTATACAGGCGTTTTCAGGAGGATTTTTTTGGTTGGGGGGAGGGGTTGAGAAGAGGGGGATATGCTGGAGGAACTTTCCATCGAGAATTTGTCATGGGAAAAGAAAACTTCCATGAAGGGAGAGCAGGATTTACTAGCATTATTTAAAAAATAAAATAAAAAATAAATGTGAAAAAGCTTTTTCAGCTTGAAGTAAGGAACAGCAATAAAATTTAAAACAAACAGAAATTATTACCCATATAAGGGGCTCACCTCCTTATGATACCTAGCTCTTTACGCTAAAGTATTTTTAGTAATTTGAACTATTTATTCTACGGCTTTTGTGATTCAGGGGTCATTCTTAATGAATTGGGATAAAATTTAAGCTTTAGTGTAAAGAGCGAGGTACTGACGATGGGGCGAATCCCCTCATATATGTAATAAAAACATGAGAATACAAAAGTTCTTTACGTAAGCTAATTTATAAGCTACGTAAATCTTTTACCAATAAAAAGATTCGTAAAAAATTAAAAGTTCTAGTTGCCTTTTTAATTAACCAAAAAATCGGAGGGCAACTAGGCTTCGCCCCCCCTCTTTTTTTCTCAAAATCATTCGATCAAAATTATGAGAAAGCCATTTAGCCCCCCCCCCCCCAAAAAAAAAATATTCAAATTTCGTTTTGATTATTCCTCTGCGGAGAGCCAAAATCAAAACATGCATTGATTCAAAAACGTTCAGAAATTAAATACAAAAAAACAAGTTTTTTCAACTGAAAGTAAGGAGTGACATCAAAACTTAAAACGCACAGAAATTACTTCGTATATGAAAGAGGCTGCTTCCTCATCAACGCCCCGCTCTTTACGCTAAAGTTTGACTCTTTCTCTCAATTCTTCTTTCTAAAACAGTAAAAAACTTTAGCGTAAAGAGCGGGGCGTTGATGAGGAAGCAGCCTCTTTCATATACGAAGTAATTTCTGTGCGTTTTAAGTTTTGATGTCACTCCTTACTTTCAGTTGAAAAAACTTGTTTTTTTGTATTTAATTCCTTAAAATGACGGTCACATGGCTGTCAGCCAATCCTTCGACACCTACAAATGCATGTCTAACTGGGTAAATACCTATGCCTTAAAGTCCAGCTACACATGGCATGTGAACGCCACTTTTAAAGAGATGGTTAATCTAAAGAATGACAGTTGAAGCTTTATGGTTGATTAAATTTATATCCCCACATGGTTCACTTGTTATACGAGTTGAATAACGTGAACGACATCTTACCAAATAATCACAAATCCCGTTCGACCTGACACAGTCACGACGATAAAATACACATTTAGCGTTTTCTTTGTATTGTTTTGTCGGCAGTTGGTCGACTCAGATAGACATACGAGAGCCTGGTTTTAACAAGAATATCAAGTAACTCATCACACGACAATTTTAGCCCAAGTTTATATCAGTTCTAGGCAGATCGTTATGAACTTTATAGATTTATTTCTAGAAGTAAATGGAAGTGTTTGCGGATTTTTCGTTGCTTTGTTTAGATGTAACGGCTATTCACGTCTTCAAATAATTCTTATTGCACCATATTTCCCAAAATAGAGAGCGTTTGTTTAGCTTTGATACTTATCTATCTTTTAAAACTTAGCTAAAGATATTGCAGAATATTGCTCCTTTCTACTTAGCTTTTTCTCAAAGTGTGATGATTTGGAATAAAACTCGCACATCATTTAAGGTAAACTGATCTGACCTATCATGGGATGCTGGATCCTTCGTAGTATCTTCATAAGCCATAATGACAATCTGTGTAAGATAGCTCAGCTCAGAAATCCTTGATACGTATTCCATAGCTCGGCCCCATTGCTCATCTTTATCATCCTGTTAAAATAAAGAATAGAACTAATCAACAAACGCATTTCAATGTTTTTAATTTTAGGTTTACAGCAGATTTACCACAAATAGCCTACCATAATTTCATCAATGGTAAGATAGTTAAGGCGGTAAGGTATTAGAATCTGGAAAACTATAGCCACCAAAAACACTATCATAAGCAATCTCTATGCGTTAATTCTTTGTGAGTGGCAATCACCTATAAGAGGGAGCAGGTCAGACTGGGTTTGAGACAATATTTTTTTAGAAGGTGCCACTTAAATATAGAAACAGTTTCTTGAAGTAATTACGTGTCATGCCACGTGAAATTTGGGTTGCCTCGCTATTCTTTATGTACAGCCCTCATAAATTATGAGGCAAGGACTAGGGCAAGGACAGCCCTCATAAATTACCACCAACAGAACGGACATGCCGGCAACATCGTAGAGAAATGTTTAAAGGTTCAGTTCAAAGTTTTTCATCATTTCAGTGTACTTTTTGTTGATATATAGTTCTAAAGAACATTAAAAAGTCGTAGCGAGTGGTAATAAGACTTTAAGATCGAGGTTACCTTAATCCAGTGGTTTCTCACCTTTTTGTACTGGCACCCCCCTTTAAAAAAAAATTGGTGCGACCCCCTTTAAAAAACAAATTGTTGCGTCCCATTAATTTGTCTAAAAATCAAGTTTCATAAATACTCAACTGATATTATAATTTATTTAATGGACTAAAAAATAATATACAATATTATGTAAGAATATAATCTATTTATTATAAGAAATATAATAACAAAACAAAAAAAGAATATATTACATTATATAAAATTAATACTATTACAACATAAAAATTTAATGCGACGGTTGAGCTTGTTTTTCAGCACAAATGTTCTCAAACCGTGGTATCATCGAAGAAATCGCGGTTCTTAGTTCCTTCTCATTCATTAAGCGAGATCGATACTTTGTTTTTAAGACAGCTACAGTAGAAAAACCAATTTCCCATAGATGAGATATTACAAATGGCAATAAAATTTCTAAAGCTTTGTTTTTCAAAGTAGGAAAATCGTCCTTTACTCATAGTCAAAACGTAAAAACATTTTCATCTCAAAATATCTGCTTCAATGCACTATAACTAGATGAGTAAATTATCATTTACTGATCTGCTGTCGTAAGGCGAAAATCAACATATTCTTCAATCAAAAATGGGTTTCTAATCCATTCATTTTGGACATATCTTTAAAGTACAACAAGAATTGCTTCCATAGACTGGTCAAATGATTATTAATAAGAACTTTACTTTCTTCTATTTCATCAGCAAGACAGGTAAACTTAAAAGTGGGAAATATATCAAAGTTATTATTTTTCAAGTTTATTATCCATAGTTCCAATTTGTTCATAAATGCAGTAATCTTATCTTTCTGCGTAAAAGCCTGAATTTGAGCCCCTTGCACTGATTTATTTAAAATATTGAGTCTTTGAAAAATAGTAACTTAATAAGCAAGTTTTACAAGGAATTTCGTGTCATAAAACAAGTGTGCTTCATCTCTATTATTATCACCAAGAAATATGGCAATCTCTTCTTTCAGCTCAAAAACCCTTAGAAGGCCTTTGGCACGAGAAAGCCAAAGTGCCTCATAATAGTATATAAGTGATCTATTTTCTGAACCCATGTCATCACACAATTCTCCAAAAAGCCTTACTCTTAAAGGGCGATTTTTGATAAAATTTACAACTGTTATTATAACTTCAAAAAACGATAGTAGATCTTCACCCATATCTCATGAAACAAATCATTGTCTATGAATCATGCAATGCGTCCAAACTGCACGAGCAGCCACCATTCGAACTAGTGCATGCAGATCAGCAATTTTTCCTGCCATAGATAGGGCTCTATAGTCCAACACAGTTCTCCCACAGAATACCATTTTCATTAAAAAAAATTATCCATGACTTTAAAAACTTCCCTTGCTGCAGCATTGCATTCAATAGGTTTACAGAATAGCATGTCTTTTCCAATATCAGTTTCCAAAACATATCTTACATATGTTATCAAGTGTGCATCCTTAAGAACATCGGTAGCCTCATCTACTTGCAACGCGAAAGAAGATAGTTTTACTTTGTCTATTAATTAATCGCAAAGACCTTCAGATATCGGATATTCTTCTTCTCAACGTATTATCTGCAAGTGGAATGATTTTAAGTTGATCATCATATGATTCACCGAGCATCGTTTCTATCAGCTCAATAGCTGCAGGTAGCACCAAAGTTTCTCCTATTGAATGATTTTTTTTTCATTTAACAATTCTATAAGAAACTTTATATGACGCGAGCAATGCTTTTTGTGTTACACACATGGTTTTTGAAAACATTTCTTGTTGTTTATTTAAGTTCTCTAACTCTCTTTGAAAAATTCTCTTGTCTTGTCAACATGGTCTGCATGCACTATTTCAAGATCTCCTTTTAATTTATTTGCTTTCATATTGTCTGAGGCCAAAGCATTCATACACAGCAAACACAATGGTCGTTCTTGGCCATTACATAGTCTTATATGTAAATCCTAATAATAAGTACATTGGATCATGTTTTCTATATTTAGGTTTACTATTTTGCGAAGACGTATTTCTGATATTTTCGTCATCTTTTCTCGGCCCTCTGCCTCTGCTTCATTTAATTTTATTTTCAAGCCAGTTATGTATTTACCCATCTGAAAGGGACATTATTTTAAATCAGTGAGTTTATATTAATTTAAAATACGAAACAATTGTATCAATATTTTCTTAATTTCGTCAGTCGACAAACATGATGTCGGTCGACACACAAACATGACGTCACTCGACACACAGACCCACAGACAAACTCTTGAACATGCAACATAATAATTGTCCATGGGAAAACAATCCGTATTCAGATCTATACCGCATTTTTCTAACGATTGCCCTTGAGCTTTGTTGATGGTGATTGCTAATCGAACATTCCCTGTGTCCCTGTCGTCATTTATATATCCCCCTGTGCCCCCGGCGTCCCGTTGTAGTTGTGTCCCTGTGTCCTGGTCGTCATTTGTGTCCCGGTATCCCAGTCTGTAATCTCTCTTTGAGTTTCCCGGTCGTCATTTATATTCCCTCTGTCCCGATCGTCATTTGTTTCCCGGTGTCCCGGTCTGTAATTTCTCTTTGAGTGTCCCGGTCGTCATTTATATTCCCTGTGTCCCGGTCGTCATTTGTGTCCCAGTGTCCCGGTTCTAACATTGACACTTGGAAAAATCTTTACGTGCCAAGCATGCTAAAGCTCCAACAATTTATAATAAACCTCAAATTTTGGGTATCTGTTTTAAGGTTTTCGAATTACTTTAATCTATTGTCAAAATATATTGAAACATTTGTGCAATTCCCATTTTTTTTTTAAGTTTTTTCTTTTCTTTTTTTTTTAGTTTTTTAGCTTTTTTAGTTTTTTTTTCTCTTTAGTTTTTTAGATTTTTTAGTTTTATTTTCTTTTTAGTGTTTTACCTTTTTTATTTTTTGTGTATTTTATGTTTTTTCTTTTTAGGTTTTTTCTTTTTTTAATTTTTTTTTTATTTTTAGTTGTTTTTTTTTATTTTTAAGTTGTTTTTTAGTTTTTTCTTTTTAGTTTTTTTTTTTAGTTTTTTACCATTTTTCTTTTTTTAGTTTTCTTTTTATTCTTTATTTTTCATACGTAAATACATATCGCCGAACCTTTGTTTTTTTTTACTAAAATCTGGTAGGCATTGAGGACCTTATCCAAGTCAAAATCCCAAACCCAATCATCATCGTTATCATTTTCAGTTTTGATACGTTTTGACTCTCGCTGTCCAGGTGGATTTTCATCTAACTGCGCGGTTTTGCGTTCTTTAGCCACAAGTCTTTTGGCATAAACCCTTTGAGCAGATCCCTTGGCTCTTTCTTCTGCCATTGTAGGATTTATACTAAAATTTCTCTTTGAATTAAGTATTTGAGCAGCTTCCTCGGCTGTTTCTTCTGTCATTTTAAGATCTATACTAAAAATTCCTCTTATGCCAAGCTTGCTAAAGCTCAACAATTTATAATAAACCTCAAATTTTAAGTATCTGTTTTAAGGTTTCCGAATTACTTTAATCTATTGATAAAATATTTCGAAATATTTATGCAATTCTAAGTTTTTACATTTTAGTTTGTTTTCGTTTATATATATAGAAGATATAATCTGGCATAACGGACAGACAACTTATTTTTATATAGATAGATAGATAGATATGTTTTTAACTCGAACATTCCCTGTGTCCTCGTCGTCATTTATATATCCCCCTGTGCCCCCGGCGTCCCCGTTGTAGTTGTTTCCCTGTGTCCCGGTCGTCATTTGTGTCCCAGTGTCCCAGTCTGTAATTTCTCTTTGAGCGTCCCGGTCGTCATTTATATTCCCTATATCCCGGTGTCCCGGTCGTCATTTGTGTCCCGATGTCCCGGTCTGTAATTTCGTCAGTCGACAAACATTACGTCAGTCGACACACAAACATGACGTCACTCGACCTGTGTCCCCGACACAAAAACATGATACATGACCCGTGTCCCCGTCGTCATTTATATATTCCCCTGTGCCCCCCGGTGTCCCTGTTGTAGTTGTTTCCCTGTGTCCCGGTCATCATTTGTGTCCCGGTATCCCAGTCTGTAAGTTCTCTTTGCGTATCCCGGTCGTCATTTATATTCCCTCTGTCCCGATGTCCCGGTCGTCATTTGTGTCCCGGTCTGTAATTTCTCTTTGAGTGTCCCGGTCGTCATTAATATTCCCTGTTCTATTGTCTAATATTTGTGCAATTCCCAGTTTTGTTTAGTTTTTTCTTTTTTTTAGTTTTTTAGCTTTTTTTTAGTTTTTCTTTCTTTTTAGTTTTTTATTTTTTTACATTTTTTTCTTTTTAGGTTTTTTCTTTTTTTCATTATTTTTATTTTTTAGTTTTTTTTAGTTTTTTTTCTTTTTAGTTTTTTTTTTTAGTTTTTTACCTTTTTTCTTTTTTCAGTTTTCTTTTTCTTCTTTATTTTTCAGCATCACTTTGAAATACATATCGCCGAACCTTTGTTTTTTTTATCTAAAATCTGGTAGGCATTGATGACCTTATCCAAGTCAAAATCCCAAACCCAATCATCATCGCTATCATTTTCCGTTCATTTTACGTTTTGACTCTCGCTGTCCAGGTGAATTTTCATCTAACTGCGCGGTTTTGCGTTTTTTAGCCGCAAGCCTTTTGGCATTAACCCTTTGAGCAGATTCCTCGGCTGTTTCTTCTGTCATTTTAAGATCTATACTAAAAATTCCTCTTCACGTGCCAAGCTTGCTAAAGCTCAACAATTTATAATAAACCTTAAAATTTTAAGTATCTTTTTTAAGGTTTTCAAATTACATTAATCTATTGTCAAAATATTTCGAAATATTTATGCAATTCCCAGTTTTTACATTTAAACCCTCAACACAAAAATACATACAACTTATTTTTATATATATAGAAGATATAATCTGGCGTAACAGACGAAGTGTAACAGACATAACACACAGACATCTTATTTATATGTATGGTCTTTGCATATAAATAGATCCCCGTTGTAGTTGTGTCCCTGTGTCCCGGTCGTCATTTATATTCCCTGTGTCCCGGTCGTCATTTGTATCCCGGTGTCCCGGTCTGTATATACATTCGTTTTTTAGTTTTGTTTTTCTCCTTTATTTTTTTCCTTTTTTTTTCTTTTTTAGCTTATTTAGATTTTTAGATTTTTTAGTTTTTTTATTAGTTTTTAGTTTTTTTTTCTTTTTAGTTTTTTTGTACCGGTCGTCATTTATATCCCCCTGTTTCCCCCGGTGTCCCCGTTGTAGTTGTGTCCCTGTGTCCCGGTCGTCATTTATATTCCCTGTGTCCCGGTCGTCATTTGTATCCCGGTGTACCGGTCTGTATATACATTCGTTTTTTAGTTTTGTTTTTCTCCTTTATTTTTTTCCTTTTTTTTTCTTTTTTAGTTTATTTAGATTTTTAGATTTTTTAGTTTTTTTATTAGTTTTTAGTTTTTTTTGCTTTTTAGTTTTTTTGTAGTTTTTACCTTCTTTTTAGTTTTGTTAATTTTTTTTTTTTACTTATGTCCTGGTCGTCATTTATACTCCCTGTGTCCCGGTGCTTTGTTGATTGCTAATCGAACATTCCTTTTGTCCTGGTCGCTTTCTCTTTGAGTGTCGTCATTTATTAGTTTTTTCCTTTTTTTTTTAGTTTTTTATTGGTTTTTACCTTTATTTTAGCTTATTTTTCAGTTTTTTCCTTTTTTTTAGTTTTTTTTTATTTTTTATTTTTTTTAATTTTTTACCTTTTTTTAGTTTTTTTAGTTTTTTTAGTTTTTTAGCTTTTTTACTTTTTTTATTAGTTTTTAGTTTTTTTTTGTAGTTTTTGCCTTTTTTTAGTTTTTTCAGTTTTTTTTTTAGTTTTTTATTGGTTTTTACCTTTATAGTTTTTTTAGTTTTTTAGCTTTTTTATTTTTTTTATTAGTTTTTAGTTTTTTTTGTAGTTTTTGCCTTTTTTTAGTTTTTTCAGTTTTGACGTCACCTAATCCAGTTTTTTCAGGTGACGTCACCTGACACATCCATCCATCCATCCACAGACAGACAACTTATTTTTATATATATAGATATATATATATATATATATATATATATATATATATATATATATATATATATATATATATATATATATATGTATATATATACTAGCTGTTGGGGTGGCGCTTCGCGCCACCCCAACACCTAGTTGGTGGGGGCGCTTCGCGCCCCCCCCCAAGCCCCCCCGCGCGCGTAAGTCGTTACGCGCCATTGTAGTTGTGTCCCTATGTCCCACCTGTGAATAAAGATATATATAAGTATGTATGTATGTATATATATATATATATATACATATATATATATATATATATGTATATATATATATATTATTTATTGACGACTTATACTTATTGACGACATGACTGCCTGTCCATGGATTATTCTTTATGGTTGATTGTGTGTGGCTATGCTGTTTGACCTATGTGATTGTATGGATGAGTAGGGTTAAGGCCTCATTCAAGTGCTGGTCTATATTAATCACTAATTTAGGAAAACAGTCTTCCTTTTCTCCTTCTGTCTTTTTTTTTTTTTTTTTTTTTTTTTGTGTTTGTGCTGTAGCATTGGTGATTTCTCTTTTCATGATATCAGTCTTAATTGGGATAATTTTTTAATTTAGAATTAAAAACTATTTTTTTTGTCAAAATTAATTACTGGAACATAAAAAAACATAAAAATAACTTGTGTTCTTCTTACATAAACATGAATTCTTCCAATAACAATATTCATATTACTCAATTAAAACGGTTACTGGTAAATTCACGAGAAAGTAAAAAAGCGCCAGTAGTGAATAACTAGTATATTAACATCGGCCAGGATGTTATTATTGTTCCGGATATTTATAACCCTGACACTTCACGCTCGTGCCGAAAAACAACCTCAAGATTAAATTAACATTTCTTTCGTAAAGTGTATTAACTTAGACTCTTAGTTCTCTTTAATCTTAGTTCTTTCATTAACCTTATAGAATCTTTTTGTGACAAACGCCAGATTTTTTTAAAGGAAAAGTTAGAGAGAGCTGCAAAGTTAAACCTATATTTAATGTCCTAATTTAGCAATTAGGCTTACAAATTTACACATTAGTTCAACAAAAAAACTAGCTCACACTAATATACAAATACATAGACCTGTGAAAATAAAGCATATTATTATCATGGAAATTACAGGAAATTAAATCTCTTTTTCTGTCTTCATCTTCTTCAATTCCCATAAATGAAGCACCCACTTATTTCTAAATAAAGTATAAGTAAACTTACATTATTTAGGCCTCCATATCTTAGCATTGTCAAAAGTGAATGAATATGGCTCTCGCTTGTAAAATATAAGCGAGTTCGCACATGCCTCCCGGGACTAGAAACTCCATGTGAGTATCTGTAAAATAACAATTGCAATAGTTAAATCAATAGATAATTATACAAAACAAACTATGTAATTACAGCCCTCAATCACCCTTGTATCCTATTTTCAATTGACGACGATCTTAACATTATGTAAATGCAAATATTATGCTATTAGCAGCAGGGTCTGGCGGAAAAATGCATAGTATCTTGTGAAGATCAAAAACCTAGTGACTCATTGATTGCATAATGAAGAAATACTAGATTCACGCACCCGTCGTATAACATCCAGTGACTGTTTAAGATTATCAATTGGCTGGAAGGTACCAACATTATCTATTATATGATTCCAGACTAGTAACTGGCTTGGAGGGACTCGAGCCCAAGTGTAACAAGGTCATTTGCAAGGGTCGAAGGCCAGACCTGTTAACGATCTAACCCAAGCAAAATGAGGGTGTGTGTGTGTTTCCTTTGCTTGAGATATGATTGTTAAAAAAAAGGCAAAAAGTTAGCAGCTCCCAAGGCACTTGCTTTTAAAGTAAAAAATCTTATAGAATAGAACATGTATTGATTAAAATACAATTGAAATTGCCTGTGTGCACACTACCGGAAGCCAAGATGAAATAATTTGAGTAAAATAATTTTTTCTTTTAATAAAACAAAAAATACTGCTTTGAAACTAACTTCCGGCTTCTTAACCTGCATCGTCGAAAAAGATCAACATTACTGCCTGAGCTTGGCAAACACATACACAGAGACGGTCTTGGGTATTTTCAGAGGAGACTAGATATAAAAGTATCAGACTTGTGATTTAATCGATTCCATGTTTTCTTCCTCGGGTACTTCTACGTTACTTTGTAAGAGAATAAAAATCATAATTTCGACTTTAATATACAGAGTACATTAAATGCATTTACATAAAAATGTAAATATAAATCACTAGGTGCAGCGAGAAGGCTATTGCATAAAATAAAATATTACCTAATAGCAAAGAGAACAAGAGCTAAGAGCTCATATGGCACTTGTGACGAGGCCGGAAGAGCCAAGAGCCAAGAGCTCATATGGTACGAGCTCTAGCAAAATTCTATGAATCAATAGATTGATTTAAAAGCAAAATCAGAGGTTCAATGTCGGTCGGGATTTAAAATAAGAGCTCTGATTCCCGATGTCCTTCTAAATATCAAACTTCATTAAGATCTAATCCACCGTTCGTAAGTTACAAATAACTCATTTTTTCTAATTTGTCGAATTATTCCCCCTCCCCAACTCCACCAAAGAGAGCGGACCCGGTCCGGTTATGTCAGTCACATATCTGGACTTATTTTTATTCCTCCCACCCAGCTTCATCCTGATCTCTCCGCTTTAAGTATAATCCAAGATTTCCGGTTACCCCCCCCCCAATGATGCTGGATCTGGTCGGGATTTAAAATAAGAGATCTGAGTTGCGAGGTCCTTCTAAAAATGAAGTTTCATTAAGATCCGATCACTCCTTCGTAAGTTAAAAATACGTCATTTTTTTCTAATTCTTCAGAATTAACCCTCCCCCCCAACTCCTCCAAATAGAGCGGATTCGTTCCGATTATTTCAATCACGTATCTAGGACTTCTGCTTATTTATCCCACCAAGTTTCATCCCGATCCCTCCACTCTAAGCGTTTTCCAAGATTTAAGGTCCCCCCCCCCCAATGTCACCGGATCCGGTCGTGATTCAAAGTAAGAGCTCTTAAACACGATATCCTTCTAAATATCAAATTTCATCGAGATCTGATCACCCGTTCGTCAGTTAAAAATACCTCATTTTTTTAATTTTTCAGAATTAACAGACCCCCCCCCCCAACTCCCTCAAACAGAGCAGATCCGTTCCGGTTATGTCAATCACATATATAGGAATTCTGCTTATTTTTTCCACCAAGTTTCATCCCGATCCCTCCACTCTAAGCGTTTTCCAAGATTTTAGGTTCCCCCTCTAACTCCCCCCAATGTCACCAGATCTGGTCGGTATTTAAAATAAGAGCTCTGAGAAATGATATCCTTCCAAACATCAAATTTCATTAAGATCCCATCACACGTTCGTAAGTTAAAAATACTTCATTTTTTCTATTTTTCCAAATTAACCGCCCCTCCACTCCCCCCTCCCCCCCTAGATGGTCAAATCGGGAAAACAACTATTTTTAATTTAATTTGGTCCGGTCCCTGACAAGCCTGCCAAATTTCATCGTCCTAGCTTACCTGGAAGTGCCTAAAGCAGCAAAACCGGGACCGACAGAATTTGCGATCGCTATATGTCACTTCGTTAATACCAAGTGCCATAAAAAAGAGCGATTAGTTTCCTATAATTCAGTACTTCAATGGCTTAAGACAGCGATGTATTTTCGTAATCCAGTAACAACACAAAGTTAAATTTTACATAATTGGTTCTTCTGAGTGAAATTTTAAAACAGTAAAAAGAATAAAAAACCTCATGAGTCACAGGATTTTTTACAAGTCAACTCTGTATTTTTCTGTTATTCTCGCCTAGCAACTCAAGGCTTCTTAGTCATATAAAATAAAGGCTTCGTACCTAAAAACTAAAGGAACTTTTCAGGTTAAAACCCCTATTGATTGATTAAAAAAATGGCATCAGTCAAGAGTGCGCACTTTCATAAGTTTGCTTCCCAATACTAGTCTTATGCGAAAGGATCAGAATAATCATTTCTGAATGGCATTCTTTGCTACTATAGTCTAAACTGCATGAACTATGTTAATCTATGCCGTCAATTCCAGAGCAAAATGTAATCTTCAGCTCAAATTATGTACTTAAAACTTTTGGAATGTTCAAGGGACAAGTCTTGGTTCATATAATAGAGCTTTTCCTCTTAATACTAGGTTTGAGAAGACTAGATATAAAAGTCTCAAACCTGGGATTTAATCTATTCACGTTTTCTTCCTCAGGCACTTCTACGTTACTTTGCAAGTCAGCACGAATTTTTTTCAAAAGTGGAGAACAAATCCCTTGGCTGATAGCAAGCTTTTCTGCTATTGTCATTCCGTATTCCTAGAATAAGAGTTAATCAAGTAAATATTACTCACTTCACCTAAAAGGAATATAACTATACTAACTATTAGGCATATAGATTTCAGGCCTTTAAGAGGAATCCCACAGAGAAGGGCGTCTTACACCTCGTACAAATGTTCTAATTGATTATTAAACGGTGTTTTTAGGGGTCCGTTTCTAACTGTCATCCGTATTCCTGGAATAACAGTTTATCAAACAAATATTACTCACTTAACCTAAAAGGAATATAACTATACGAATTATTAGGCATATAGAGTTCAGGCCTTTAAGAGGAATGCCGTAGAGAAAGGCGTCTTGCACCTCGTATAAATGTTCTAATTGAGTATTAAATGGTGTTTCTAGGGGTCCGTTTCTAACTGTAATCCGTATTCCTAGAATAACAGTTTATCAAACACATATTACTCACATAACCTAAAAGGAATATAACTATACTAATTATTAAGCATATACAGTTCAGGCCTTTAAGAGGAATGCCATAGAGAAAGGCTTCTTACACCTCGTATAAATGTTCTAATTGTGTATTAAATGGTATTTTTAGGGGTCTGTTTCTAACTGTCATTCCGTACTCCTAGAATAACAGTCAATCAAATAAATATTACTCACTAAATCTAAAAGGAACATAACTATAATAATTATTAGGCATATGGAGTTCAGGCCTTTAAGAGGAATGCCAGAGAGAAGGGCGTCTTACACCTCTTATAAATGTTCTAATTGAGTATTAAATGGTGTTTCTAGGGGTCGTTTGCTATTTAACAGAAAGTAGCATTGGTAACGAGTGGCAGAATTTCGTAGTAAGAGTTTATTGACCGCGATATAGATAATACAGGAAATGCTAAACATTAATCAACTAAGCATTGAACATGATAAATAAAATTAAACACAAACCACAGCAACTGCAAGCAAAAGCAAATGAGTAAACATGGAATAGAGAATGAAATATATGAACAGAGAATAGTTTCACTCGCTATAGAGACTAGTTCCATTTTGATTCCCTCAACCCCTCTCCCGCAACGGGGCAAGTAAAGTGCGTTTGTGAATTTAGCCCGGTCTTAGTAACTTTCCTAACATAACAAAACAAGGTAGGGAATTTGACAGGCTTTGTAGCAATTTGGCATAAAACTTCAAACTAAAATAATACTCTAGAACAAAGTTGTCCTTAAGAATCTGCGTAATAGAATATAATTTCATAATTCCTATTTTCTGGTTCCCTGGGCTACCTCCGGAAACCCAAAGTTAACATTCTGCACATAAGAAAAACCTAATAAATATGATTTGGAGAGATCGATATATATATATATATATATATATATATATATATATATATATATATATATATATATATATATATATATATATATATATATATATATATATATATATATATATATATATATATATATATATATATATATATATATATATATATATATATAAATATATATATATATATATATATATATATATATATATATATATATATATATATATATATATATATATATATATATATATATATATATATATATATATATATAACCCGCATTGCTGCTACTGACCTCTCTTTAATTTTAAAGGAAATTGTAAATAAACTTAAAACCTATTGTTCTGGTATTAAAAAATTTTCGAATTTTAATCCATATTGGAGTGTTAATAATTCACTGCAGGTGATAGATTCTTTAACAATGGTTTCAGATAAAAGAATTGAGTCTTTCGATTTTGCGACAATGTATACTAATTTATCACTTAATGTAGTGTTAGATAATTTAAAAACTGTTTTCAAGAAATCTTTCCTCTTATCTAGTAAAAGGTTCTTAAAAATAGACACTTATAATAAAAAAGCTATATGGACAAACTGCTTTAATACCACAGTTAATTTGAGATGTTACAGCTTGGATATGATTTTTGAGTTATTAGAATTTGTTTTATACAATACTTATATAAGATTTGGTAGTGATTTGTACAAGCAAATCTTGGGAATTCCCATGGGGGGGGGGGAATGCCAGCCCATTTATAGCTGACTTGTTTTTAAGTCAACTAGAATATAAATATATGATGGATAAGAATAATCCAAATAATTTAAAACATGTTTTGTCAAATAATAAAAGATATTGAGATGATATTTTGGTCTTAAATTGTAAGGATTTCATTGATATTTCTAAAAATATATATCCATCAGAGCTTACTCTTGAACCTAGTCATGGCGCTGATCATGAAGATCATTTCTTAGATTTAAATATTAATATTTGTGATAATAATAAATTAAGTTTTAAAATGTATAATAAAACGGATGATTTTGATTTTGAAGTGATTAGTTTCCCATTCCCTGAAAGTAATATACACTCAAATATCACATATTCGGCGTTTTTCTCACAGTTACTTCGTTATGCAAGGATTTGTAGTAACTATATTGATTTTAAAAATAGATGTAAAATCTTAAGCCAAAAATTGGTATCGAGAGGTTTTTCTGCAAATAAATTAACTTGGCAATTTAAAAAATTTAGCTTTCATTATAACCAACTTTTAAATAAATATCAAACTAATTATCTGGAAATACTTAAAGAAATTTTCAACTAATTTCGGTGGTTCGAAAAATGATGATGCAGCGCCATTTATTTTGAATTGTGTTTCTAATAGAGCGGATTTTTTTTTTAAATAGCCACATGGCAAAGATGAATTCTATAATTGTTTAGTTCATTCAGGTTTTTTGCAATGTGTTAATATTTGTGATTTGGTAAAATTTATCATATTTAGTTTACCTATTGTTGCTAAAAAGAGGGATATATTAACAGGATAAGCTTATTTTGGTGTTACTTGGTTGTTTTACATTTGCTGGTTGTTTTTTGTTTTTTTTTCATAGGCATGTATTTTGGGGGTGATACCTGACACGGGGATGCCATGGATATTCTGTGGTAGCCACAACACTTGACTGGGTAGAGAATTTAATGTGGCGAAACCCTATAGGCAAGTGTATTCTCCTGATGAGCCTTTGTGTTGGGTTGTTGCCTCTGAATTATTTTTCTTTATTGTTTCTATTGTTTGGTAAATGACGACTTATACTTATTGACGACATGACTGCCTGTCCATGAATTATTCTTTATGGTTGATTGTGTATGGCTATGCTGTTTGACCGATGTGATTGTATGGATGAGTAGGGTTAAGGCCTCATTCAAGTGCTGGTCTATATTAATCACTAATTTAGGAAAACAGTCTTCCTTTTCTCCTTCTGTCTCTTTCTACTTTTTTTTTTATGTGTTTGTGCTGTTGCATTGGTGATTTCTCTTTTCGTAATATATATATATATATATATATATATATATATATATATATATATATATATATATATATATATATATATATATATATATATATATATATATATATATATATATATATATATATAGGAATTGGCTGGGGATTTCTTCTTGCCTTCGAATGTTTGGTGAATTAATGGTAAGATGTTCTTAAAATTTCAGATCCCACTCACATGAATTTATTCCCTGTCCAGACTTCACTAGCCTACCAAGGCCACTGGCCGACATTACTGACCTACCAAAACAAATCGAACGATGTTAAACCTTATACTTTATTGGTGAAGCAAGAACAAAAATTCCAACTTACGAAAAATAAATATGTCCCAAAGATATTACAATATCGGTGTATAAGCATAATAGATACTAGGAAACATCAACCATGGAAATACTGTTGATACTCCAAGATATTACAATATCGGTGTATAAACATAATAGATACTAAAATCTGCTTTTCTTTAGAGACATTTATTAACATTGACTTTATTTATTTTTTAATTATATTCATTTCATATCATTCTATATTATATTTTATATTTATGCTTACTGTACAGGTGCAAAAATGCAAAGATTAATACACTTATATTAGGTTAACATGAGCTATATTTATTAAATCTATATTTATTATGGTTAACTGTGTATTATTTATCTAGCTGCTTCTATTTTTAACTCCATTAAATATTCTTTATTGACATTTTGTTCCATACCTTTTCGTTTTTAGGCGGCTATAAGCTTAATCATGATCTCTGGGCTGAAGAATGGCTTTTTCAAACACCAGCCAATGCCCCTTTAAAAATCCAGGAGGGGCTTTTATGTCATTAACACAGCTGCTTTACTAAAGTTATGCTTTTCAGGAAAAAACGTACCTGTGGTACCACCAAATCTGCCATATATTTTGAATATGTATACAATTCTTTGAGGACATCTAAATTCAGAGCACTAAAGTTGTGTTGAATATCATATTTGGCACAGTCATAAATATCAGGGATTTTTGAGATGTCAAAACGGTCTTTTGATCGAAAGTCTTTCTCCAACTTCCCCCAACGACGAGCCATCAGCTCCCATGTTTCTCTGTAATACAGCTCTGTATCTAAAATGAGAGTTTTTATCATAAATGACAGTTGGTGATGAAGACTTAGGGCCACATTCATTTTGAATAATTTAAAACATAGTAACCTCTATTTGAGGCGTAAAACTAAAACATAGGCACACTCCGCTATACAAAAAGCGGGGGTAGCATAATAGCAATACTACTTGGCAGTTGCCATGGCCAGGTGAAATTTGCTGGAAGATTTTGAAATTTGTTGGCTGATTTGGCAGCTTTTGGAATTCTGCTATTGGAAGCTTTGGGACTTTTTCCATACCCGGCCTGACTTTAAGTGAATATTGGTCACAACCTTATAAGGAGGCAACATACAGTGAGTGTTATTTCCTGCATTATGGTTACGTGCTAAAATTAATATGCAAAAATTACCACAGACTAAAGTGAGTTCCAAAAAACTAAACAAAAACTTAAAAACACAACTTGAATCTTAAAATGCACTTAAAATATTCTGCTTCACAGGAAAAGTGAAATATTTCGGACTAGAAATGCAATTGAGGGACGATGACACATTGAATTATCCTTAAATAATTACTAAAGCCATCCCTACGATTTTTCCTGCTAAACACTAGTCCTGGTGAAAAATAAATAAAACAAACTTATCATTGCATTTCAGTGCTAATCAAACGAAATGTAATTTTCTTCAACTTTTAACATAGAAGGCTGAAAACCTACAGTTAAAAGTTCTTGGATTTAAAATTTCAAGGGTGTATGCGATTCACAACCGTTTTCCAGAGCTTCCAAGCTTCTTTTTGAAATTCATATAAATTTCTTTTCGCCATTACTTTCAAGTTAAATTTGGATAATTACTACCATTGCTGAATCATTGTCAAATTTCTATTGTTTTATATTTAAAAATTTATTTTAAAACGCATTTAACTTCCATTCATAATGGGACGAGGCTCAGAACTTACTAGATGTCCGCTCCCACACACACCATGATGATAAACATGTCAAGGTCGTTCTTCGAGTTTTTTTTAGTCTTAGAAATTTTGAATTTTCAAGACGGTAGAGGATTCTCTAACTTTTTATTGTTTTTTTTTAGATAAACATGTTTTTCGAAGTTTTAAGTAATTTTTTAATTACAGTCTACAACAAAAACATACCATGAATGCGAACTTTGGTTGAGTTGAATGCTAGGGCCATTCCCAAAAATAGTCCCCAAAACGGTTGGGTTAAGAACATTTCTACGACTGATAACTTCACCCAGCATCCCAACAATTTTTTTTTTTTAGAAAGGCTACATTAAAAAACAAGAGCTAAGAGCTCATATGGCACTTGTGACGAGGTCGGAAGAGCCAAGAGCTCATGTGGCATAAGCTCTAGCAAAATTCTAAGAATCAATAGACAGATTTAAAAGGAAAATCAGAGGCTTGGTGCCAGTCGGGATTTAATAATAAGAGATCTGAGACACGAGGTCCTTCTAAATATCAACATTCATTCAGATCCGATCACACACACGTAGGTTAAAAATACCACATATTTTCTAATTTTTCCTCTCCCTTCAGCCCCCCCCCCAGATGGTCGAATTGGGGAAAACGACTTTATCAAGTCAATTTATTCAGTCCGGTTACGTCAATCACGTATCTACGACATTTGCTTATTCTACCCACCAAGTCTCATCCCAATCTCTCCACTCTAAGCGTTTTCCAAGATTTCTGGTTTCCCCCTCCAACTCCCCCCAATATCACGAGACCTGGTTGGGACTGAAAAT
Source organism: Artemia franciscana (assembly GCF_032884065.1). NCBI lineage: Eukaryota > Metazoa > Arthropoda > Branchiopoda > Anostraca > Artemiidae > Artemia > Artemia franciscana. Next base: position 22,795,572 of record NC_088881.1, read on the forward strand.
AAGAGCTCTGAGACATGAGTTTTTTACCCCCCCCCCCCCCCCAAACGCCCCAAAAGAGAACGGATTCAGTCCGGTTACGTCAATCACGTATCTAGGACTTGTTTTTCTTCTTCCCACCAAGTTTCATCCCGATCTCTCCATTCTAAGCGTTTTCCAAAATTTCCTGTTTCCCCCTCCAACTCCTCCCAGTATCACCGGATACGGTTGGGAATTGAAATAAGAGCTCTGAGACACGAGTTCCTTCTAAATATCAAATTTCATTAAGATCTGATCACCCATTCGTAAGTTAAAAATACCGGATTTTTTTCCAATTTTCCCTCTCCTTCCAGCCTCCCAGGTGGTCGAATTGGACTCGACTGTTATCAAAACAATTTGTGCAGGTCCCTGACACGCCTACCAATTTTCACTGTCCTAGCAAGCACCGAACTCGCCAAAGCACTGGAAATCCCCCTCCCCAACTCCCCCAAAAAGAGAGGATCCGGTCCAATTATGTCTATCACGTATCTAGGATTTGTGCTTATTTTTCCTCCAAAGTTTCATCTCGATCCCTCCACTCTAAGCGTTTTTAAAGATTTTAGGTTTCCCCTCCAACTCTCCCCAATGTCACCAGACCCAGTTGGGATTTAAAATAAGAGCTCTGAGACACGATATCCTTCTAAATATCAAATTTCATTAAGATCTGATTTCCCATTCGCAAGTTAAAAATACTTCATTGTTTCTAATTTTCCGAGTTAACCGTCCCCCCACTCCCTTCCAGATGATCATATTGGGGAAACTACTACTTCAAATTTAATCTGATCTGGTCCCTGATACGCCTGCCAAATTTCGTCGTCCTAGCTTATCTGGAAGCACCCAAACTAGCAAAACCGTGACAGGCAGACAGACCGACAGACTGACCGACAGACCAACAGAATTTGCGATCGCTACATGTAACTTGATAAATACCAAGTGACATAAAAAGGATGCTTCAAAATTTTTTTACTTTATCTTGAAAGATATAAAATGAGCATCTGGTATGCTATTTCCACCTTTCTGTGCTAATTTGTCTCCAGCACTCCCGCATTCATACCCTTGCTAAAAATAACCTTGCTGGAGGGTATGCCGAAAAATGCTCTAGTTGAAGCAACCTCAAATTTAAACAATAGTTGAAAATTATACTTCACATTCTTGAAATTGTCAAAAGCTTGGCATAATCAAAACGGAAAGGACTATGATTTGAGATGAGAGGCAAAAACCCTGGAATTTGATGCCGGTGATGAGGTAATGCGATAGTGTCTCCATAACAATCCAAACAAGAAGAAGAAGAGGCGGGAAAAACAACATAGCTAAAATTAGAATGTACCTTTTAGGGCAGGATCTTCTTTTTTCTTACGAATATCATCATTGAATTGACGCACCAGTTTCAGAATGTGCTCACAACACTTCACTGGGTTTCTGATAAAGGTTAATGCAGTTTCAACAGATAATGCTCCAGATGGATTAATGCTCTCGCAATCTTCTTTCGTGAAGTCTCGATCAAGTTGCAATAGTTCATGAAGTCGGTTTTTAACTCTAAAAAAAGAAAAGGAGTGTGTCTTGTAGTAACCCGATTCTAACACAGATCTGCTCGATAGCTTTCTTTCAAATTCCCATTATTTTTGTTTCTCTATTTTAAGGCTAATCGAAAAGTTCCCCAAAGAATGGTGAACAGGTTAGAACAATCAAGAAAGAAGAAACAATCAAGAAGCAACCACAGAGGCATCAATCTTCTGTCGATTCTATGAAATTCTTCTAAAATGTAATACTAGCAACACTCCATAGTCTCCTTGATACCATTTACGTGAAAAACAGCCAAAAAACTCCGGATTCCGGCCAAAAAAATTGTTTGCCGACATAATCTTTACTCTACGCACGAGGATGGAGGAACATAACGAATGAATTTGAATAATATTCAACCTCTCTATCCATGCAAAATTCTATTAAAAAATAATTATTAAAATTCGTTCCAAAATTTTGTCCAAAATACCAGCAAAAATTTAATTTATCCACAGAAAAGCCGAAAAATCTTTAGAGACCTTCCTGTGGTTAATCAATAAAAAGTAAAAACGTCAATTATAAGGACTACTAAAATTTAACATCTATTCGACTATTACTCAAAGATCGACAAAATATTATAAGCACTTCTGAAAGGCAAACTACAAAATGCTGAACATGGGGCGAAAAAAAATTAGTTTTTTTTTTTTGTTTTAATCAGTGATCGTTAAACAAACAAATCTCCATCTCTTCTTTCCTACCGCACCCATTTTTTTTACCACTCATTGTGTAAAGTAATCTTCCAGTTTTACTAATTTTGAACATTGTTTTTAAATGTTTTTTTTTTTACCAAACTGTGTTTTTTGTTTTTACTCACAAAGACTTAATTGTCTTGGCGTCTTTATTAACCGGGTTAATTTTGGTATATTCTGCTATTTTTGCTTGTTTTAAATCTTTTTGATACATTAACTTTTTTTCCTGACAAATTTTATCATTTTTTCCTGCTGTTGTCAAACATTTCGTGGTAACGAACTGTTGTAAGGAGCAACCAGGCTCAATGGTAGCCGAGACTCTAAAAAACAGAATTTTGATACCAATAGTTACATCAAAAGAATCGAATTTTAATGTTAATTTTAAATATGCAAGTATCATCAAGTTTAGTCTTACCCATCAAAAGTTGCGAGCCTGAAAAAATTTGCCTTATTTTAGAAAATAGGAGGAAACACCCACTAAAAGTAATAGAATCTTAAAGAAAGTCACACCATAGAAGTTTCAAGCTCCTATCTACGGAAACGTGGATTTTGCCAGAAGACAGATCACGGATGCGTGTTTAGTTGTTTCTTTGTTTTTTTTTTTGTTTTTTTTTCCCAGGGGTGATCGTATCGACCCAGTCGTCCTAGAATGTCGCGAGAAGACTCATTCTAACGGAAATTAAAAGTTCTAGTGCCCTTTTTAAGTGTCCAAAAAATTGGAGGGCACCTTGGCCCCTTCCCACGCTCATTTTTTCCCAAAGTTGAGATAGCCATTCTGTTCAGCGTAGTCCAAAACTTAATATCTATTTCTTTGGGGACGACTTAATCCCCCAAAGTTCCCAGGGGAGGGGCTGCAAGTTACAAATTTTGACCATTGTTTACTTTTTTGACTTTCTGTTTGACTTTTTCGCGTTGGGGTTGGGGTGGGTCGGGCGAAGAGGCTGCGTGGGTGGATCTTTCCATGGAGGAATTTATCATGAGGGAAGAGAATTTCCCTGAAGGGGGCGCAGGATTTTCTAGCATTATTTGAAAAAAAAAACACTATAAAAAATGAATAATTTTTTTCAACTGGAAGTAATGAGCAGCATTAAAACTTAAAACGAACATAAAATATTACGTATATAAGGGGGTTCATCTCCTCCACAATACCTTGCTCTTTACGCTGAAGTATTCTTAGTAATTTCAACTATTTATTCTACGGCCTTTGTGATTCAGGGGTCATTCTTAAGGATTTTGGACAAAATTAAAGCTTTAGTGCAAAGAGCGAGGTATTGACGAGGGGGCGAAACCTCTCATATACGTAATAAAAATACACAAACATAGAAAGTTCGTTACATAAGTTAACTCGTAAGGTACGTATGTTTATTACTAACAAAAACGTTCGTAAGAAAAAAATCTAGTTGCACTTTTAAGTAACTAAAAATTGGAGGGCAACTAGGCCTCCTCCCCCGCCCCATTTCTTATCAAAATTGTCCAATCAAAACTATGAAAAAATCATTTAGCAAAAGAAATTAATATGCAAATTTCGTTTTAATTATTCATGTGCGGTGAGTCAGAATCAAAACATGCATTAATTCAAAAACGTTCAGAAATTAAATAAAAAAACAAGTTTTTTAACTGGAAGTAAGGAGCGAAATTAAAACTTAAAACGAGCAGAAATTACTCCGTGTATGAAAGGGGCTGTTCCCTCCTCAACACCCCGCTCTTTACGCTGAAGTTTGACTCTTTCTCTCAATTCTACTTTATTAAATAGTAAAAAACTTTAGCGTAAAGAGCGGGGCGCTGAGGAGGGAGGGAACAGTCCTTTTCATACACGGAGTAATTTCTGCAAGTTTTAAGTTTTAATGTCACTCCTTACTTTCAGTTAAAAAAAAAAACTTGTTTTTTTTAAATTTTATAAAAGCTTGACTGAAATGCTAACCCGGCTCTTTCGGGCTAGTGACAGCGATTTCTCGGAAATTAATCTTATCTTATAATGAACTTGATGATAAAAATTATGGAAGACAATTTGTTTACATCCTTTCATCTTGAAGAAGAGTACTCCGAAAAGAAACGATGAAAAAAGAGTACATTGTTGATTGGGCTAGAGAAAATCCAAAATAATCGATAAAAAAATATCAGAAAGTCAGAGCTTAGTCACTTCTTACATATTCATTAATGTAAATAATGAATATTAATTACACTTCTTACATATTCTTACATATTAAGAATACTTATGTAAGACATATGTAATGTAAGTAAGACTTATGTAACACATATGTAAGAACACTTCTTACATATACATATTCATATTCATTATACTAATATCACTAAAAACTCACTGCAGCACCAAGCCGATGGAGGCCAAGATAGCTTTTCCTCTACCTTAACCTAATCAAAGCTTCACTTTTTACCCCTCCTATGAAGATCCACCTCCTGTCTTTTCGTTGGGTTCCAGATCAATGGCAAAAAAAGAAAAAAAAATGGCAATCTTTCATCCTTCATCTGAAAAAGCGTGCCCAAGCCCTGTCAGTCTTTCTTTCATTATAGCCCTAAAGTGGGAAAACCTATGTTTTTATGGCACTTGGTATTTACCAAGTGACATATAGCGATCGCAAATTCTGTTGGTCTGTCGGTCAAGGTTTTGCTAGTTTAGGCACGATGAAATTTGGCAGACTTATCAGGGACCAGACCAGATTAAAGTTGAAATAGTAGTTTCCCCGGTTTGACCATCTGGGTGGGATGTGGGGGGAGGGTTAATTTGGAAAAAAACAGAAAAAAAAGGTATTTTTAACTTACAAACGGGTGATCGGATCTTAATATAATTTGATATTTAGAAGGATATCGTGTCTCAGAGCTCTTACTCTAAATCCCAACCGGATCCGGTAATGTTGGGGGGAGTTGGAGGGGGAAACCTAAGATCTTGGAAAACGCTTAGAGTGAAGGGATCCGGACGAAAGTTGGTGGGAAAAATATGCACACGTCCTAGATACGTGATTGACATAACCGGAACGGATCTGCTCTCTTTGGGGGAGTTGGGGGAGGGTTAACTCTGAAGAATTAGAAAAAATGAGGTATTTTTAACTTACGAAGGAGTGATCAGATCTTAAAGAACTGACCAGATCCAGTGTCATTGTGGGGAGTTTGGGGGGAGGGAATCTTGGAGAAAGCTTAGAGTGGAGAGGTCAGGATGAAACTTTGTGGGAAAAATAAGCACAAGTCCAAGATACGTAACTGACATAACCGGACCGGATCCGCTCTCTTTGGGGGATTTGGGGAGGGGGTAATTCGAAAAAAATAGAAAAAATGAGGCATTTGTAACTTACGCACGCGTGATCACATATTAATGAAATTTGATCTTGTGCTTCGGAGCTCTTATTTCAAATCCCAAACAGATCCGGTAAAATTGGGGGGAGTTGGAGGAGGAAACCGGAAATCTTGGAAAACGCTTAGAGCGGAGGGATCGGGATGAAACTGGATGGGTAGAATAAGCAAATGTCGTAGATACATGATTGACATAACCGGACTGGATCTGTTCTCTTTGTGGGAGTTAACGGGGGGGGGTCCATTGCTTTGGCGAGTTCGGTTCTTCTGGACGTGCTAAGACAATGAAAATTAGTTGGCGTGTCAGGGCCTGCACAAATTGACTTGATAAAGTCGTTTTCCCCGATTCGACCATCTGGTGAGCTGAAGGGAGAGGAAAAATTAGAAAAAAATGAGTATTTTTAACTTACGAGCTAGTGATCGAATCTTAATGAATTTTGATATTTAGAAGGACCTCGTGTCTCAGAGCTCTTATTTTAAATCCCGACCGGCATTAAGCCTCTGATTTTCCTTTTAAATCAATCTATTGATTCTTAGAATTTAGCTAGAACTCACGCCATACGAGCTCTCAGCCCTTGGCTTTTCTGACCTCGTCACAAATACCATATGAGCTCTTAGCTCTTGTTCATACAGGTTGTTTGACCTACTGTCAGTCAAACGGGTAGCTATTACTAATCGTATACAATTTCTCTGGAAAACAATTGATAAACCTCCTCGGCCTTTCGAAGCAATCATGTTTCAGAACCGAGCTTGAGCCCTGTCAATACTTCTGATAGTTCAATAGAGGCTCGCAATTCTTCCTATCTTCCAATTCTTCCAAACTTTTTTACACTGCAAAAAACACCCTTAGTCTCGCCTATTCTATTTTGTATTTTCAATGCATCTACTATCTTTACTAATAATATTATGTAGGTAAGTAAAACTTTCTGTTTCATCGATCTCCTCGTTACCCAAGATCATCTCTCCACCTTGATTTTTTCTGGTCTAAGCGATTTAGTCTTCTTAATTTTAATTTTTCAAGCCTATTCTTGCAACGTGAACTCTCAAAACCTCCGAAAGGACACTACTATGATTAACTCATAATTCAGCACCGAATCAGCTACTAATTACACCTCCTACCTCAACCGTAACAATATTGTTCTCGTAAATAGCACCTAATGTAATTATTTAGTACAGGAACTTCACCATACAATGAACTTTACCATAGAAGGACAGGACCTTCACTAAGCTCTTCAACCGGCTTAATCAAATGTCTGTTCATAATCTATAAAATTAGGGACTGCAGTAGGAATTTGATGACTCAGGCACTTCTTAGCCACAAATCTAAGAGTAAAAATTTGACCGACATATCCTCTCCCCTTCTAAAACCACTATTTTTATCTTAAAACTTATCTGCAACATCTATCAGTCTAACAAGCATCATCATACTAAGTATTTTGCTTCCTAAAAAAATGATGCTTATGTCTATATAAATAACACACTCATACTTGAACTCACTTATATAATTACACATTCACTTAGCCCGATCACTCGAAGTTTTCCTAAAATTACAAGGCGCTACTTCTTTCTAAAAAATCCTATTCAAAATCTTCACTAATTTATCTCTATCCTTTCAGTACTGTCTCCAACTCCTTGTCACAAAATAAATCCTCCTTCACTTTTAAATTGTCAGAAAAAATTCCAGTTTAGCACATTCTCTGAATGTTCTGCCCATCTCTCTTTAACACTTTCTTGATCACTAATTTAGGCCTCATTCCTTTTTTTTTAGCTGGGATAAGTTGAGACTGACAACTTCTTTTCGAATTCCTAAAATGTAACTAAAATATTTCACTATTATGCTGCATCTTCCAAATTCTTGCCGATTTTCCATGACCTCCATGGAAATTATAAGTTCGAATTTTTTTTCAGCCTATCGTAGCCTCAACCAAGAGGAGACTTTTTTTCAATCTGGTATCACATCATTTTTAAGAACAGAAAGGAGGGGGAGTGACAATTGCAAAATAAGGATACCATCACGAGAAACGACAGAACCAATGAAGATTAAATGGCAATTAAATCCAAGGAAACTCAAGAAAAGAAAGTAGCTCTAATCTTGATAACGTTGACGATAAACATGGTATCATTCAATTATGCTTACATAAATTTAGATGAAATACGTCAGGAATTGTACATTTTAGCTTGAGGTTTTATATGAACAAAGGCGTACCCAAGAGTTTAATAGGAATGGTAATTAAGAGTTCATTTTTTCTTGTTTCCAGATAATGAAGAAGCAATGTTAGCCCTAATATTGAAAAAGAAACTTCCGTTCTTATATGAATTTTCGTAACTAAAAATTTTAGAAAGAGACACCAGTTGCTGAGAGAGAAATACGATAGGTCCCTGTATGAAAATTTATAATCATTATTGAATTACAGATCAGCTGTAAAATGATCAGAAAAAAGAAAGAACTTACTCTGACTGAAACTTGCTCGCTTCGCAGTCATCATCCAACAAACCATTTGTATTAGCGCTTTTGACCATTTGCGCCAAAATAGGGGTAAGTTCACCTTCCAAAGCAAGCAAGCCTTTGGCAAAAGCTGCGGCAGTCATCTGAACTCGTCCTTCGTCTGAAGCGTAGATTTTTAAGTCGTGTCTGTATGTGGAATGTAGACGGAGGAGCCCAAGTCCTTGAATACCAGCATACTCACCTATTTAATTAAATTTATAATTAGAATTTTCTAGAATAAAACTTTTGTTGAGAGAGAGGCAGTCAAAGAGAGAAAGAAAAAGGGAGACAAACAGAAAGAAGGAGAGAAAGAGAAAGAGAGAGAGAGAGAGAGAGAGAGAGAGAGAGAGAGAGAGAGAGAGAGAGAGAGAGAGAGAGAGAGAGAGAGAGAGAGAGAGAGGGAGACCACTTTCTTCTTACTTTGAAAGCACAACCTCACACATGAGCCAACCATATAAACTCCAAAAATTCAAATTCTGCTTCACCTCAGGAAACAGCTGTTTTCACCGTAGAAAGAGACTTACAATTGCTAAAAATTTGTTATGTTTTTTCCGCGTTTAATTTATTAATTACTTCTACATTTTCTCTTCATATTCTTTTTTTTTGTCAAACGTCACGCATAACCAAGTATAGTCTTATAGCGCATTCAACTCAAAAGCATTAACTTATTGAGAGCTGGACAGACAATAGCAGATGATAAGTCTTGAACAATATAATAAGGAAAAAGGAAATAACAGAACTCACATCCAGAGCGTAACTTATAGAAAGGCTCACTAGTCCGGGATTCAACGATTCAGAGTTCATACGAACTTCAAATCATTTGTTGGCAACAATGTTGGGATAATAACATATTTGATTTGTAATGAATTTTAGACTAGGACTCCTTAATAAAACGGTGTTCTTAGTATGCTGTGCTTGGTTTACAATTTTATACCTTAATTCGTTCTTTACTATGTTGCAGCTATTGCTGCAACCATGATCGTTGCTACAAAATCAAAGCCCCAACGGAGACGTGTCCACGGAAGGAGAACCTTAGACCAGTACCACCTCCCCACGCTCAAATTGCGAAGAGCTTCCCGAGTTTTCCTTTATATATTTGAATAAAGTTCAGGTGAGTTTTACTTGCGTAGTTTTTCAATCTCTCTCTCGTTCCGCCAATAAGCCCCTGCAAATATCTAAGGGTCAGCGAATTTTTCCAGAAAACCAAAGTTTGAATGAGGAGTTTAGATTTGCTGTATACCCTTTCTTCTGCACAACCTCACTTCTATTTTCAACCAGACTTGAACTTTATTAACCTTTAAATATTTGAAAAACTCCTAAAAGATAAAAACGAAGAAATTCTTTTAAATAAAAATTCAATAGATACACTGGGCAAAAAGCGCTTTAAAAATATTTTAGCTAGCCTTTGCTCCTTGCATCCAGCATAAATGTTTATTGGTTTATGAATTTAGCAAAGAGTTACACATGTTGATCTTATAAATGGCCCGTGTGCATGTAAAGATACATTTTAAATATTTATATTTAGTTTATAAACAAAAATTATAAATAAAATTGAGATTTTACCAAACGAAATGTAAATAAATTCAGTTTAGTTTGATAATGAATTAAAACAACATTTGATATACATCTTTTTTGGAAATTTGTCTCTTTTTTGTAAAATTAAAATATTCACCAAATAATAAACCAGTTTTTTTCTTTTTTCTTTCAGTTTTTTTTTCGTCGGCAGGAAATATAGACGTCTAAATTAATTTGTAGTGACCATAGTTTCAAGTAAAGTACAGGAATAAATTTGACATTAAAACTTAATTGTTCCAAGCGACTGATCCGAAGAAACCCTTATCGCAAGAAAAAATTAAAATGACAACACAAAAGGCACTTGAGCATGTTTTGTATACTGGGAGCGATGTTGGGCTATATTTTCGGGAGCTAAAGGGCTGAACAGGTAGGGGGAGGCGAAAAAAGACCACCAAGAGGGTTTGAGGGAGTAATCCTCTCTTGAAACTAATTTCCGCTCTGTCTTTGACATAAATTCAAAGATTGTGCACGATTTTTAAAAATGGGAACAGTCAAAGAAAGGAAAATGAAACACGGATAAAACGTATAAAGTTAAAAATTTGCAGTACAGCCACAAACATAAAATTGAAATCATAAACGATACAAAGATCCCAAATACAAACAGATAACATGAAATTAAACAATATTCCCAGAAAAAATAAACACCAAACACACTTTGACAAAAAAAAGAGTTTCAGACTTGCAAGATGAAGAAGACTTCATAAAATTATTTTGTGGTCACCCATCATCCTTGTCACTGTGTTTCCACTAACACAATTCTAGTTCCTCTGAAACTTAGTTGAAAACAATTAGTTTTACAAATGGTTTTACAAAAAAAAAGAACAGAAAAACACTAAAACTGGGGCTTTGACAACAACGGTCCGTAAATAAAATTTAAAACTTGGGTATTAGATTCATGGACATTTCACAAATTGTTTCATAGTAGGATAGTTTTCAGATGAGAAAATCATTAAAATCAAACAGTTCGTGGTAACGAACTGTAGTAAGGAGCGACCCGGCTCAATAGTAACCGAAACTCTAAAAAACAGAATTTTTGTAGCAACAGTTACATCAAAAGAATTGCATTGTAATGCTGATTTTAAATATACTAAATAAATAAAAAAACAAGTCAAAAGTAAAACAGTTCAAAATAGGGATGAAACCTTTTAATTGACAGTGAACAGATATAAAATTATTTAACTGAATATATCGAACACATATACAGTGTTCATCATCAGCAGTTTTACTGATGAACACTGTATATGTGTTCGAAATATCCAGTTAAATAATTTTATATCTCTTCACTGTCAATTAAAAGGTTTTATCCCTATTTTGAACTATTTCACTTTCGTCGTGGAAAGGCAGTGTGGACTTCGAAGTTATCTAAAAAAACAAGAGCTAAGAGCTCATATGGCACTTGTGACGAGGCGAGAAGAGCTAAGAGCCAAGAGATCATATGGTATGAGCTCTAACAAAATTCTATGAATCAATAGATTGATTTAAAAAGGAAAATAAGAGGCTTAATGCCGGTCAGGATTTAAAATAAGAGCTCTGAGTCAAGATGTACTTCTAAATATCAAAATTCATTAAGATCCGATCACCCACTCGTAAGTTATAAATACCTAATTTTTTCTAATTTTTCCTCTCCCTTTAGCCCCCCAGATGGTCGAATCTGGGAAAACGACTTTATCAAGTCAAATTGTGCAGCTCCCTCACACTCCTACCAATTTCAATCGTCCTAGCACGTCCAGAAGCACCAAACTCGCCAAATCACTGAACCCCTCCCCCCAACTCCCCAAAAGACAGCGAATCCAGTACGATTCTGTCAATCACGTATCAAGGACATTTGTTTATTCTATCCACCAAGCTTCATCCCGATTCCTCCACTCCAAGTGTTTTTCCAAGATTTCCCTCTCCAACTCCCCTCAATGTCAAAAGATCTGGTCGGGATTTGAAATAAGAGCTCTGAGACATGAATTTGAGATACGATCACCAGTTCGTAAGTTGAAAATACCTCATTTTTCCTAATTTTTCAGAATTAGTCGGTAACAGAAATTACTCCGTGTATGAAAGAGGCTGTTCTTCCCTCAACGTCCCGCTCTTTACGCTAAAGTTTTACTCTTTCTCTCAATTCTACTTTATTAAACAGTAAATAGATTTATATAGACGTTGAGGGAGTTTATATAGACCTTCTATCTACAAAAATGTTGAATTTTGCATTTTTTGCCACATGACAGATCACGGATGCGTGTTTATTTGTTTTTTCTTTGTTTTGTTTTTTCCAGGGGTTATCGTATCGACCCAGTGGTCCTAGAATGTCGTGTGAAGCCGGGAGCATTAAAGAAGCCAGCTTCGCGGCAATGTTGAATTTCTTCTCAGAACTTATGCTTCAATGACTGGTTTTGAAAATCCTGCTGTGGTGAAAATTCAGGCTTATGACTAGTCCTTCGCATACAGTATTTTGGGCTAGTAATTGTTTGGAGACTTTTGATTGGTCTGTCAGTAACACTGGTTTGAATTCGGAACGCAAGAGTAAAAAGCAGAGACACTGTAAAGTTAGAACTACAAATCTATGCAACCAGAGGAGATACAGTAATTCCGTAGATTTCAATCAATCGCCACACTCCCATCCCCCCACACTCCTCGCAATAGAATGGAGCTTTTGTTCACAATGCTTTGGTACACAATCTTTTTGACCCTTAAAAAAGCACTGAAATAAAACATAATCCGTCAATTTGAGCCTTTTTTTTCCATTTTCACACAACATTAACCAATTGGGACCACCCATGAAGAACAGTACACTCATCACATAATTTTTGTGAGACGATGGTATTTAATTCTAACAAAGTTAATTATCAGGTCATAATTTTCAATTTGTCAGAGAATTTCACCTCTTCCAACACATCTTGATTTTGAAGCGGAGCCCCCTAACACAAAGCCTTTAAATTAATGTTTATAATAATTTACTACTAATGCTACTTCAACTCACCGCAGCACCAGGCCATCTGGGGCCAACAGAGTTTTACATCCTCCTTATCCAGTTTAATAATCCAGTGTAATGCTGTGTCATTTAAAAGGCAAAATTTTTCCGAGGACAGTAACTGTTAAAGGAACCCTTCATTAAAATTAACTTTGTATATGTTTAGGAAGGGTGTGCGTCATTCCTGCACAGGGATGCGGAGTCTTCACAGTCTGTTTTATCAAACGACTTATGGTAACTTTGAACCAACAGATTGTCTCCGAATTTTTGCTCGATAGTAATTTCGCCAAAAATAATTTTTTTGTAGCATAAAGTAGCCAAAAAGAGCAACTGACTGCAGCACAAAATCTTTTACTAAAAAGGCACATCAATGTTCAAATTTCCGTTTGATTGGTCCCTCTCTTGGTATTCCAGTTAAATTATAAGCTTTATAAGCTTCTAAAATCAGACACTGTCCCTGGAAGTAATTAAATAAAAAAAAAAGTTTTTTCAAGTGAAAGTAAGGAGCAACATTAAAACTTTAGACGAACATAGATTATTACGTAAATGAGGGGGATTGCCCTCTCCTCAATACCTCCGTCTTTACGCTAAAGTTTATTTTTTCTAAAAAAAAGACCGTTTAATTAGAATAAGCTCTTTTAAAGTTCTAAAAAAAATAGCGTAAAGAGCGAGGTATTGATGAGAAGGGAGACCCCTTCATATACGCAATAATTTCTGTTCGTTTTAGGTTTTAATGTTGCTCCTTACTTTCAGCTGAAAAAAAACTCGTTTTTTTAATTTAATTTCTGATCGTTTTTTAAATAATGCTGGAAGATCCGACTTCTCTCCATGAAAATTCCCTTCCCCCACGGAGAATTCTTCCGTTGAAAAATCCTCCCACGTACCGTCCACATTTTTTTGTGGGGGAAAAATCCCCCACAAAAAACGTCTTTAAACATTCCAATTTTCAATATTATATGCAAACAATTGGCAAGTTCATGGCTTGCAGCCCTTCCCTCGAGCACTGCGGGGATCGAGTCATCGTCAAAGACATAGTTATTGGAATTTTTTTACTATGCTGAAGAAATTGCTATCTCAAAATTTCGATCAAAAAACAAGTTGGGAAAATATTTGGGAAAAAATGAGCGTCAGAGGGAGGCTAGCTGCTCTCCAATATTGTTGGTCACTTAAAAAAGGCACAAGAACTTTTAATATCTGATGAAATGAGCCCTCTTCCGGTTTTCTAAAATCATTGGTTTTATACGAACACCCATGAAAAAAAACGCATGCGTGATCTTTCTTCCTGCAAAAAAAATAAAATATGCAAAATTCCACATTTTTATCCATAGGAGCTAGGAACCACTACAATAAGGCTCTCTGGTAGGCTGAATCTGACGGTTTCGTTTTCATTGACGTCACTTGATGTTTTTGCAGTTTTCCCTCTTTTTCAGAAATTGGGCAAATCCCAGGCTCGTAACTTTTGATGAGAAACATTTAATTTTATAGATTCTACATATTTTGAGTAAGCATCAAAATTTGATTCTTTTGGTGTATCTATTGTTATCAAGACTCTGCTTCTTAAAGTTTCAGTTACTGTTGAGTCGCATCGCTCCTTACCCACTGTTCGTTGCCACGAACTGTTAACTAGACCAGAACAAAGCAGAAGATACATCAGATGATCCCAGCATAACCGTAACTACGTCTATTTTGACTTTTTAGAACCAAATCAGAGATCAAACAAAGCAGAAGCTTTTTTCTTTTCTATTTTCATTATAGGAAAATTTAACCTTTTCAGGACCTCGCGATTTTTCTTTTATTATCTACCAGAGAACAAAGGTTATTTTATCTACAAGACTTGATAATAGGTGTTATGACCTACGTGCAAAGAAAAATAGCTGCTTCTAAATGCAAAGAAAGATATAAGGTATATATATAGCGAGCCAAACCTTGAAATAAGATATAGCTATCTCAGGATTTTTATATTAGTGATATACGCAGTAACAAATACGTACTTCCAAACTAATAAGTACTATCAGTCATACATGCACGATACTGGACGATATATACAATATCGAAAACATCACTACTATGGGGTGCATTATGTATATGCGACGATACTCTCTCATCTCTTTCTAAACTTACATTTCTTTCACTGCAATCAATTCGTTATTTTTTATGCCATTTCTTAAATGAAACATTTCTAAGACTACACTGGTTAAGCAAAACAGAAGGAAAAAAGATAAGAAAGCAAAGAAAATGAGGTAATAATCTTTTTAAAGGCAATAAAAGACCAAAAGCCTATGAAAAGCAATTTATACAAAATAAGTTATCAAATGAAAGCTTGAGCCCTCATTCAAAACGGGGTCTGTTTTTCAGTCGCTTTTTCACCGTTTACTTGAGAGGGCAATTTCTCACCTATTTTTTATCTTTTTATCTTACTCCATAGGGCTTTGCTTTTCATTCTTTTTTTTTCACTGAGAACACATGAGGTCTTGGCCGAAATTATTAATGTTCTCTTTTCTTTTTACTGGTTACAATCACCTCGTTTTTCTCATTTTCCTACACTTTCTCGTTTTTACCCTTGGCCTCTCATATGCTGTGTCATTGGCTGGTATTTTTTGTATGTGTAATTGGGTTAATCCATTTTTTTTAATATGAAGATGTCTGATGTTTTTGTTTGTTCAAACGTCAAAATATGACGTTCTTTAAATAAAAATAAGACAAATTTATTTCCAACCTTAGCTCTCCCCCCCTAAGAAAAATGTCCGCAACCCTAGTACTTACGACTAGATCATTTCTTAGGCCATACAACCTTTCCATTAAAAAGAAAAAAAAAAACAAGAGAGAAGCAAAAACATAAAAGCAAGCTGTTGTTTGAGTTTAGTTTCAGAAAATACGAACTTGAAAAAATAAATCTTAAACGCAAAACGCTAAACCCTAACTAAGAACACGATTATAATATTCTAAAATTTTACCGGTTTTAAACAGGATTCACAGCCATGGTAAGGAGAGGTAGCTAGTCATTACTGTTTCTCAAATGCAGAACAAGGTGGTAATGTCACCAATTTTCAACCATCACTTTAGTCGATAGTAAGACATATATACCTTTCTTTCTAACATAATTAGTGTTGCATAGGATTTGTCTCGTTTTGAAAATTAAAACTAGCAACCACGAAAACAATTTTAGCTCCGTTTTCAGGCCACCCCCATCCAACACAGAGTTTGACATGGGTTGTGCACATTATCGTTTAGATTGCCGTGTTCAACACGGGGTTTCGTCTTCTCAGAGCCCGTGTTCAACCATGCTATTCTAGCGCGTTACAATTTTGAGGAACAAGTGTCCAACACACTTGGAGCCCATTAGATGAAAACGCTTTAAAGTTTGGCTGGGTTAAACACAGAGAACCTGAAAACGACTGGTAAAAATACGCAGACCTGAGAAGAACCTGAGTTCCAATCCATTTTCCTGTATCACATTAGGTTCTAAAAATTCTTGGAACTTTGTTGTTTTTACAGAACATAATCTCGTTTAATTGCTCGCAAAATTAATAGGCGCTACATATTTGCACATCAAAATTTATTGCTGTCACATCTGTGACACTCAAATAAACTCCGCTATGCGAATAACTAGTTGCTAGCAATAGTAAATAAACACAACACGCTTTTTTTCAGTAATTTTAACTCTTGCAAACTGTGTTTAGCATAATATAATTTGAATTACTGCGACCGATTTATGTAATTTAGTCATTTCACACCATACTACTGATTTTCGGTATGAGTGAGTATCGCCAAACACCATTGCATGCTGTTATGAGAGTTAAGTATATATACAAAAGAACTGGTACATTCAAGGAAGCGGAAAACTTACTATCTGTTGCACTAAAGAAAACGTATATTTCCATATAAGCTTAACGTACTTGAATATTGTTCCCTCGTCATCGTCGCTTTTCATGAGAACTCTGGCTAAAACCTTCTAAAAAATGTGCAACAAACATAAATATACATGAGAAAAATGAAAATAATGAAGGTCTAATCTAGGGTGCCCTTTCGGCCATCAACGAGGAAGAATTCATATTTAGAGACGTCTGTACCCCTTGCATAACTTCGAAATATGTCTCAAAGTGCATCGACCTATATAATTGGCCAACTCCCCTAGCAAAGAGACTGATGACAATGTAGCCCCGCTACCCAACGATGGTTATTTCTGGTAAAATCCCAAAAACGCTGGAGCTTTAAGCATACTTCTTTCTTCCCATGAAGTTTAGCTGGGATCAAACATTCCCTTCAAGGAGATGTGCTGGCGACAAAAATTTAAAACCTACCTAACTCCTTCCCTGGAGACGTCAAATTCTGAATTTGAAGAAGTTCTGATTGGAGAAGTCTGAATCTGAACAGACATTACCCGGATATTAACTGTTACTTTCAAAGAAGTTTGCCTAAGATCCGATAAGTTTTTTTGGTAGATACCCTGGTGACCCAATTTTAGGCACCAAGTCCCCCTACAGAGGTCATTTGAGCTTGAACCTAGAAAAGGTGGAACGTAGAAATTAGCTATCACTTTCCATCGAGGGTTGTTGCTATTCAATAGCTGGTTCTGGTAGACGTCCCAAATGAAGAATATTTAGTCCCCCCCCCCGCCCCCACTTCTCCATCTCCCACGGAGGTAAATGAGATATGGACACCGAAACAGATGATATACGACTTTTCTCCCCACCGAATTTGATATAGATCTGACAACCTGTTCTGGAAGAGGATTTGATAAAATTGCAGAGGTCCCACGCTCCATAAAACACAGACTATGTCCAGGAAAAAAGACAAGACTAGTTATTTACTGTTGGTTCAAACCAAGTTCGGCTGAGATAATAGATATCCTGGGGACAATAATTTAGGCATCTCCCTTTTCTCTCCTCTACACATGTCACATCGTATCCTAACTCTAAAAGCAAAATTGGCGATTCCAGTATCGGAATCCTTAAAAAAAAGAGTTGTCAATTTCGACGTCAAACTTTCGAGAATTATTGCGCATATACATATTCTGAAGGGTCTTGAATCCACAAAAGTAAGATACAAAATAGAACACAAGACACATGCCCAAGCAGCATACCTTGATCTCCAGGGTACATACATCTAAATTTTCTGCCAAGTTCTTCAGCCTGCTTCCTTCCAGCGGGCGTCAATTCCCCACCCCATTTCAATATTAGAACTAATGACGGATCCTTTGGTGTTTCTAAAATAAAAAGATTATTACCATGGGGAGACGAAACCTTAATAAATGTAAACTAAAAATTTGAAAAATTCTTAAAACCGAAAAAAATAAAGTCATTATCTTGAAAGTTAAAACAGCCTAAAATAACGACAGCGGCAGAAAATCCTACAATAGTCTTCTCTAGCTTCTGGAGACACATTTTGTATATTTTTTGGCCGTTCTGATCTATATAGTTATTTGATCCAGAACTTATACTTAATTTTTTTTTTTTTACTGATTTTACTGATGATACTTATACTGATGAACTTATACTGAACATACTTGATTTTCGGTCCAGAGCTTATGGGGCTGTAGCGCGCCAAAGAAGGCTGAAAAAGCGATTTCCTATCCTCTTATCGGTTTTGGCTATTAAAAAAGGAACTAGAGTCTTTAGTTTCCAATCAAATAAGTCCTCTCTAAACTTTCTACGATCATTCCTTCTATTTAATGAGGCTAATAAAAATTCGCGGGGAACAAGTCACTCTTTACTAAGTCAATACTATTGCGTAGACTGACACTGGGCATAGAATTGTGTTAGGTATTCTTCATGATAAAGCCCCGAACAATTTTTTGTCTCAATCGTGATTGATCTCCCCAACCTACTATGAAGTGAGAATGCCTCTGCAAATGAGTTTCCAATCAAATAAGTCCTCTCAAAACTTTCTACGATCATTCCTTCAATATAGTGAGGCTAATAAAAATACAAGGGGAACAAGTCACTCTTTACTAAGTCAATACTATTCCGTAGACTGACACGGGGCATAGAAGTGTGTTTGGTATTCTTCACGATAGAAGTCCCAGAAAATATTTTGTCTCAATCATGATTGATCTCCCCAACCTACTATGAAGTGAGAATGCCTCTGCAAATGAGACTGCACTAGAGAATTCTTTGTCATTGTCACAATCAGAACAGAAAGAACGCTTGAGGCGCTCAACAATTTAATCCCAGTTATGACGGGTTTCAAATACAATCAATGATATCAACGTGTCTGTAAATGTTTCTAGATAAAATACACTAAAATATTGTTTATAATTTCTAATTCACTTAAAAATAAACTGTACGATATTGCATTGTGATGACAACTTTTTTTTTATGATGGCAAATTAGCAGCATCAAGAACTTGAAAAATATAATAAAAATAGGTTAAGATATAGGTTATGTATCGGAGAGATAAATAGTAAAACTAAAAACACATTAATTTTTTTCCATTTCGTATTCTTTTTATTCCTATTAAATTTTCCAAAGCTTTTGAACAAAAACGAGGTATTTGGAATAAATTTAAAATACACGTAAGGTAACATTACTTTTGGTAAATATTTTGTATTTGTTTCTAAAATGTCTATTTAAGTCAGAATTACTATCTTCAGTCATGTTTCAGGTTGTGCATTATTTCTTTGTTAATTTTGAAACTCCGTATTTTTTTTCTACCATCTACCACGAGTTTTCGATTAATAGATAAATTTAAAAAAATATTGAATTAACTAAAAAAGGAAAAATTATGCAAAATAACAAAAAAAGATATCAAGTTACAAGGATCACATACAATCTTTTCTCAGGCTTGTTTTGGTCCATAAACCCTAGTTTACAACTCTTGTGCTAAAGGTGAAAATAAATACATACCATCATCACTACTGGAATGCCTGGGTCTACCTTTGGGTTGATATTTGAGCTGCACCTTTCGATTGATTCCAGAAAAATGGCCATACCTATAACAAATACAAGACAAGAAGTACAGTACATATTATATGTACTATATACAGTAGTATAATATGTATTAAGATTATTTTTACTGATAGTGAAGAATCAAATAAAGGTAGCATAGAGTTTTAAT
Organism: Artemia franciscana; assembly: GCF_032884065.1. Taxonomy (NCBI): domain Eukaryota; kingdom Metazoa; phylum Arthropoda; class Branchiopoda; order Anostraca; family Artemiidae; genus Artemia; species Artemia franciscana. The sequence goes on from NC_088881.1 coordinate 22,815,214, forward strand.
ACAAACCCAAGCCCCCAACTCAGAAAAATAAAATAAAAATTGTGGTACAAGGTTAGACAGGTATATACGAGAAAATTTGTGTGAGGAAGGATAACATTTAGGGTGGAGATAACTTAACAAAAAAAATGCCGATACTATAGAATATAACCTGCAATTATAGGAATAATCATAAACATTTCAAGGTTTCTGAGATCGGCATGGGCTTTAAAGCCACTTCTGCGTAGCTTAGTAAACACTTACGACAAGCTCAAAATGGAATAAATCCCAGACCACCAGACATAAAAATCTAGCCAGCGTAAATTATTTAATGTACTTGAACACTCAGCGTCTTTGTTTTAGCTTTTCTTAAACTTCTACAAGAGCCATGCTAGTTGTGTAACACCAAATTTGTTAATTCAGTCACCTATTTTCTTTAAATATAATAAGATAAAAACGAAGATAACTTAAAAATGGAACTCACATTTCCAGGACGGACTTGAGTTGCTCGAGTTTCCCTTTTAAGATTTCTACCTCTGGATTGGCGTTTTTGGCTTCAATTTCTAATAAAAGGGTTCTAGATAGGTCTAAGACTTCCTGAAGTTGTCTAGGCTTCTTTAGCTTGGCATGTCCATCCTTGTAACCTCCGTACTTCTCAAATAGTGTAAAGAACCTAAAATAAAAGTTGAACTATTAGTATCGTTCACTCATAAATTAATTCATAAAAAAAAATTAGAAAAATCATTATAAATTTAGCCATCAGGGAGCAAATGGTTCGTTAGAATGGCTGAGAAAGAACATACCTAACTCCTCCCTTCCTCTTTATATGAACTGTTTTGAAATATTTTTTTTTTATTTCGTGCTGATGATCAAAGAACCATTCTTAGAATATATATCCCCTTCCTAATAATCAAGAAGCTATACCCATGTTGAAAACCATGTTGTGACCAAGATGGACCAGAATTGCACAATGTCTCCATGCATAATAGAGGTGCCAGGGAATTCTTGCTGTCCGGTTCGAAGCCGGCTTAAGGGCTTCGGTGTAGACATAGGATGTTGATCCCTGTCCTGCACTGGTATCAAGGAGCATTGCTTTTCCTAAGGCCAAAATAATTTCAATGATTTAAAGAGCATGAAAATTGGACTTGAAATGTTACGACGTTAAAAAATGACTATCGTATCGACATTTTGACTGACGGATTCAGACAATTCAAACTGGACTTATTAGGAGTTTCAGAAATTCATATTCCATAGGTAAGAAGCATGAAATTAGGTGATATAGAGTTTGTTTACTCAGGCAGGAGGGATGGGGTACATAGACAGGGAGTAGGGCTCATGGTGAACAAGAAAGCTCCTAAGTCTTAAATCTTGAACTAAAACTTCAGGGTATAAGTTATAGCAGTATATGCCCCTGTTGAACCGACTGATGGAGATACTAGTGACTCAGATGAATTTTACTTACAGTTACAGGAGCAAATAGGCAGGGTCCCAGGTAGAAATATGGTATTTTTAATGTGAGATTTTAACGCCCAGGTCGGTAGAAATAGGGATAGATGGTATCTTAGCCTAGGTAAATTTGGTGTAGGAAAAGAAAACAGTAATGGCTACAGACCTTTTCAATTTTATAGATATAACAATCTATTTATAACCAATATGGTGTTGGGTCATAAAATGGCCCATAAGTTGACATGGTATTCACGTGATGGCAAGACAACAAACCTTATTGATTATGTTATAAGTAAACCGAAAACTGGCAGGATCAATACAAGATACTAGGGTATATAGGGGTGCTGTTATTAATGTTAAAAGTAAAAATAACCGTCTAGTAGTGTCTAGGGTTAATGTAAAGCTGAAATCACGGAAGGGTAACTACCTCCCAGGAAGTTATGATGGTGGTATACCTTGGATGCGAAGGAACATTTGTTTCGTGAGGAAAAGTAGCGACAATACTAAAAGGATTATAAAATAATTTGGCTCCAGGTGCTGATAGTGCAGCAAATGAGTTTCTTAAATATGGTGGCTCTGAGGTTAGAAATAAGCTACTGAAGATTATGAATATGATTTTTGAAAAAGAGGAAGTAACTAACAATTTTAGGAAAACCTTAATTAAACCACTGTATAAACAAGATGATCAGAGAGAGCGTGGTAATTACCGAGACATTAGTCTGGTCTCTGTAGGTGGCAAATTATTTAGTAATATGATACTTTTTAGACTGAGAGATGCCGCAGACGAAGTTTTAAGAGAAAAACAGTGCAGTTTTAGAAAAGGTAGAGGATATGTTGACCAAATTTTCAATCATAGGGTAATAATTGAGAGGTACCTTATTTATCAAACACCTTTGGTCCTCAGTTTTATAGATTATGAGCAAGCATTCGATTCTGTTGTTAGAAGAGCTTTAGCAAAGGTCTTATCCTTGTATGGTATACCAGACAAATACATTAAAGTGATTTGTGCTATGTACGAGGACAACACTGCTGCAGTTAAAGTTGGATATGAGGTTAGCAGCTGGTTTTGTATTCAATCAGGAGTTAAGCAGGTTTGTGTTCTATCCCTCTTTATATGGATCATTTTTATAAACTTTGTTTCAAGGAGTACAGGAAAGGCAAGGGGAGACCACGGAATCAAATGGGGAGGAAAAAACTCCCCTGCACTTAGATTATGCTGATGATTTAAGCATATTAGATAAAAGTGTGAGCAAAATGAATAAACTTTCAGAGGTTTTGCAAGTTCAGGATGTTAGAACAGGTTTGAAAATTAATGTTAAGAAGACTAAGTCACTAAAGCTAGGAATAAGTGAAGATGAAAAGATGAGGCTGGGTAACAAAAGATTGATCAGGTGGACAGCTTCACTTACCTTGGTAGTATTATTAGTAAAGACAGTGGGAGCAGCGAAGATGTTAAAAGTAGAATAGCCAAGGCTCAGTGTGTTTTTTTCATAGTTAGAAAAAAGTTTGGAAGAACAAGAAAATAAGCCTGCAAACCAAGATTAGAATTTTGGAAGGTACACTGATGACAGTAGTCAAATATGACTCTGAAACATTGGCTGAAGCATCACAGAAGCATTTAGGAGCATTGGCGCTCCTAAAAGCGGATGAAGGTTTACTATATGTTTTCCAGAGAAATTGCCAACGGATTGTTCTAGGTACCAGGCTGACTGACCGTATTTCAAACAGTTGGCTGTTACGTTGGGTAACGAAAGGAATGATCAGGTGAGCAGCTTGACTTACCTTGGTAGTATTATTAGTAAAGACAGTGAGAGATGTAAATATGTTAAAGGTAGAATAGCCAATGCTCAGTGTGTTTTTTCACAGTTAGAAAAAAGTTTGGAAGAGTAAGTCTACATACCAAGATTAGAGTTTTGGAAGGTACGGTGATGACAGTGGTCAAGTATGACCCTGAAGCATTGGCGCTCCAAAAAGCGGATTAAGATTTACTAGATTTTTTCCAGACAAATTGCCTACAGATTGCTAACCTACCATATTTCAAACAGTTGGCTGTTCGAAAAATGTGCTTCAATCCCGATTTCTAGGGCTATAATGAAACCGTCTAGGGCTAAACAGAAAGCAGGTCGTTCTCGTCTGGAGTGGGAGGATGTCATAAAGAAAGATTTTAAAGAAATAGGAACTTCCTGGGAGGGTGTAAAAAGGTAGGCTTTGAATATTTTACGATGGGGGAAGAGCGTATGTAACTACTACTGCTACTAACAGCTCACCGCAGCACCAAGCCACCTGAGGCCAACACAGTTACGAACGCTTTTCGTCCATCCCAATATATTCAAAGCATTTTACATCCCCCCCGGAAGTTCCCATTCCCTTTAAATCAGTCTTCATGACATCCTCCCACCCCAACCGCGGACGACCTACTTTCCGTTTTGCCCTAGGCGGTTGGCCAAAAAGAACAATCTTTGGTAATCTGTTATTCTTCATCCCCAGAACGTGCCCTAGCCATATCAACCTTTCTCTCACTATAGCCCTAGCAAGCAGGATTGAACCAAAAACCACAATTCCTGTACAGCTTATTGTTTGAAATACAGTCAGTCAGCCGGGCACCCAGAACAACCCGTAGGCAATTTCTGTGGAAAACATCTAGTAAATCTTCATCCGCTTTTCGGAGCACACATAAACCAAACCAAAGTGTTGCAGGAGCAATACTTTGGTCAGGAATCTAAGGAAGGGATTAAAGACGTAGTATTAACTCGGCAGCCAGATGAACCTCAATTTTATATAAGTGATGTACCTGAATGAATGTCAGAAACCAAATATCGACTTTTAAGCCAGTTCAACCTTAAATGTGTATGTGTAATGTACCTATACATACATAAGGAATAAATAGAATATAGTCAAATTTGTATTATCTAGCCCCCTGCCTTGATTTTGTTCGCAATCGTTTACCCATAAATAGGTCATCTAATGCAGCAGCTCGTATAGCTCATCAGTTTTCACTAAAATGATGCGATAGTGCCCCTCAAACTTCCCCGCCGTCTCCAAATCCGGCCATGACACCAAAAAAAAGGTAAACTGACTTTCAGAAGCTTCAAACATCTCATCCTTGAAGAAAACTGTCTTTTAACAGCCTGTTCTTACTTGCACGTCCCTCTCGGTGGCACGCATGGAAAATAAATTTCATATCCTTACCTGGAGCAAAAACCAATAATACGTATAGCCAATGGCAAAAGATGCCAATCGGAATTCTCAGAGATGCCCTTGGTAAAAGAAATGATTGAAAAAAAATCTTTGACTTTGTAGCCACTTGAACCGTTAATCAAATACATAGTTACAGAATAACTTAGAATATCCTGTTATAGAGCCTAATAAGTACAATATGTTTATGACTAATATTTTCAAAACATGTTCCTGTAACTGCTCTTTGCTATAATAATTGCAAAACTACATCCGTGCGAACCGTTTTTATTTATCATCGCAGCGTAACCACATGAAGAAATATTTCCTTCCTCTCAAATGTATGGGAAACAAAAGAAGGCAGACAAATTACATGTGTTAGAATAAAATACATGTTAGTAACCAATATTAGGTGCACCAACTAGGAGAATTTCCAAGCGCCTCATCGACAAAGATGACCGCTATCTAGAAGTCGAGTGTTAATTTCATGTCTCTAATTGCATCAGAATTTTAATCCGAATTCTTTTTTCCAATTTAAAACTGAAGTTACTAACCCCCCGAAACCTCTTAAATGGTATATCTAAAAAATAGTAAAAAAACCTAAAAACTTGCAATATAATGTTATGAAGCCTAGTTGGTTGTAAAAAGCTGTCCGTCGATTTTTGCAAATATACTACCTTAGATATACTCCTCAAAAAAAGACGGGTACACCAGTCTTCAAAAGTACAAAACCACTCACCACCGAAGACGGCAGTCATCTAAAACCCAGTTCTTAATTCAAACTCCTTAAATTGTTTCTGACTTCTGATTTTTCCAATACTCTTGATCAAATGTAAGACAAATTAATTTGCACAAGTTTATAGCCCCTTAACCAAGAAGTATGCTGCAACGACTTTTTACTTCCACGTCCCTCTTCGTAGTGGATACGAAACAAAATTTTTCGTAACTTCAAATAGGCTACATCAAAAGCAAATAATAGATACACTAGCTAACAAAAGATGTCAGACCTTTATCATGAAGATGACCGAGGCATAACAGTGAATTGTTAATAACAAGTCCCTCCCTTGTCTTAAAACTTGAATCAGATTTATTTTTAATGTTTATCAAATCACTAAAGTTATACATCCCTCGTAATTTTTAAATATTTAATCACTTGAACGAATTCTTTTCATAGAAAAAAAAATTATGTCACTTGGTATGATCCGCTCTTCAAGGATTACTGCACTACGTCGAAAAAAATGTATATGCTTTTGTTTAAAAGTTAATTTTCTTATCATAGGCCAACTTTCTAATATGAATACTTAGATACGAGCAAAGGCAAAGCTCCAACTTCTTTGGCAAACAGGTCAAATAACCATCGTACACCTTAAACGGTTTTGATTTTAGACCAGCTCATATTTGAAACTAGTGCCTGTCTGCTTTAACAGAGCCTTCCAGACGAAAGCAGAAACGCGGCTCGATGGAAAGAAAAATTGTCTTAATAACCTCAATTAGTCCTCACCAGCACAGACTACAAAACTCAACTGCAACTCACACACTCTAGATTTTGGCTCAATTACTAGCAAAAACCATCCTTTTCCAAATGTTATATCATAATCATTAACCTAAGCCTGAGATCCACACTTCTGTAAAAATCGTGAAGGTTAGATACTCATCACTCACTAAAAATAAGCTGAAATTGAAGCACTAGAATAAAAGGAAGAAAAAAGAAACAAAAAATATTGCTCCTACAGTACCATTTTCTGGAATTTTGAAAATATGCTTTAGAGAATTCCTAGCAGCTACGTTGCTCAAAGTATTTTTCACTTTCTAATTAATCAGGCAAAATCTTGGCTTTTCAAGAATCACCATTTGCAAAGCTCAAAATTAAGGTACTTTCCTGAAAAAGCAGGAAAATCGGAAACACCGCTAGGCAGCCTTTAGTGCATTGTGAAATTGATTTTAATTTAACTCCACTTAAAATCCACGGATAAGGGACATATATAAATCGCAATTGCTTTGCATAGCTGAAGATCAAAGTTTATTTTTTCTGGGGGGAGGGGGAGCACGATCTAACACATTTTAGGGATTTTGAGGGGCAATCCCTCCAAGTAAACAAGAGCTAAGAGATCATATGGCACTTGTGACGAGGTCGGAAGAGCCAAGAGCTCATATGGTATGAGCTCTAGCAAAATTCTAAGAATCAATAGATTGATTTAAAAGGAAAATCAGAGGCTTAATGCCAGTCGGGATTTAAAAAAAGAGCTCTGAGACAAAAGGTCAATCTAAATATCAAAATTCATTAAGATCCGATGACCCACTCGTCAGTTAAAAACACCTCATTCTTTCTAATTTTTCCTCTCATTTCAATCCCCCCCCCTCCAGATGATCGAATCGGGGAAAACAACTTTCTCAAATCAATTTGTGCAGGTCCCTGACACGCCTAGCAATTTTCATCGTCCTAGCACATCCAGAAGCACCAAACTAGCCAAAGCACTGGACCCCTCCCCAAACTCCCCCAAAGAGAGTGCATCCAGTCCAGTTACGTCAATCACGTATTTACGACATTTTCTTATTCTACCCACCAAGTTTCATCCCGATCTCTCTACTCAAAGCGTTTTCCAAGATTTCTGGTTTCCCCATCCAGCTCCCCCCAATGTCACCAGATCTGATCGGGATTAAAATAAGAGCTCTGAGACATGAGTTCCTTCTAACTATCAAATTTCATTAAGATCTGGTCGCCCGTTTTTAAGTTAAAAATACCTAAAATTTCTAATTTTTCCGAATTAACACCACCACCCCTACTCCCCCAAAGAGAGCGGATCCATTCCAATTATGTCAATCACATATCTAGAGCTTGTGCTTATTCTTCCCATCAATTTTCATCCCGATCTCTCTACTCTAAATGTTTTCCAAGATTTCTGTTTCACCCCTCCAACCTCCTATGTTCCCGGATCCGATTCGAAATGAAAAAGGATCATCTGAGCCATAAGACCTTTCCGTATATCAAGTTTCATTAAGATCGATCACCCATTCGTAAGATAAAGAAACGTCAATCTTCACTTTTTCCAAGATTTCCAGTTTCCCCCTCCAATGTCACCGGATCTGGCCGTGATTTAAAATAAGAGCTTTGAAGCACGAGATCCTACTAAATATAAAATTTCATTAAGATCTGATCACCCGTTCTTAAGTTACAAATGTCTCCCCCACCCCCAACTCCCCCAAAGAGACCGGACCCGTTCCGTCTATGTCAATCACGTATTTAGGATTTGTGTTTATTTTTCCCACAAAGTTTCATCCCGACCCCTCCAATGTCACCGAATCTGGCCGTGATTTAAATAAGAGCTCTGAAGCACAAGATCCTTCTAAATATCAAATTTCATTAGGATCCGATCACCCGTTCATAAGCTAAAAATACTTCATTTTATCAATTTTTTCCAACTTAACCGTCCCCTCCACTCCCCCTCCCGATGGCCGAATCGCGGAAACGACTATTTCTTATTTAATCTGGTCTAGTTCCTGATATGCCTGCTAAATTTCACCGTCCTAGCTTATCTGGAAGTGCCTAAACTAGCAAAACAGGGACAGACAGACAGACTGACCGATAGAATTTACAATCGCTATATCTCACTTGGTTATTAACAAGTGCCATAAAAAACTTAAAGTTAAAATTCTAAGATTTTAGAGGGTGCAGTTTTTGATATTTTAATCAAGAAAAAAATATTCACCCCCTCCGCACTCTACATTTTGCGATTTGATATTCTATGCATTGTTAAGACTGGATAACTTCAAGGGTACAAAATACTCCTTCTAAAACTCGAGTCAAGGTGTAAACATCTGTACTTCCACCTTTTGCATTCAATATACATGTACTTCCACCTTTCGCAATGCATGCAATTGGGAAACCAGTTATAAAGATGACCATTTCAGACCATGAATATTCGCTCAAAGGAGTAGCCCTACTATGGAAATACAGCCAAAAATGTTTCAAGTTTCTAAATTTAAATTTACCCCTGATGCCGCACTTCCATCTTCATTTTCTGTTTGGGAGTCCTATCTCCATGTCTCATAACTGCGACAACACACCTCAATTCCATCCTGAAAGAGAAACAACAGTAGAACAAAATATATAAAAAGAAGCAACGGCACAACAAAGTGTGGGTTATCGTGTGCATAAAAAAGGAAAAAGGATTTAAAAACAAAGAAAACAAACGAAAAAAGTAGCAATAACATCGAATCTCAATTTTTTCTCAAAAAATGCAACTACTTATAGAATATAAGCTAAATTGAGCAACAAGAAAAAAAAAGTAACAGCCGAAAATTGTCCAAGGATGCTAAAAAAAAGCCAATAGATGTTATGTTGAGCGAATAAAAATTTGAAATTATCATTTTCATTTACTACAGACAATTTTATAATTTATATTTGGCAAAAAACGAGGAGAAAAAATTGCAAAATAATGTTCCTTTTTTTTATTTTAAACAAGTTTCCCCAGAACTCCTGGATTCTATAGAAGGTGTCTAAAGATTACGTTAGAAAACTCAGATAGGATTAATCAACAATTAAGCCCCGTAAACTACGACGAGAAAAAGAGATATACAGTACATGTCGTGCAGGGGCTCTCCAAGACATGTAATTTATTTTTCCCGATTCACAGCAGTAAAAAAAGAGGCTGTGAAGCTACTGTATTAGAAGGAATCTAAAATATTAAACATTCTATGTAAATGTCGAACCACTGGAGGATTAAATAGAAAAACGAATCAGAGTTTACTTGCAAAAACCTTGTGTTTCAAAAGCTTTCCGTTCTTTTTAATGGCTCGAAATTTTAAACAGGAGAACCACTAAGCCTGAACTTAAACTTTTATTCTATCGATTAGCGAAAATTTCAAATATGATACAATCAGATTTTATTTTATTTTTTTTAAACTTCCGTTTCTTGTATACACTTAAGAAATAGTGTGATTTGCTTGTGTAAGTATGTCACAGACACAAAACCTTTCAATTAAAGCACACTTTTTACCACGGAATTATAGCTTAGTCAATTTTTCTCTTTGATTAAATAAAGAAAACAAGTTTTTTTTTAAATTAAAATAAGGAGCGACATTAAAACTGAAAACGAACAGAAATTACTCCGTATATGAAAGGGGCTTTTCCTCCTCAACACCCCGCTCTTTACGCTAAAGTTTGACTCTTTCTCTTAACTCTAATTTTTAAAACAGTAAAAAACTTTAGCGTAGAGCGGAGCGTTGAGGAGGAAAAGCCACTTTCATATACGGAGTAATTTCTGTTCGTTTTAAGTTTTAATGTCGCTCATTACTTTCATTTTAAAAAATACAATTGACCAACAACGCTCGTCATTCAACATTGACAACCATCGTATCTACCTTAAGAGGGATTCAAATTGATGATGTTTGTTGCTAATAAACATAGTGAAAATACAATCGCGAATAATGTTGATTTGTGAAGTGAAGCAATGCGCTGAAGAGTAGCAAATCTGGAGGTATAATCCTGTTCTTGACCAGGAGAGACTCAAAAAATTATATGTAATCGTTTTAGGTGTGACTTGATGCATTTGGGCAGACATTTCAGCAATTTTTTTTATTATTAAATCTGTGAAATGACTGGCCAGGTTCAGAATGTTAGTCAGAATGTTACAATACAACACTACTTACCTTACAATACAACATTACTTCGCCATTTTAAAATGAGTGAATGCTTCAAATTTTAGAGGGAAACGCATGCATTTTCACAATATTACAAGCGCGCCTCAAATGATACAGGCTTCGCTGTCTCGGTTTCGCAATTTCGGCACTGGGCCAAAAATGGAAAAATTAGTATTGAAAAGGCGCTGATCTAATATGAAGTTTGAACATAATTTCAGTGGAGCTATATATCAAATCATACTTAATTGCAACTTAGTGTCTGAAATATTCTATGTTAGTCCAGTAACGCCAGTGATTAAAAAGGGTAAGGATCCCACTATTTCTTCTTTATGAGGGCACCTAGCCTATTTTTTGTAAGCTTCTTGAGCTCCTCATCATTGACCAGATTATTGGTATTTGTAGTCCATTGGACTTCCAGTTCAGTTTTAAAAAGGTTGTGAATGGTGAATATATACATTGCCTTTTTCCAAACCTTCTGCTTAATTCTCATGAAACGGATGAAATACCATGTTTTGCGGGACATGATGTTCGACGAGCGTTTGACTCGGGTATTCTCGCAAAAATTCTGTCTTTTGCTACTGAGCATGGTGTTGACCGTTCTGTTATTACTATTCTTAGAAAAATATACAGGAATTTGAAAATGAAAATAAAAGTCCCGCAAGGTCTAGGCGTGAATGATTTACGGAATTGATACCAGTGCGTAAGGGCATAAAGCAGGGAGCAATTACATCTCCCTTGCTGTATAATAACAGTAGTTTTGAACCACAGCAGTGGTCTTTAATATGTTGCATCTATGCTGGTTTTGACACCTCACTCATAAATTATGCTGAAGACATCTTCAATATAAGTAGGGGTTGTGTTATGAATTGAGTATAATTATCATGTTTTGAGTGTGGAATTTAAGAACATTGATTTAGCTTTCAACCCATCGAGAACTGATTTTATAGCATTTAGTTATAAAGGTAAAGATTCTGGTTCGGTTACCGCTAGTTTAAGTGATAGAGGAATTAGTTCTGCTGAATAGCTTACATATCTCGACCTACTGATTGCGTCTGATGCTAAGACCTCACGTAAATTATTGATATGGCATTGCTCTGAGAAAGTTTGCAAAGCGTACGGTATGCTGGTGTGTTGTAAACTTCTTTAGAATCGTCTCGTCCTTGCAAAGCTTTATAGCTTTCTGGGCTATTCTGATTGAAAAGGGTAAACGTAAAATCCGTTCAGCGTTTTTCAAGTCTGTAAAATACCTTTGAATCTTCCTCCGTGGATAAAGAACACGGTTATTTAAGAAAAATACAAATAGCGGACGCCCTTATCCCGGGTAGTGAAAGAATTAGCCAACTCAAGTGCACCTTAGATCTGTACAACACAATGTATCGCGCCTTAGTACACCACTAGTGGCACACTTTCCTCTTTTTTTTTTGCTAGCTAGTTTTCTTTTTGAAAGATCTCAGTGTGTCCAACTTCCTGATTCCTGATCATGAGCCATCTGAATTTGTAAATATTTTTTGTGGTTCGCCACAAGGGACTAAATTAGGCCCGCTTTCTTTTCTTATTGTTTTTAACCGTATTTTAACAACAATACGTGAGCGTTTTAAATTTGCTGATGATTTAACTGTTTTATCACTGCGACTAAGCCCTCCGACTACTGAACAGTCTGACTTGATCAAAATCTATCATGATCTAAAAGCTGAATTAGGAAAGGTAAAACTGGCGGTCAGTGAAAATAAGAGCTCTTATATGACATTTTCCTTCCTAAAGGGTAACAACCACTCTTCTCATAATTCCATACTGCCAGCAAAGAAAACTGTTAAAATACTTGGGATTCTTTTGGACGATGATTTAAGATGGAATTCGCACGTTGACTATCTGACTAAAAAAGGCGCCCCGCTTTTACATTCATTTTCCAACCTAAAAAGATTTAGTACACCAACTGAGGTTTTAAAGTCTGTATACTGCAGCTATGTTAGACCTTCTCTTGAGTATGCATGCCCTGCTTGGCATCCGGGATTGACAAAAGATCAAACAGATAGACTTGAGACGATACAAAAAAGAGCTGTAAAAATTATACTTGGACAAAACTACTCAACTTACGAAGATGCACTGAAACAACTCAATTTGGACTCACTTGATAGTCGTAGACATGGCTTAACATATAGATTTGGACTAAATTGTTTAAATTCCCCAGCTCATTGTCATCTACTACCAAACTTTGCGAGCCCCCCAACTGGAGGACCAGTTACCTAGACTTCGACAAATAAAAAACAACTGTCCACAGTTACTGACTTGCTCAGCATATAGTACTGAGAGATATCGCAAATCATTTGTTCCATATTTTACCCGTCATTTTAATAATATTGACGCGACTAATATTTAATGTTTGATTAATATATTGTTTGTTTAAATTTTTCTGTGAGTGTTTTTGAAGGTATAAATTATTTTTGTCATGACATGCTAATGCTAGCTCCGGCTATTGTAGTGAATAAATATATTCTATTCTATTCTAAGTTTGTTTTTTAGTGTTGTTTGTGTGGTTTTCTTTCTTTTTCTTTTCATACAAGATCTTTGTAAATGTGCTTACTTTAATATAAAACAATCTAATTTGAACAGATTTAAAATGGGAAATTATTTAATGTACAATGTTGAACAGACAAATATGTAATGGATAAGCATTATAAATTATAAAAAACAAGCTATGTTTCATTTTTAGACATTAGAAAGAAGCATATTCGTTTAAAAGACGAGAAAACTATATGGACAATTTTCTAGCCAGCTTTAAAGTATTCAAAAGTGAGCAAGATAAAATATCCTTACATTTTGCCAGCTGTAGTAGGTACAATAGGTGGGTCATCTAACTGAAAGGGTATTTCCCAAGGGATATGAAGAGATGGCGCAAGCTGTCTCAGTATCATATTCCCAATAATTTTGGCACAATCGTCATAGTATTTGGCTGAATTTTTGACAAAACTGAAACCATTTACATCACAGACATAAGATTTGCCATTGGCTCTGTAAAGGGAGAAAAAAAAACACTGAAACAATAAGAAGTAACAAACTCTATTCAATACAGCTGTTTGTTCATTTTTCACTAAAATTACCTTAATTAGTTACCTTAATTCGCACTTCAGAGCAATAAGGTCCAATGGATCTGTGTTGCTCCGAGAAAGATGATGGCTGACACCTGTTACTGATCTAGATCATGCCAGCAGTATTTCCAGTTCCTGCATAACCACAACCACTTGTTATCCAGTGATTACTTGAAAGTTACAGGTGAAGTTGCTGACACTGTAGACTCGGAAAGGGAATTCCAGTCGTTGACAACTCTTTCGGAGAAGAAGTTTTGACGCATTCTTGTCTTCACGTGGCATTTGTATTCACGTGGCAACGTTATAGATTTATCAATAACGTTCAAAAGTTGGCAGTCACCCTCCAACAAATCATAAAGTTACTTCCTTAAAATATTTCACATGATAGAACATACATTTTATAATAAATAGCTAATAAAGTTATTTATCGTTACGCCAAATAAAGTGATACCAAAATACTATAACAAACAGCCAATAAGTTATTTCCTAGAAATATTCCACTTAATATAGCACAAATTTGTGCCTCAGCCAAGATATAGTACTACGCTAATGTGAATAGCAAAGGTTGAACATGTATACTTTCTTTCTCTTCCTTAAATTGCGACAAAAGACACGTAGAAAAAAGAAGAGGAAAGAATCTAAAAGCAGCGTGTGCACAAAGAAAAAAAAGATGAAAAAATAAACTTTGAAAAGAAAAACAGCGACCAACCAAATAAATTATCCCTTTTCCATAACATGGAAAGACAGATGTGGAGGATGCGGAGAAGAGGTGATTTAAACAGATATAAGATCCTAGGGATATCTAAGCGAATTAACGGGGAGTAAATTAAGGCGGAACACATAACAAAATGAATATCTTTGATTTAACATTCCTCAGTGTACCCATATCACCATACCAGTTCTAATTCCAAGTAATTTTTTGTGTTGGCGAAGACTTTTAGTAGACAACCTTAGTGATAATATTCCCAATAACATACAAATGAATTTTCACACAATCCATGATGGCTACAGTAGTGCTAAATACAAAAACTGTTTGAGTGGCCATATTTTTTTTTTTTTTTTCAGAAACGTCAATGAGTTAATGAGGACCTTGCAGGGTTTTAAGGACGCAGATATACGAACAATATGCTGGCTTCTTTCACAGGAAAAGTAGTGTTCTTTATATTTTTCCTTATCGTTTGCAAAATAAGTATTTAGTCACTTAATGATGTATAAAAAAATTATGTTGGTAAAGCGTTTGATTGGCTTCCATATAATAAGATGGCACTGAAGTATTACAACCATCTTTTGCAAAAATAAGTGCAAGAAAAATCACGTCCGAATAAAGTTGTCATCATGTTATAGAAAATATATAATATTGTAATATCTCAAGAAAATGAATGCTTCATTCTTAGGTGTTTTTTTTTTGTTTCAGAAACGTCACTGAGTTAATGAGGACCTTATTCCTGAAGATATTAGCCTTACCCCGCACAAGCGCTAGACGGACGTAGCACTTCCTTGCAGGGTTTTAAGGACGCAGATATACGAACAATATGCTGGCTTCTTTCAAAGGAAAAGTAGTGTTCTTTATATTTTTCCTTACCGTTTGCAAAACAAGTATTTAGTGACTTAATGATGTACAAAAAAATTATGTTGGTAAAGCGTTCGATTGGCTTTCATATAATTAGATGGCACTGAAGTATTACGACCATATTTTGCAAAAACACGTGCAAGAAAAATCACGTCAGAATAAAGTTGTCATCATGTTATAGAAAATATATAATATTGTAATATCTCAAGAAAATGAATGCTTCATTCTTAGATTACTATAAGGTCTACAGCTTTTCTTTTGGTAGATATGAAGTATTTGGTACCTAATTTTGAAAATAATGAGACTTCAATAAAGCTGTAAGGTTCTAAAACCTGGGGAAAGATCAACCCTTGGCTTACACAGATCAGTTTTTTTTTTACATTTAAATCAAGCAAAACAAAAATAGGATCAAGCCGATTCATTTACAAGCTTAGCCTTTTGTCTGCTGCTTTTATAACCAAATGGAGTTTATAGTGAACAGGATGTTTTTCATCATATATGATGGCTTACATCTTACAGCCAAAATCAATCTCTTACAACAACCTAACTTCTAAACTATTAAAATAAGCTGTTTTATGCACATGTTTTAACGGATGAGTTCAAATATTTTGACGCGAGCGTCAACCTGTCATAGCTAAGAATAGACGTCATGTGACGGATGAATCTTGACGGATCTCGCAAAACATGCGTTTTTGTGTGGACCCAGATAATTGGTTCTTTTGAGACGACATTTCTTTTTCATCTCTATTTGCAATAAAATATGTCAAATATTTCTCATCCTCTCTATAAATAAGACGAATATAGAGGGATTTAGTATTTTTAAAGAATAAACGAAAGAAAAGGTATTGGTGTTTAGGCTGCATTTCAGAGTTAATACTTTGGATCGACAAGAGTGCAAACGATAAAGTCAACTGGCTAGACATTGTAGTTGACTCTAAGTAACTGTTAAACTTTCCAAAATTCAAAGATTAAATGCGGAAGTTAGGAGTAACAAATCAAAGGACAATCAAAGTTATGCAGCCGAGGTAAACCTAATCAATTCACCTATTTCAGAGTCAGTCAGATCATTGTGGCTCGGAGTATAGAATAATTTCTGAAACATATCCAATATTTTACAATTGTCTATTTGTTTTTTAACAAGAGTAACTTGGTAGGTTACAATTTAAGAGACTTTAACTCACCATTGAACTGCATATCGATACAACTTTATTGTTCCCTGTTTTATACATCTGCTAATACAGAAGAGGAGAGAGAGTTTCCCTAGGAATTCGGGTCCAACGGAACCCCATTCCCCGTTTCGGTAGAATTGAAAAATTTGCCTTAAAATTTACTCTTTCACTTTAGACCTTCCCCCAGCCCCCAAAAATCTGGAAAATTTCTATTCATACCTGTACAAATAAGGATTGACCTAAAAAAAAATGGGATTTGAGCAACTCAAAAATGATGGAAAAATTATTGCTAGAAAAATAAGCTTTCTTTCAAGTTAGCAAATAAAAAGATAGTCTACATAGAACCAGACAAAAACACAAACCTTAGAAGATCAAATCCGCAGACCGTTTGTTTGAAAGCGTTACACACTTTCCTTGCAATTAACTTCTCTGAATTGCTTAGAATAACAGGATATCGAATTTCTTTTCCTTCTCGGTCACGTTCAACCTTGCCATCAAGTGCTGGTGATTTTCTAGCTTCTGCATGTGCATATTCAGGACCAACAGTATAAACCTAAAACATGAAAATTGATACTGAGAGCTATTCTTGTCTATGCTACTACAAACAAATTATGCTTTATAAAAGGCGAAATTCAAAGTTAAAAGATGAGGCTTATTTGAGATTCGGTCCCTATCATCTTCCTGTTCGATTGTTTTGACGAATTTGATTCGGCATTTTTGTCCTAGAGAATGTTTATTATTAATTTATTTTCTATGTGTTTCTTTTCTTTGTGTTACTCAAACAATCCTCTTTATACCTGTATACTTCGCTATTATTAAATTATTACTATCATAAATATTTGAAGGGTCAAAAACCAGCAAAACCGTCTCGTTCAAATATTTTCTACCCGTTTGAAAGGTTGAGGTAGTTTCAAGTTGTTCATACACTATTTTTATCTGAAATGAAAGATCAACGAAAAAACTAATTTTTAATGGCTAATAACCATAAGAATACAACAAAAAATATTACCTTTGGTTGAATTCTACACAGTGCATGATGTAGAAATCAACCTTTACTAAAGAAAAGTTTGAGAACCAGCTATCATTAATATTAATTCACCATCTGTTATTATTTTTAGTCCAAACGGTCCAAAACGCGGGGCACTAAGAAAAAAAACTAGAGAATACCGTTTTGCAAAGCCATACTAGAGGGTGGTGGGGTCATCTCCCTTCCTCACAAAAATTTCAAAAATTAAATTGATATTCACACTTTTGAATATAAATTGACAAAATCAAGTTTTTCAACAGTTAATTCCCATAATCCCATCAATGGCCTTCAGGCATATGATTTTTTGAAGCATAGTGTTTCCATAAAACAATAGGAAATCGCTATGGTTTAAAAATAGAGTTTTTACAAGACAATCATAATTAATTTTTAACATTTAAACAACTTTCTATTTTTATTCTGCCTCAACACTGGGACACCCTTGGATAAATGTTCTGTTTAACTCAATAAGTGAAAAATTTAGTGACTGATTTCTTCATTTTCATCTGATGCTTTATGTTGAGGGGTATATTTTGAAAAATTAAGGATGTAAAATCTACCAGTTCGAAGAGCAAAAAGACAATTAATTGAATCAACTATTTTACAGGGAAAATATGCTTCACTTTCTTGAAAAAAAAAAACGTAACAACAATGACAAGTTGACATAAAAAAGCAAGTTGAATCTAAGGTGCAGCATATATTTCCAACAAAATTGAAAACAAAATACAAAGTAAATAAAGCAGAAAGTAGAAGAAAATAAGAATTAATTCATCTTTTCTTCTCGTAGGAGCTCGTCATTTTTACTTTCTTTTCTCCCCACAATAATGACACGGTATTGAGCAATTATTTCTTTAAAAAAAAATTATCGTTTAAATAAATAAACAAACGTCTTTTCTTAATTGTTCAAATAAATCAAACCCACAAGGAAAATTGGATAACACAGTTTTAAGGAGTAAGCAACAAATAAGAGCATTATATCGTTCAAATTGTCCCACAAAAGTAATTTATCATAGCATGATGCCTCTTACCAGTCACCGTAGTAGAATTTCCAGCTTTATTTTGAAAAAAAAGTAGTCCAATCATACTACTGGCAAAAAACAATGCACCTCAAACACACATCAAATAGGGAAACAGCTTTACTCGGTAGTAAGAAAAACCCCAAAATAATCTTTACCCCCAACCCTACTGTTAATTTAGAGTTTGAACAAAAATTCATGCCGGAGACACCCCGATTAGAATGGTCCGGCTTTACTAAAAATCTGCTCGATTTATTTATTCTTCTTCTTCTCTTGAGCAGGCTAATTTAGCTCAAGTAGAATGAAAGCCAGGCTTTACTAAAAACAATCAGATTTATTTATTTTTCATCTTTTCCTATAAAATTAGCTATGTCTTTCAAGAAATGAATCTGAAACAAACAGATTCCATCGCCCCCACGAATAACTACTAGTAATTAAGGGTTGAGTAAACAAAAATAATTAAGCTTAAATTCCTTACAGTAGATTGGTTTCCAAGCTGACGTTTTATCTTTTTTCCCCGAAACGTTTGTTGTAGCTGCCTTAAATTATTCTACTCACCCCCCTCCCCTTTTTTTAAATATTGTTAGGAGAACTAGGACGTATAAAATTCAGTCATTACCAAACAGGGGTTAGAAAATTTACAGTTCTTGATAATTCACCACTCTTGTCACTCTATTTTAAGGTCCTATTAACAAAGTTTACCTGAAGCAGACGCTATCTTGTACCTCTTTAGCAATACGGCCAGCATCCAATTAGCCATAGGATATATTGGTTGGATTTGCTTATGTTTTGCTTGTTTTTATTTTTAACTTTATTCCATTCCAAATGGATAATAAGTAGCCCTAGGTAAGAAGCCACTTTAAAATTACATATTTTAAGATTTTATTGAATCAGAAACTATGATTATTAAGCCCAAAACTCGACATAAAAGAAGAAACTATACCTTGACATCAGTGCCGTCTGTTGGCATGAAATCTTCATAGATATAAGAACCTTGGCGTCGTACACGGGCTTCACCAGAATAAACACTGCTCCTGCTACCAATCTACAAAAGAACAAAACGGTGCAAAAATTTTGGTTTTCACTTTATTAGTTTCAACAGCACTTTCATTATTCTTTTTTTTTCTTGTGTTTTATTCTCATATCCCTACCAAACAAGGCTATCAATTGATTTGCGAAACTACGCAGATTAATCAAATTTTTATGTTATATGAGTTGTTTTCTTTTTTATTTTTAATGTGGTAAATCCAAAAACAGTGAAAAACAAAATAACGTTTGGTTAAGTGATTAACCAAATGTATATATATATATATATACGTTAAAATATAAAATATATATATTATATATATATATATATATATATATATATATATATATATATATATATATATATATATATATATATATATATATGTGTATGGCTATGCTGTTTGACCTATTTAACTGTATGGATAGGTAGGGTTAAGGCCTCATCCAAGTACTGATCTATATTAATTACTAATGTAAGAAAACAGTCTTCCTTTTCTCCTTTTGTCTTCCTTTTTTTTATGCTGTTTCATTGGTGATTTCTTTTTTCATTATATATATATATATATATATATATATATATATATATATATATATATATATATATATATATATATATATATATATATATATATATATATATATATATATATACCTTAGCAATTTCCTCAGATTGTTGGAAAAGTTATCTTAATATATATAAGCCTCTAGTTACGTCAACACATGGCTTATCAAACTTGAATTAGAGCGCCGTCACTAAATTCAACAAGCATTGATAATCCCCATAAATTTTTTGCTTATCGTCTCGAATTTTTCCTTTCTCTATATATATTCTTCAGTAACAAAATTTAAATTGTAAAAATAAATTCAGTTCGGTGAAGTTCCGTATCTAAGTCAAGTGCTACTTACTGAGATCAATTTTGGGTCTCCTGGATACATAGGGTTGGAAATCGAGTTCTCATAAATTATAACGTTTTTGGGGGGCCTAACCCAATGATATCAAAAGCTCAATTTCTGAAAATTTTTCGAATCCTGAAATTTTCTTTAGCGACGTAATCTCAAATTTTACGAAAGGCCCATCCAGAAGGAGCAATTTTGATAAAATTATGATCGGGGAAATTTATATTTGATAAGATATCGGCTTCATGCCCAAGTTTGAAAGAATCAGCCTGATAGATTTTTAAAATTTAATATAAAGCATTAAGCGACACATTACGGTTTTTCACCGGGATTAAAAATACAAGCAAAATAAGAAGCCGTTTTGAAAAAACGCAGTAAAAAGAGATTGTAAATCACTAATTTAAATAGAGTCGAAAAGAAGGTTTTTCAACTAAAAGTAAGGATCAACATCAAAACTTAAATCAAACATCAATTATTACGTACATGGGAGAGGGGGCTTCCCCTCCTCAATACCTTGCTATTTACACTGAAGTTTGATTTTTTGTCCAAATTCTTCAAGAACGACTAATGAAACACTAGGGCCATTTATTTTGAATAATAAGCTTTTTCAAATGTTCTAAAAACAATTTAGCGTAAAGAGGGAGGAAACTGGAAAAGGGCCATTCAGTCACAAATTAGATTCCAAGATAAATTATGTCCAAGTATAATCAAACATTGCCTTTGTTAAATTTTCTCGCTGCTTTGTTAAATTTACTTTTGGAAAGTAGACTGAAGCTCGTAAAAATTAATGGATCTGTTAAAGTTTTAGTTTGTTTTGATGCTAAAAATATCTTGCTCTAAATATTTCTAATTCTAGTTTTCTAATAAGTCTGATTGTATCTCAGGTTTGTCCTCGACCACTTGAAGTTCATCTCTCCAAAGACTCTGTTAGTAGAGAAAAGTATGGCCATGTCCATTTTCTAAGCCTCCTTCTTGATGAAAAATTAACTTTTAAGCACCATATTGATTAAAATGAAGGTGTGCAGACCTTAATAGTCTTAGAAAACTCAAACATATTTTCCTGGGCCAGTTCTGAGAATCCTCTTTTACCGTTTCATTCGGTCGTATGAAAGTATATATGGCCATGTCCATTTTCTAAGCATCCTTTTTGATGAGAAATTAACTTTTAAGCACCATATTGATTAAAATGAAGGTGTGCAGAAACCTTGATAGTCTTAGAAAGCTCAAAAATATTTTCCTGGGCCAATTCTGAGAATCCTCTTTCACTGTTTCATTCGGTCGTATGTTCCGTGCTACCCAATTATGTGGATATGTACTTATTCTTCATTTCCGAAGCCGCTATCTAACACTTTTAATATTGTCATAAATATTATCAAGGAAACAAATCGCTGAGCAACTAAACCATTACTTGATGATGAAAAAGATAATATTCTTTTTTGTGTATCATTCACTTTTGGCATCTTGGCGGACCCGATAACTGACCTCTTCTCAAATTCTTAACTGTCAATGGATTTTCTTCTTTTTTTAATTCATTAGAGTGAAGTCTTCAATTTAATATCAAATCAGGCAGCACTGTTACTTGAACACCAGCAAACTCGGTCTCCTACCTGATGCAAGAAGCCCCAAGGGGACGCCACTAAACTTGCCTTGCCTCCTCAAAGCTTAACTCAAACCAAAAGAGGAGTTGCGTCGCTTCAGTAGGGCCAAACCAAAAGATGATCATCCCCAATTGGGGTGGGAGGATGTTGTAAGGAAAGGTTTAAGGGAAATGGGAACTTCTAGGGGGGATGTAAAGAGGGAGGTTTTGGACAGATTGAAAAAGAAGATAGCGTGGGTTGCTGTGTTGGCCTCAAGGCTTGGTGCTGCAGTGAGTTATTAGTAGTAGTAGTATTCTTGAACATTCAGAATAAAAATTTGAACTTGAGCTTTAAACCTGATAAGGCAACAGCTGTGAACAAGATTAATGTTGACATAGACTTTTCAAACGAGATTTTGGCCGTTTAAATTAATACACGTCCTTCTTTAGTATGAGTATGACCTTAGAATCAAACTCCATATCATCCATAAAAAGGTGTTTAACCTCCCCCAAAAAAAGACGTGTTTTTATAAAATAAATCCTTTTTTTCATAGATAGATGTGACTCAGGCATAACCAATAATAAACAGAAACTACCGTACTTACTTTACGAAATAGCTTTTGACAGCCTCCTCCAGTAGATGTAGGGTAATAAATATAGATATTATGATCTTCTGCTGAAATGGGCTTTTCAACAAAGGGTTTATTAAACACAACCCCATTGATTTCTATATAATCATCGAACTCTTCAAGCTGGTCATGCTCTTCGGGATTAGGAGATTCTCGATTGCAGATGGCATATCGGGGCAATTCTATACCTTCGTTTTCCAAGATTGAATAGACTCGACAACGATTCTAAAAATAATTTAAGGTAAAACAAAATAAAATTGAAAAACGTTTACATAAAAGCTTAGCGATTTGTGGTATTTAAATATACTTAACTGAAGTACTACTACCTTACAGCTTAAAGCAAAGGTAATATTTTTCTCCAACTAAAGAAGAATTACTTTACTTCGGCCGTGACGAAATGGAACAGACCCAAAGCCACCAAAAATAGAACAAAGCCCTATAAGCATAATCAGACGCTCAACGCGGCTTACAGTCTCTGCTCCGACCCTAGATTCCAGATTCACAAAAGAGTTTAATTGAGCATTCAACAATAGAATATTAATACATGCCATAAACAAATATTTGCATTATATAAGTTATATCAAATTAATTAATTAGCGTGTGCTACTGAAAAATAGTTATTTTATTATTGAAGGATAAAGGCATATGGAAAAGTTTCTTCAAACATATGAGGGGGGGGGGAATAAACGTTACAGTTCTCTCTTGCAAGGATATAGCAAGAAAGCTGAAGCAAAGAACTTATTATTAGATCGATAATAAGAATAGTTATTCAAAATACTGAATAAGTCAGTCAAAGCTGATTGACTTGGATAAAATATTTTTTAGAAATAAGGGATATTTGTGATAGTGACATATTGGCTCAGCACTATCAGGTACCCATAGGTAAGTTTTCGCTGCATTCATGGCGCCAAGGGTGTTAGTAAAATTTGCTATTCTTTAAATACAGAAAAAAAGTCTGCCGTGTTTCGGTAAACGAAATGCTAAAACAACACAGAGATATTCATTTATATTTATCCTGAAAGATTTAGTGTTCCAGGACCAACAAAATCATTGTCTCATTTAATACAACCCTCCTGAGAGGATATAAAATTTAATAGTTATAAACTTATCTGTAGTATTTCTTTGTTCTAGCAGGAAGTATTAGGACAAAGATGTCCTAATCTTTGATTATTAGGATGGCAAGGATTGGAGTTGATCATGAACATTCTCTAACATCTCCAAACCATCAATATCCCAAAATAGTTTTAAATTCTAGATTTTCCAGTACATGTTGCAAGCTCAGCTCTAGTTTGTACATCGGTAAAGATATTTCAGCAGCTGCTGAATGGTGTAAAGAGTTTACGGTACATGCAGCAATTCTGAACAAGACAAAAGGCAAGGTAAGCCAACAGTTGAAAAGGGTTTAAGTGGTCGGTACCGTTTCTGTTTCTGCTTTTCCCTATAATTTTAAGTTTTGTTTCATTTTTCAAAGAAAACTAAAAAACTAAATACAAATAGCCGTTTTTTAGTACCGTTTCTGTTTCCTCTCATTTTATTTTACCATTTAGGCTGTTTACATTTTCCTTAAACCACTTTTCTTCATTTTTCATGTTTTGATTATGAGTAGAATCCTATAGGCTTTTATTGGATTTTTCATACTTGCCATCTAGCTAATGCTGCTGTCTTTACGTGAACTGGAGAAACGATTTGTCACCGCCAAAATTAATCCAACATTAAAGCAGTCTTATCAAACCAACTAAAGCAATCTAATTGGGTTTTCACCGTCCGGTTAGTCTAAATAAGTAGGCAGTTCCCCGAAGGAACTGGGTATACCAACTGCTGTAAAGATTATGATAGTTGCTCGGAATTATATTATCCAGACCTTTGCAGCGATAGTGAGAGCTCAGTACTTAGACAAACAGGAGTCTCTAGGGAAGTACTGACGCTGAGAGCAGCAGTGGTGAAAATAAGAATGCTGGTTAGAATCCTGAAACCCACGATCTTTTGAAGCTATCAGCAAAACATGTAATCTTAGTCCATTCATCAAGTAGGGCATGAAGACTCGATGGAACAGCAGTCTGACCATGATAGAAATGTATTGCATCCGAAAAGAGCCGCTACACTTCTTCTAGCAAAACCTACATGACACTAAAAGCAGAGAGCCCGAACTTCACAGCAATGGGTGGTCCATCGTGGAAGCTGTCATTAAGGTTCTTCACCCGTTCAAAAAAAGCAAATGTGAAAGCTAGTGAGTACAATTATGTTTTGGCAAGCAAAGTTGATCTGACGATTAAAGGATTACAGTGATTTTGTCAAACTCGAGACACTGGCTGAACCAATCAGGCCTAAAGGAGCTATAAGCTGTTCAGCTCAGGAGTTAGCTCAGTTCTCAGCCAGTCTTAAGTTGAATATGATGCTCTTCACAAGAGCTGGCTTTTTGAACCATGTAATTTACGGAAAAATCTATCCCTATTGACGTCACTCCTACTAAGGCAGCGACTAACCAAACTGGATCGCCAGACACTTGATCAAGAAGACAGCTTGTTTACTACGTTTCTCGACAGGGCTAGGGTAAAGATTAACTGTTCGAGGCGAAATGCGGACAATATAAGCCCTTTCAGCATTATCCACATAGTGGCAAACATGATCAGGGCACATGAGCAAAGAGTTTCTATCTTCTTGAGCAGGAGACGAAGATCAGGAAAAAATAACTGTGATCCACTGTGATTTTTGAGCGACTACTTTTACACTCACCCAGAGCTACTTGAAACTGCATGTATTCATTCCTCAATGTGTGCAACTTCAATACCCATTTAGAGTGCGTTTAGCAGTGGCAGTCGTCAGTTAGCAGTTACCCAGTTAGTAGTGATCACGAATAATTGCAGACACTTGAAGTACGATTGTATGTCAGAGATAACTTATCAGTAAATGTTTAATTTATTCTCATAAACTAAAAAAACTAAAATAGAAACAGAAATATCTGTTAAAACGACCGCTTTTCAAATCAAAACAGATCATCTCTGTTTTTCTGGAAGAAACAGAAAAAGGAGAGCGAGCTCCCTTTTTTTCACCGTTGCTGTTTCTGTTCCGTTTTTTAATTGCCAAGCAGAAAATCGAATCATTTTGCCATTGCAGAAACGGTACCAACCCCTAGTTTACAATTAAGAGCAGGATCAAATAAGTATTTTGACTTTATTTTCCTGCATACTAAGGTGGAAATTTCAAGTAAATAGGAGAATAGAAAATACTTTTACCTATTTTTTTCTAGGGTAGAGCAGAAATTTCATATGGATTGCGTCTCGCGCGGATTGCATTTTACAGAAAATTGCACGAGTTGTAGGACGAAAACTGAGGTACAATCAGGACGAATACACAGAGCTATATTCGATATTCTGACCACTTGATTTCTTGAAGGTTTTCAAAAAATCTAACACCCTATACAAAAGTATAAAGTGAAACTGAAATAATTTCATAAGCTAAGAAGAAATAAGCATCTGATTAACTAATCCAAAGTTAGGCTACAGCTAATCATCCGAAGACTTCTAAAAAGGGAAGGGCATGAGACAAGAGTCAAATGACTTCAAAATAGGGAATGATACCCTCTTCTGAGACAAGAACCACTTTCAAGTCACGGCTAAGTTTAGGAAAAACGAAGTTATTTGGCAAAAAGTAAAATATTGAGTAAATATTCTTTGCAAATTAGGCAGAAATCAATAGTACAATATTTTGCACATTTAGATGGATAGTTGGGAGAGGGGGGCAAAAAGTGACTTCAACTTTTGTGCTGGGTTTGAGGGGGGGTGGCTGAAAGAAGAAAGAATTCTCCAATCCTCACAAATGCGTATATGCTAGGGTTTCTTCTTTAGCATGCCTGTTGTCCGACAACCTTTGCTTCACTTTCAAAGCATAAAAATAAAGATAATAAAAATTACGATAATAAAGAAAATATTCAAGAAAGAAACAATTAAATAAACGTAAAAGCAGGACAGAAAACGGTCATCTGGACTGCATCAATCCGAACTAAATACCTATGCAGCCATTTTTGAAGACATGCAAAATGTTCTTCCAGTTTTGACGCGTATCTATACAAAAAAAATATATAAAAAAATAAAAATAAATAAATAAATAAATCAAACAAATTCGTACTTGTATATCAATCTGCATTTCAAGATTGTTGAGAAGATACGGTTTCCGAAGCTCTGCATATTCCAGTGCCTTCTCCAAGGGAAAACCTCTTGAATGGAATGATATCAGACAATCGCAAGATGGCCAGTCTTCAACTGGTTGCTGAATAGCGGAAAATAATTAATTAAAGTAACATAAAAGGCCTTAAGAAACATCGAATAAAAGACCTTAACAAGAATATACAGAGAAGATCCTTATTAAAAAAAAAATGAGTCAAGATTAAAGCTTCAAACAGGGTTTGGTGCATTTTCAAGGTATCCAATTTTTTCCTTTTTTTTAATATAATCTTAAGCACCAAGTTTTAGTATTCATAGGACTTGGATTAACACAAAAGCATAAAAAAAAATTTCAAAAAAGGCTTTCAGAAAAAGTAATTTTTATAAAAAAGGAGGGCTTGGAAAGCCCTTTTCAAGAAGTCTAAATGGCAAAAAGACTTAGTCAATTAAATTAATATTTTGTTTTGCAAGTTTTACACTATATGCGTGTTTCACTTATAGGGGAGAGGTTGGGCAAATACGAAGCTCCTCCACTCTTCGTGTGGAAACCCATGACGGCAGCAGAATTTTGTGATCATTTCTCAATGAGTTTAAATGGAGAAAAAAAAAGAAAAAGAAAAGAAAATACTTTATCTGCATAAAAAAAATAATGCTTGGGGTAAACTGCAAATAAACTCGTAAATAAAACAGAATTACGCACAACTATAACACTAAAAATATTCCGTAAGTAATATTGTCGACTGGGCTATCTTCAGCATACAAATTTGATTTTTTAGAAACAAATTAATTAAATCAAACAATGAAAGCAAATATTTTGAAATTGGAAAAAACTGGGCCTTGGAGCAGCCTAATCTCTATTTTGACGCCAAAATTTATCAAAAAATAATGATACAATGTTATCAAGAACATTTGGGAAGACACTAGTACCGGACTCTATAAGTATTGGTTTCTTAGGCAAAATTCTAACCAGCAAAATTGTCTACTTCTCTAGCACGACTGCGACATTAAAGTCAAGGAAGAGCCCAGATAATTCATACATTCCTCGTTCTTTCTTTGGTTTGACAGTTGACTGTAACAGTGTTTGGGCATGAACCTTTCATTAAGAAAGCGTAGGCCTATCAGCTGGTGTTTCAGCATTACCATGCTTCCGGTGGCTAATTTAATGGGAAAGTAGCCGGGTAAATTTAGGAACAACTCAAAGTCGAATTTTGCTCTTTCTGTTTCGTATGGAACTATTAAATTCGGTTTCCATGATACTTACATAACAATTATATAACCCTCAGCTTGATAAGCTGATGCCATATCCAGTGGTGACATTTCATTCTAAACTAAGGGAGGAGGACTTGTTAACCTCCTTGGCCTACCCTAGAATAACCGGCTCACAGACCTGTTTAAGAGCCATTTTGACTAGCACAGGCTACTCTAAGAATCTACAAATAAAAGTAAGAAACGTTTTAGAAGTATTTAATGAAAACATATAGAACTGATATAGGAAAGAAATTTACGGTTCTGCTCTGAAACTGGGAATCAAAAAGAGGTTTTGTTTCCCAAAAATACTAACCATAACATCTAGACCCAACGGTTTTTTATGAACTTTTTCGCAAAACATTCACACCAGATCATTAAGCCTCCATCGCCCGTTGTTAATCTAAGACAAGTTTTGATCGGGCTTAGTTTAGAAAAGAATCTTTCATTACTAGCAGTTGCGGCAGGCAGAGGAATGAAGACTTCTATAATTCTTAAGCTTCAGAATATGTGACTAATATTCATTTCAGACAATCATGATGCCCTAAAAGACCTTTTGGCTTATGGTCGAAAATCCAATGGAAGAGCAAGTCCGTCTAAAGTTCTGAATGAAATCATCCAACAAAAGGTTGAACTTATGGACATGGCAGTAAATGGAGATCGCATTAGGTGCAACTGTTTTAGTGGCTAAACCCTTAGCGAGTGCAAAGAGGGAGAAGGCCGGAAAAAAAAATAGGGCAAGCAAAGGCGATTAGAAACCCCAGACGGGAAAAGTCACGATCAGCAGTTAAAGTGAAGCGCAGGGAGTAATTTGGTTATTCTATTCTTTGTGGCTATAAAATAATGGAAACTTGTTAGGATCATTCCATGCAGGGGTTTAAGAAGTCCGCTAATTCCCCCCAACCTCCCTGAACGAAAACCTTGACACAATTAGCATCCTAAATACTAGGGAAAAACTTGATACTTGGAAAATTAAAATGTTTTATTTAGCGTTTTTAAATTTAAAAAAAAATAAAGTTACTCAATGTGTCAAAGTAAACTGTCCTTTATTTTGAACTTAGACATTGCAATTCCGTTCGAAACGTAATATTGTTCAAATGTCCACCACAGCTTTGGATACAACTTTGACGGCTGACTTCAAAGGATAAAGCACAATTTCTATGCAAAAAAATCAGGGTGAACCCAGACGATTATAAACACCAGACAGGACAAAACTAGAATCTGTTGGTAAAGTGAAGGGTGGGTTGCAACTCTGTTTTTTTCAGGTTTTTTTTTTTTTTTTTTTTTTTTTTTTTTTTTTTTTTTTTTTTTTTTTTTTTTTTTTTTTTTGTCACGGGCAATTTTGTCCCAAATAGTATCATAAATACTAAAGAAAACTTAACATTTTAATAATATAATCTTTTATTTAGAGTTTTGATAAAAGAGATACTTTAAAATTGCAAATTCACTAGTACAAAACCAAATGAGTGTACTCTCATGATCACAGGCACTTAATGCATTTATTTTATAGTACCGAGCACACAACAGCCTGAAAGTTTTAGAGGAGGAGAGAGTTTTAAAACTTTCCTCTCAATCATAGGCTTAAGCAAGAGTAGGCTATGGAGGGTCTTGAATATTATTATAACTGAGTTTGGAAAGTTAATAGGTTCCCGAGGTTATACTTAAAACTAGTTATGATAAATGCGCCTAGTGAGCGGCAGAGCATGTTACAAAATACGTACCTCGGCTTTAGCATAACAAAACCTATACCCTTTTACTCTCTATACAAAGTTTATATATTCTTAATTTTTTCTATGCCCAAGAAGGAAAATACTCATTTTACGCGAATATATTGAAAAACACTTTAAGAAGATTTTACTGGAAAATATCCAAGTCTCCACCTTCTTCTCTCAAAAAATTTTGGACAACCATCCCGTGGACAACTCCCATGAAACAGTCACAATTGAAAAATTATGTTCTGCATGGTAGATAGAGTTTCAACAAAAACTTACATTTAATATAACGTCCTCCGGGAAAATAATTGCCTTGATATATTCAAAGTAATTCAGTCGAAGAAGAATTTCAGTCATTGGCTTCGAAGTGCTCTTCTTCTCCATGGCGCAGACGCCAACAATGACCTGTTTCACTTCGTCTATATCCATGTAATCCGAGACATCATCACAGCATTCCATACAAGGGTAGCTCTAAAAGAAATACTGCCGTTGTCCAGCTAAACGTACTATGGAACTCTTGTTTCTAGATAAAGATATATTATCTTCGGATTTTACAACCTTATGGTCTGAACTATATCGTTTGGTGCAAAATTTCCAACGAGGGATGCACATGTTACGTTTGTACCATGAATATCAGAGGATCAAGATTTTTTCAAAGACACATCCCGTCCACACATCCCCTATTCTAGTAACACCAAAGTATACTAAAAGGAAATGCACCATATGAGCTTTTGCTCACGTGTGATCAGAGAACATTTGCATTAGAACTTATGATTTCTGTAACTGTCCTTGATTTCACAAGGACCAAGCGAAAGGTTGAGCCCATCGCAAGCTCCTCCAACTCATGACCCCCTGTCTTGACTCCTTTTGAAACTTCTATTCTTTAAAACCAAACAAATAAAGAGCAGCACGGGGCTCATTTTTCCCAAAACAGAAAAGCTATAAAAAAGAAAACAACTACAACTTCTGAACAGTTCAACTGAAGCGTCTGTTACTTTTTCTTTTTCAGTCACTGGAGCAGCTAAATGTTTACTACTCGCAGAAATCAGACCTTATTTCCTCGGAAAAATTTTGAATCAGTAATTTTTTTGGAATTTTTATTAAATTCATACAAGCCACTATCATGCCATCTGAATTACTCCAATGACCAAATTAATAATTATTTCTGTCAATGTTTATATGAAGTAAATGAGAATCCTCAGTGTCAGTGCTAAAGGCTATTTCTCTGAATATTTTCTCGATTTCAATAGCCTCCCTAAAGCTTGTTTAAGATGACACATCCAAAAGCTAAATTTTATCATTAAACGAAACGCAAGGAATGCATCTTTTTTGACCTGAAGAAGTTCATCAACGGAGACTGGTCCTAATTTATTCTAGATTTATATACTTTTGGGAAACCGAAATCTATAGTATATATATATATATATATATATATATATATATATATATATATATATATATATATATATATATATACTATAGAATTCAATCGTACTGGTACTGTACACACAAAGAGCCACTATCATACCATCTACATTACCTCATTGACAATATTGATAATTAAAAATACCGTCTGTTAGTTTTTTCGAAAAAAATGAAGACGCAAACCTAGCAAAAAAAAAAACATAGAAAATAATTTGAGTAGGGGTATATCAGATGCTAGGTTGTATCGGCGTGGAGCCGTGAAGAATATCATAAACAAAAATAATCAACCTGTTTAGAAGTCAGACCGATAAGTGAAAGTGACAAAACGCGAAGGAAATCTGAAAAAAAATTTATATATTGCCACTTTTGATATTAATCGATCAATCATCTGAAATAAAAAAAAAAGCAAAGACAGTGTTTGAGTGGGGAGAATGTAAAATTACCCCTAAGTACATTTTAATACGAATTGCAATCCAGAAAAGACTTAGCATGTGATAGTTTTATTATGACGTTTTACAATAGTGCTTACTGCGAGAAGATATGTCTTGAAAGGGCTGTGAAGTACTTTCACCGAGGAGTCACCGACTTTTAGAAACCTCTTATACCATTGGCGCGTCCAAAGCGTTGTGAAGGTTTGCCAAGTGCGGCGGAACTATATCAAGCCTTGTGAGGACTGTGTCAAGCGTGGCGGAACCGTTCCCATCGTGGAAGTGCTCTACGGCGGCAGAAAGTGGCCACCCTTGACTTTGACGGTAAACCGTAATAATAAATCGGTGGATTTAATAAGTTTGGTCCTGATCACTCTATAAATAAACGTATACTTAAATTAACATATACCTACCATGCTTATCTACTTATTGTACAACAAAAGCAAATTAACAAACGACACTGCAGTCTACTACAATATCAGATGCAAACATAATCTTATCAAGTGTAATCAAGCAAATTATTTTATTGACCAACTGAATTCAGTAAATATCGCAGCAGGTGCAAGATCAGTAAATAATTAGTTCTTCTATGTTTTTAACAGGCAGTTGGATTTTGTAAATCGACATTTCTTTACACGGTACATTCCTTTTTTTGTCATAAGATACTCATTAATTTATAAAAAATGAGGGAGTTCATTTTATGAAAGAATGCTATCATGATTAGCTCTATTGCAGCCGGGTTCAAATGATTAGTTAAGAACTTGTTTTGTTACACGGCTGTTCAATCAAGCGATAAATGTCCAACTCTATCCCAGACGTCCAAATGGCTCCGGTACGTGAAGTGGCCGTTTCATAGGTTGGAGGCGAACCTTTGAGCCTTTTTTATTATGCAGAGCACAAAGGATTTGAAACCTAGAATATGCTTTGAACTGACTATAGGAATTTGAGGCAACCTTTGGATATTTAAATGAAATTTAGAAACTGCAATTTATGTATATTAATATTAATGATTTTTGTATTTTTATCTTTTTTGGGACAGAATCAGTTTTTTTTTTTGTTTTTTTTTTTTGCACTGTTTGTTAATGAAGTTTTTATTTGACTTAGTCCAATCCAAAGACAGTATTTTCTTAAAGTGAATAAATATACCAAAAGTGATCTTTCATTTGAACAGTCACTTTTTGCGTTCGAAGCTCAGTCGCAGTCTTAAAGAAAAGTACGGTTTAGTTGCAATCTTTTCGATTAAGCATCCTATGGAACGTTGGCGTCTGGCTTTATTACAAATGCGCCTAAGACTCTCATTCCGAACAACTTTGATTGCAACGTTTGTAGCCCCAGACCTTTATACATCCAAGAATAACACAAAAAAGAAAGTTGAGTGAAATTTATGGAATATGGTCATGTCAACCCTGATGGCCATAAGTTAGTTTTTTCGATGCCAGAGCAACATTGTAGCAAAACTTTTGGGTAAAACAAAATTACGCACGCCTAGAGTGCTGTTAGTGTATCCCACGCGTTATTAGGTGAATTTAGCTACGTTCATTTTTCAAACATGTTTTATATTATAAACCAATCGGAGGTAAGAATTTAAGGCGTTATTTTTTTAAACTAGAGAAGATGCAAGCTTGGAAAAGCAGTGTGCCTATCTGTATGATGAATCTGGCACAACATGCAAAGACACAGCAATAGCAGAGAATATTTGGGACCAAAAATGTTAATATACGTTTTAGCCAATTAAAGCCAATTTATGGCCACTTCATTTTTCAGCTAATGCAAGTGTCACATTTAAATTAAGGAAAAAACGTATTATTTATAGATATTGTTCTTTTTATCATATCGATCGACTGTGATGTGTCTCGGGCATTATTGCAAAATGAAGATGGACCAGTTAGAGTAGGCTACATAACAATGGTGTGGTTAGTGAAAAGCTTATTAGGGAAGCAACCAGACTGTTTGAACTATTTTCATCCATACAACGCTACCGTAAGCCAATAGGGTTCCGCAAAGTCATCCTCAAAATAACCATCCCTTATATTGTCCATTACCAGCTCAGACTGTAACTGCAAAATAAAAAGGTTATCAAGGTACTTCCAAAATCTGAAAAGGCGATTGCAGTCAAACCAAACAAAACATTATATAATAGATGATTTTCTGTGGTTTTCAAATATCCATTACCTAGACGAGTAGAACTCCAAAATAAATCGTAATCCCGTCTTCTTTTCCCATTGTTCAGTCACTCGGATTTGGACTAAGTAAAACTAGCGTTAAAGTTGGGGTTTTAGCTCTCGAGCCAGATACTTGATCTGATTGCCCTTGCAGACTGATAAGATCAGCCTTTATTTATAAGATGGTATCTTGAAGAGCCACAGAAAGAGAAATTTTAATATCGCAGACGATTGCGCAGCCATTGGAAAAACCAAGGAAATGACCAAAAACCTTACGAGATGCGAAAAGAAACGATGGCTAAACTTTATTTTTAGCTCCTCAAGTTTGGTCAAATAGGCACAAGGTGGTTCTCAGACAAAGCTGGCCAAGTGACACAATAACGAGCAATCAACCAAGGTGCACCTGCATAGAGTAGGGCTTCTCCAGACTCAGCAAGGCATGCTTTGATAAGCCAAATTATAAATTCTGAGGGTTGTCATTTATATTTTTTAAGAACATAATACACCTCTCCCATTAAAACTTGGCAAAAACTGCGATTTTATATATTTATCATCCTTCTGCCTTTTCACAAAAGGTTAGCATCATACAACAAATGGAATTAGTAATTTGGCTCATTTGTGACTGAATATGATGTACCATGGTCAGTCTCATCATAAAAAGCAAGCGAAAACATAGCTTCCATGTGAATTAGCCTACATCAAACCCTACTATTTCAAAGCAAAGCTCTTTAAATAAAGTTTGTAAAGAAAGAGAAAATTTAATCCATATCTATCATAAATTTAATATACGAACAAGGTATATAGACATAGAAGCAACATATTGAAAGTTATTCATTAGACGTGAAATAGTGAAGGAGAAAAGAACTTCTTATATGGAAAGAATTGGGGAAAAGATAAATAAAAAACAGATGCAACAATTATGTACCCTTATTCCAGACTTTTTTTTGGATTAGGAGGTAAAAACGTAGAAAAAAAGCTGTTTTATGCTGGAATCTCGGTCCTTTAAACGTAAATCGCTGGAAATCTCCCAGTCCAATCAATAACTTAAATCATAGCAAATGACTTAATTTTGGTATAAAAAAAAAATAAAACGGTTTTTGTTTCTATGAACCATTTTGCTTATGCATGCTACTTGGGAGACAAAATTTGTAATTTTTGTTTTTGAATTCTCTTTTTTATGTTCATTGCTGATCAATCAAAAGCCTCATTTCAGTTAAATCATTTACCAATTAGGTCAATATCGCAAAAAAAAATCGCAAATACAATACAGTAGGTTTTCTTTTGTCATTAAGCTACAAAAATTTCAGTAACAAGCCAGATTATAAATAGTTTTTCCCCAATAACCAAACTTTTGACTTGAAATTCATGAGTCTACTTATAAAAATGGTTAATGTCAAAATTCTCCCGATCTGAAAACAGTCTTGTAACGTTATACACTGGTAGCTGAAGCCTGAAGCCAAGCAGATATTTTTCGTAACAGTCAATTGGTTTTACCAAAATTGTGACGCATTTTGTTCCCAGTTTTGACAATTCTACCCTGTTTTATCCTACGGCTTTGGAGATTTAGTTGAAACTTCCGAGAAAGAGTTTTTTTTCTCTTTGGAAAGGCTGAGGGGGTGTTAGGGGAAATTCTTATTCTGTGGTGGAGGAAAAGAGAAATAGTATATTTTTGTCTTTTTTTGCCTGTTGTCCGACAAGCTCTGCTCTTAGCAATGTATATTGGGATACAACAATTTCAAACATATGGTCTGCAAATCTTTCTTCTAAAAATATATAATAGAAGCATATACTACTTTTAATTTGGGTAACTAAGTCTTTTTGTTTAATTACGATGTAGTAACTTCATTTTTTGGCAATTATTAAATTTCATTCCGATTCCAAAACCACATTTCAAACACCAAATTCTTTCATCTTTTTTAACAGCATAATTTCAGTAAATATTATTTGCTGGCGTCATAAATTTAATCCAAGCTTCATTGGTCTTGGGCTAGTTTATTAATTATTTGTTATTCTATATAAATTATATTGTTGCTTTATCCCATCTTACCATCCATTTTCCCACATTATCTTAAATTTAATGTTTTTAAGTTAAAAAACTCCGAGTAATGCTGCGTGAATAATTTCAAAGCGAAATAGGTTGAAAATGACTAGAAAAAAGTGAACTTTGAAACTAGCTTTAACCCATTAAATGAAGTTAAATTTGAAACTGCTTTCACAGAAATAGCAAATAGAGTTATGTTCATAATACAACGTACGAATTTGACCGTTAAACGCAACTAATTATTTTGAAAAGGGCCAGAAACTGCAATTACCATTTTATGCAAGAAGTAGGCAACACAGATAAACCACCTAACCCTTGCCAGCAAACAACTTGGTTGCTTAATAGCCATACCTCTTCACAGCTATTGCAGAGTAACTCTTTATCTCCAATGTAAAATGACGGTTTTTCATGATCCAGATTTTGTTCTTCATTGAGTGACATCATTTAAAATGCTATTAAAAGAAATTTGGTTGACTTACATGTTTTAGCCCAAATAAGTTTGTATATGGCCTAATACAAGGGCTCTTAACCTAAAACTTTCATGTCCCTGGGGATATAGGTTAATAAATACCAAAAGTTTATCATTGCTCCGATGTCTAAAGGTTGCCTATGACATTTTTATGCTTTTAAGACATTTGCCAATGGGTATTTCCTAAGCTGTTGCAAAAGGGATGAAAGCAGCGCAACATAGATTATGAGGCTCAAATTTGACTGCAAATACATTTTCTTTCTAATCCTCCCCTCGAGAGTTTTGGCAATTATCTCAAAAGCCTAAAAATGCCATATATGACATCTAAGCCAGAGAGCAACAATATTTGTGCACAAATCCAAGATTTGTTGGGAATTCACTTTTACAGTAATCGGGTAATATGTTTTATTAGTTGTATCGTTTCTTTGTATGTAATTAAATAAAAAAACAAGTTTTTTTAACTGCAAGTAAGGAGCGACATTAAAATTTAAAACAGAAATTATTCCAAATATGAAAGGGGTTGTCTCCTCCTCAATGCCCCGCTCTTTACGCTGGGATGAGGCCTACTTGCCTCCAATTTTTGGTTACTTAAAAAGGCAACTGAAACTTTTTACGAGCATTTTCATTAGTAATAAATATACGTAACGTACGAATTAATTTGCCTAACGAGCTTCTATATTTGTAAATATTTATTACGTATATGAGGGTATTCGCCCCCTCGTCAATACCTCGCTCTTTGCATTAAAGCTTGAACTTTGTCCCAATCTTTAAGAATGACCTCTGAATAACAAAGGCCGTAGAATAAATAGTTGAAATTACTAAAAATACTTTAGCATACAGAGTGAGGTAATGAGGAGGAGACGAAAAAGTCCCCCTGAAAACGTCTGTAAACTTCCCAATAACCATTACTATATGTAAACAATGGTCAAAGTTTGTAACTTACGCCCCTACCCCGAGGACTGTGGGGGATTAAGTCGTCCCCAAAGACATAGTTATTAGGTTTTCCGACTATGCTAAACCAAATGGCTATCTCAAAATTTTGATCCGGTGACTTTTGGAAAAAATGAGCGTGGGAGGCTAGACGCCCTCCAATTTTTTTAGTCACTTAAAAAGGGCACTAGAACTTTTAGTTTTCCGTTAGAATGAGCCCTCTCGCTACGTTCTAGGACCACTGGGTCGATACGATCACCCCTGAAAAAAAAAACAAAAAAAACAACAAATAAACACGCATACGTCATCTGTCTTCAGGCGAAAAATACAAAATTCTACATTTTTGTAGATAGGAGCTTAAGATTTATACAGTAGGGTTCTCTGATACGCTCAATCTGCTGGTATAATGTTTGTTATAATTTAATGACTTTTAGGAGGTGTTTCCCCTATTTTCTAAAATGATGCAAATTCTCTCAGGCTCGTACCTTTTGATGGGTAAGACCAAACTTGATGGAACTGATAGATTTAAAATCAGCATAAAAATGCGATTCTTTTGATGTAACTATTGGTATCAAGATTCAGTTTTTTATACTTTCGGTTACTATTGAGCCGGGTCGCTCCTTACTAAAGTTCGTTACCACGAACTGTTTGATGTTTGGTTTATTTGTTGACTCTTTTGTTTTGTCGTGTTCTGTTTCGTGATTTTTCTTCAGTTTTTATTTTTGTTGTTTTCTGTACTCCGTCATTATTTTGGTAATTCGACGGGTTATCATCAACTCGTCCATTCATTAATTCATCTTATTAAACTATGGAGCTTTTCCACCAAAACTTCATCTTAAAAATCCCTTTTTTATTCACTGTATTTTTTAATAATTTTTTTTTTCAAATGTTAAATTAAAAGAAGAGTTGTTAAAGGACACAAGCAGGCAACTCTATAGCACGGAGATAAGACCCCACCATATTGAACTATGGAACTAACACTAAAATAAAAATTTCTTACCCATTCATGTTATGGATCAAAGAGTATATTTTTTGCAAAAAAGTAATAAGTAATATTGAAGCATGAACAAACACAAATTATTTTGTTTGTGACTGGGTCTACTGGACCTCTTAACTCCTAATCTTTACGCTAAAAATTAGCCAGAGCTTTGTTGAGAGCATTTTAAAGTGTAACAAACATGCCCTGATGGTGTTACCAGGAGAAACTTTATAAGTGTCATTTTTCTTACCCCAAATGCAATATGAAGTGCTGTCATTTGG
This sequence comes from Artemia franciscana, assembly GCF_032884065.1. NCBI lineage: Eukaryota > Metazoa > Arthropoda > Branchiopoda > Anostraca > Artemiidae > Artemia > Artemia franciscana. The sequence goes on from NC_088881.1 coordinate 22,853,278, forward strand.
ATTTTGTCATCAATTTTATTTTCATTGCTGCTACCAGACTGCAGACTATATTAAAGTTTTGGACATAAATAAACTTGCAACAGAATTTCACCAGAAAGGGAATTTTTGATACCAGTTTACTACCTGAGAATATTTCCATAATATAATTTGCCATTTAGCCTTTGATTTGTATCTTTTGACTTTTCCATCAAGCTCATGTTCTGGAGGCAAGACAAAATTAGAACTTGGATACTGAACTAAACAGTTGTCAGCTTTTATTATTATTTTTTTAAGGAACTCACTACATACTGCTTGGGCGTATGCTCTATGCAAGTTGAGGCTGTTCTGTGTTTTCCCACTTCTTCCTGCAAACCTGACAGCTTCTGCCTAAAATATTATCTGTAAGGATAGGCTTTGAGTTCTTTCTTTTTTCATCTATCAAACATAAGCAACCTTTGAGGACTTCAGCTGAAATTCATATGCCTTCCAAGATATCTTCCTCAGCATAATTCTGCTATGGGTGCTTCAGCAGCTACACTGCATATCTTTTTCAGGATGATTAATTTTTCAAGGCTCTTTCTCTTTTGATAAATAACCTTCTGTAATTTGATTTCTGCCCTTTGAGCATTGTAATCAAAATTTTGATCTGTGAGAGTTTAAATTATGTTTTTAGCAAAAGTACTGTCATTAAGTTTAGGACATTAAGTTTTTAAAAAAAAAGATCAATTTTTGCTTTCATCAGGAAACATAAGTCGAAATAAATGTTCTTTGCCTTTTAAAGGATATTTGCATATAGGTATTGATATCTATAATTTTATATTGATTAATTTAAAAAATCTTTCCGAAAAAGGCGTTTTCAAAGAAAGGTGAAGACTTGTGTTAAACTTCAGACCAGTAGAAATAAATCCCGATAAAAATTCAAACTCGAAACGGTCAAAAATGACTATTAAAAAATAAACTAAACCCAAAACGAACAGAAATTAAAATAAGCGATCATAGAAAACATAGAGACAAAAAGTACTAATATAGATGAATAAATAGGTCTTAAAACAAGAAAGTATCGAATTGAGCTTTTTGTCATTACGTTTAGTTTTTCAAAGAAAAGTAAAGACTCTTGTTAAACTTAAGACCAGCAGAAATAAATCCCAATAAAAATTTAAACTCAAAACGGTCAAAAATGACTATTAAAAATAAACTAAACCCAAAACGAACAGAAATAAAAATAAACGATCATCGAATAAACATAGGATGATCGAAGAAACGATCATCGACACCAGGTACACAGATGAATAAATAAATCCTAAACAAGAAAATTTCGAACTGAATGTTCAAATCAAGCTTAAGAAGAACAAAAATTACTACAAAGAGGGATTTGGCTACTGCCCTTTTCTCCCTTCCTTACCTGTAAAAGACTAAAGCTTGTTGGGTCATTTGCATTTTATTGAAAACTATGTGTATCTTGAATACTATAATTTTGTTTTTCAAAACATCGACGGAAAAAATAAATATAAAATCACATTATTAATCAAGACAGCTGGAACGAACTAATGAAAATTGATTGAATACTTGATATATACTATATTAATTCTTGGGAACTTAGTAATTTAAAATTTTATTTCAGTGTAATATATTTCGGAGCGCAACAAGCTTAGGGCAGTTGCCAAACTCCTGTTTATAGTCATTTTTGTTTGTTTTAAATTTAATAGGAGCATCTAATTTAATTTTTATTCATTTTAAGGTTTTAGTATCTGGTATCTCTATATTTTCTATGATTATTTATTTTAAATTCTGCTCCTTTAAGGTTTCATTTATTCTTTGATAGTAATTATTAGTCATTTTGAATTAAAATGAGAATTTATTTCTGCTGGTCTTATGATTAATATGGCCCTTTCGTTTTCTTTGAAGAACTTCTTTTTCTGAAAGTTTTTCTTTGTTAATTTCTGTTCACTTTCTACTACCGAAGTTTTTTTTGATAATATAATGAATATTCCTCAAGTTTTTCATGTCTTTGGCATAAGAATTAAGATATGTAATTCCAATTTAATAGTTCTAATTACTAACTTTTGATTTATTTCAAAGCGCCCTCAACAATCCCTAAAACTTTCAACTAAATTGCAAGATACACATAGTATCTTTTGATTGAATATTCTGACCCTCAGCCACTCCTAATATATTTCAGATATACTCTGCAGGTAACCTGGATGCACATTAGGTCTTTTGATTTAGTTTAAAATCCTCCTTAACATCCTCTGAAGATTCAAGCACTATTTAATATGCCTTCAAAGTTTCAACTTAATTCCCTCAGTCGTTCCCCAGATATTACTAATACACCCATTTGAGACTCGGCATGCAAATAGAATGTTTTTTTTTTTTAACATCCCTAGCCATTCTCTGAGAGTAGTCACAAGTAAATGTAATACAAGTTGCAAGCAGTAATAATGCCTAAGGACTATTTTGAGGAACATGGTTATTTCATACTTTGGATCAGACCCATTGTGGGAAAAAGAGTGTGTGTGTGGGGGGGGGGGGACTGGTTGCCATCCAACCACTTTTGACTTTTAGAAAGGGATCCAGAACTCTCGACTTCCAATCAAATGAATTTCCTCTAAATTTTTTATGACTACCCCTTCTATTAAATCTTAATGTGTTAACAGTGAGCAACCAGGCCGTGGGGGACTTTTTCAACCCTTGAGGCATAGTTATTTGACCTTTGGACTATCTTGAACAAAATGCATATCTCAAAAAATCGATCAGATCCATTTAGGCAAAAAAAGAGCATGGAGTGGGAGGGGGTAGTTGCCCCCCTCCCTTTGGAATGTTATATAGTATGATCACTTTGGAATGTTAAAGAGAGAACCAGAACTCTTGATTCTCAATTGAATGAGCCTCCTCCAAAGTTTATACAGCCACCTCTTCCAGAAAAACCTTATATGTTAACAATGGACAACTTATATAACTTACAGCCCCTGTCCCAGGGGCTGTGGGAAATTTTGTCAACCTTGGAGGGATAGTTTTTTGGCCTTTTGGACTATTTTGAACAAAATGGCTATCTCAAAATTTTGATCAAATGCACTTAGGGAAAATCAGTGTGATGGGCTAGTTGCCCTCCAACCACTTTTGAATCCAGGGTGCTAGAACTTTCGATTTCCAATTAAATGATCCCCCTTCTAAGTTTATAAGACCACCCCTTCAAAAAACCTCATATCTTAACAATTGGAAACACGCATAGCTTACAGCTTTTACCCCATGGGCTGGGGGACTTTGATTCCCACAGGCATAGTTATATTGCCTAAGGCCTACTTAGGAAAAAATTGCTATTTCAAAATTTTGGTTGGACCCATTTTAAGAAAAGAGCATGTTGGAGGGGAGGCTGCCCTCCAAGCACTTTAAGACTCTTAAAAAGGGAACTAGAATCATCAATTTCCAGTCAAATGATTCCCTTCCAAAGTTTATACAACAACGCCCTTCCATCAAAAACCTTATAAGTAAACAATGGCCAACTTTCATAACTTACAACCCTTGCCCCAGGCTCTGGGGGGTTGTGTCTACCCTTGAGGCATAGTTATTTGGTACTTGGACTACTTTGAAAAAAACGGATATCTCAAGATTTTGATTGGATGCACTTGGAGAAAAGAAGGTGGCAGGGGGGGAGGGGCTAAATGCCCTGCAATCACTTTCGACTCTTAGAAACAACACTAGAACTTCCTATTTCCAAACAAATGGGGCCCCTCTGAAGTTTATTTGACCATCCCATCCGCATGAAGTACCTCTTGGAAAAAAAATGTTAACAAAATATTGAAGCCTTATAGGTCTTTACTATAGCCTATGTTGATTCTTTTGAGTCCAAGCCCATTGATTTTTGAATTATCAACCTGGTGGAATTGATGACACACATAAGAGCCAGGGTAACTAGAGTGAAGCCAAAATAGATTAGGAAATCCTTTTTGTGGCACTACAACACTAGCATCATAAGTATCTTTTCATTGAGTGAGCTAACACAGAAGAAGTCCTACTTTTCTCCTATTCTTGGTAGATTTGTCTCATCTTAAACAGATCTTTTAACAAATTTTTTGAACACTTTGTGGATTTTTTACCTTATAGGCATGCCCTCCTGGTTTATTAGCAAATTATGGATCTGATTAGTACCACTTCTGTCATCAAACTAATAAGTCCTTGCTTTTTGTAGGGAGGCCAAAATGACTTTTACCTCACCAGCTAATTAAAGTATTTGACTTTTTGATTGCAGACATTTAGCTGGGCACTATACATACTTTCAAGCCTCTGAGGCTAGGAGCTTGGCAAATTTCATTGTAGTCTTTTTACCATACTTGCTTCATTTTCCAAAGAATAGATTATTCAATTTACTTCATAACTGATTACTTACCAACATTAAATATTTTTCGGACTGTAGTCAAATCTTAGAGCTATCTTCTGAGAAAAACAAAAAATACATACTCAACTTATTACCAGACAAGTACAGCCTCAGTGATTTAGAGACAGGAACTGAAACACTCAGTAGGCCCATAAATAGATTTTGAGCAACTGAATCTTTAGAAAGCAGACAAGTCTTGAAACTCTATAGAATGGGCCAAAATAACAGCAAATGTTAATTACATCCCATTTTCAAAAAAAGCCTGCTTAAAAAAGTATATTTAATTTTTAATTGCCAAAAGGGTGTATGATGATACTTCCCTAGTGGAAAAGGAGTCCCCCTATATCCTGAATAAATCTTATTTTATCTTGTATATTTCAAGCCACTGATATTACTATATTTTTCTGCCTTTTTAAAAAAAAAAGGTTTATTGTTTTATGCTTAAATAGCTAAATTTTGTTCTTCCCCTTTGGCCCAGATCCTATGTAAATCTAGTCTCTCTTAATTATACCTTTTAATTTTTTTTGCCAAATAGTACATATATGTATCATGTTTAAAATAAATGTTGCAAGTCCTACACCTGACAACACACAAAAAAAGCGTAAAGAAAAGCCAACAAGAGAAGCCAAGATATCCACCTTCAATCAAACCACAGAAAGCTTAATTGTCAAACTTTTTAGGTTTATATATGGTGGGCAGGTTGAAAAATTCCCACATGTGTGTCAGTTAAAATTCAGTAAAAAAGTAATCAACAAAATGGGTTGCCCTATTTTGTCCCATTTATCCCAAAGTGGAATAAAATATCCTGCTTATACTAATAAAAGTTTAAGAAATTGTTGAAACAAACCCTTCATATGTTTGGTCTAACCATTTCAACAATATAAATGTCATGCCAAAACTGTGGTCTCTTAAGCAAATATTAGCTAATACTGAGAAATGGAGACATTTTCATGCTAGGAGTATTGTTCTTCTTACAGTAAACGTTTTCTCAAATACCAAAATGATTAAAAATCAGAACAATTTTATTCTTAAGCATAAAACAGTCAAAAAGTATTCAATAACCATGTGATTTTGCATTCATCCCATGCGTTTGATCCCCTAGCATGTGATTTCTTCATGCCTGATTCTCAGTTTCCATTGAATCTGAGATTCATGCATTTTTGTACTTCTTGCAAAATGGTGACATATTTTCAAAAAATTTGACTAGAAATTTCTGAATGTGACTACAGCTAAACTTTCCAACTTCTATTACAGTTTGCAATCAATATGAAGGCTTCTTGTATTTTTGTAGGATCTCTATTGGCTAAACATAAAAAGCACTACCTTTACAATTCCATTCCACTCCCCTATAGTGGGGCTAGAAAGAAAGTATTGAATGGAGAATCTAATAGTATATTCCTAATTGGAATATACCTAGTTGTAAACTGGTAGATCTCTAGTTGAGGGGCTTTTTTTATCTTAGAAAGTAGTAACATTAGGTAAAATAAAATTTCAGATATGAATTCAGGGCCTTGAATATATCTTGTGAAGGTGTTTTCAAGCTAATATCTCTATCCTTTCCTTATTTCAAGGGATCAAAAGAATTCACAAATGATAGATCTATAACTATGAGTTTTCATAAAAAAAAACATTTACCATACTTTAAGTCTTCAGTCTCTCTTATGTTGGTTCTAGTTTTTGCAAATGTAATTTCTATCATTTTAGCAGGATCTTAAGCCATAGCAAGGGTTTTTTTCTATAAATTTACCAGAGAGATTTAAAAATCGTTAAAACCTTACAAACACTTTCATTGTGCCTCATTTAAGTTATATCTATTTTCCAAAGTTTCACTTTTATAACACAAAGATTGTAAAAGGAAATCAAAGGCCAGTGTCCTTTAAAGGTGGAGATTCTTCAAATACTTTTCCAGGGAATCATTGATGCTCTGGATGTTTGCCTGGGAGTTTCACTCACAAAATTCAACTACTTTGGAAGATAGACAAAAGTACTTTATTTAGAATTATACCCCCCCCCCCCCTCTTAAAAAGAACACCAACAGAAACAAATAGTAAGTCCCTTTAAATGTTAAAAATTGAACTTGGTATGCATAAAAAACAATTATTTTAATAATTTATACCTAGAAACAGTGTAAAAATGTGCATTGAATGGTATGTTTACCTTTATATTTACCTTAAATTTATAGCTTGGCATAGGTTAGGTCTAGAGTAGAAATCAGAAATAAAAAAAAAAATATTCCATTCAAATCCCTATTCAATGCTCAATACAACAATAACATAAATACACAGCAAGAAAAGCAATCATGATATTTGGAAAAAAACATAAAATAATCTAGGCAAAAGAACCTATTGGAACCCCTGTTTTGATTTATTTAGTACTGTATCTTTACTTTAGAAGTAGTCAACCACTAGAGTATACCACAATTAACAAAGTTGAAACTGTGTCTTAATCTACCCTAATTGTTCCAGATAGCCTATAAACTAAAGTTTGTAGTTTTTTTTTTAAATTGAATTTATAGGAAATAGATACAGAATTCCATGCCTGACATAGGGACAAGGTGAACACACCACTTGATTCACTTGTTAATGCTCTTCCTAATCTAATAATTAATTTAAGTCACAAATGAATCCCCTCTCCCCTAATGGTTCCATATATAGCCTAAAGAATATATATATATATATATATATATATATATATATATATATATATATATATATATATATATATATATATATATACCCATCAACCTTGCTTCAGTAGGCTACTTTGCAAAATTCTGGCAAGCATAATAAATGATACATTGGTTAATTATCTAAATAACAACCAGTTACTCAGCAAAAGTTGACATGGGTTTTGCAAAGGTCACTCTATTGAAACTGACCTCATTGAGTCATATGATATTGTAACTAAAATCCTAGACAGATACATTCTAGCAGACATCATTCTACTAGATCAACCAAAATTTTTTGACAAGGTGCAATGCAGTCTCCTGATACTGAAGTTATATGCATATGATGCTAATCCTGATGTTTTAAAGGTAATTTGTGCAGGCTACTCAATCACAGACAGAGATAACAAGAGCTAAGAGCTCATATGGCACTTGTGACAAGGCTGGAAGAGCCAAGAGCTCATATGGTAGGAGCTCTAACAAAATTCTAAGAATCAATAGACTGATTTAAAAGGAAAATCAAAGGCTTAATGCTGGTTGGAATTTAAAATAAGAACTCTGAGTCACAAGGTCCTTCTAAATATCAAAATTCATTAAGATCTGAGCACCCCAAATGTAAGTTATAAATACCTCATTTTTCTAATTTATCCTCTCCCTTCAGCCTTCCACATGGTCAAATGAGGGAAAACAACTTTATCAAGTCAATTTGTGAAGCTCCCTGACACACCTACTAATTTTCATTATCCTTGCACATCCAGAAGCACCAAACTCACCAAAGCACTGAACCCCACCCCCTAGCTCCCCCAAAGAGAGCAAATCCAGTACAGTTATGTCAATCACGTATCTATGACATTTGCTTATTCTACCCACCAAGTTTCATCCCAAATTTTCCACTCTAAGTGTTTTCCATGATTTCCAGTTTACCCCTTCACCCCCCCCCCACATGTCAATAGATCTGATTGAGATTTGAATAAGAGCTCTGAGAAATGAGTTCCTTCTAAATATTAAATTTCATTAAGATTTGGTCACCTGTTCTTAAACTAAAAATACCTCAATTTTCTAATTTTTCCAAATTAACACCCACCAGCTCCCCCAAAGAGAACAGATCCGTTCCAATTATGTCAATCACATATCTATAACTTGAAAATTATTCATATCAAAAATTGCAATTATTCTTTGAGCCAACTAGGCTACTGATGAGAAATAACAGATGTTATTTTATTAGCCTATTTAATATCTGTTCTAGGTCAATTTTACTCACCTCAGGAATGTGTTTGAATTAGCATTGCTACGGGCTGCGTTTGATTTACAATCATGGCTGCCAAATTTTTCTTTAAGGAGTGTGTCCTTATTCTTCCCATCAAGTTTCATCCTGATCTCTCCACTCTAAGCATTTTGCAAGATTTCTGTTTCCCCCCTCCAGCCCCCCATGTCCCCAGATCCAATTCAAATTAAAAATGGAGCATCTGAGACATAATATCCTTCTATATATCAAGTTTCATTAAAATCTGATCACTCATTCATAAGATAAAGGTATCTCAATTTTCATGTTCTCTAAGAATTCTGGTTTCCCTCTACAACTCCCCCTGATATTACTGGATCTGGTCAGGATTTAAAATGAGAGTTCTAAAGCACAAGATCCCTCTAAATATCAAATTTCATTAGGATCTGATCACCCATTAGTAAGTTACAAATGCCTCATTTTTTCTAATTTTCCAAATTACTACCCCCCCCCCACCAAATCCACCAAAGAGAGCAGATCTGGTCTGGTTATGTCAATTGTGTATCTTGGACTTGAGCTTATTTTTCCCACCAAGTTTCATACTGATCTCTCTGCTTTAAGCATTTTACAAGATTCCTGCCCTCCCCCCTCCAATCATGTTGGATCTGGTTGGGATTTAAAAAAAGAGATCTGAGTTACAAGATCCTTCTAAATATGAAATTTCATTAAGAGTCAATCACTCCTTTGTAAGTTAAAAATACCTCATTTTTCTCATTTTTCAGAATTAACCAACCCCCCCCCACCCCAAATAGAGCAGATATGTTCTGGTTTTGTTAATCATGTATCTAGGAATTCTGCTTATTTTTCCCACCAAGTTTCATCCCAATCCCTCCACTCTAAGCATTTTCCAAGATTTTAAGTCCCCCCCCCCAACTCCCCCCAATGTCACCAGATCTGGTAGGGATTTAAAATAAGAGCTCTGAGACACAATATCCTTCTAAATATCAAATTCAATTAAGATCCAATCACCCATTTGTAAGTTAAAAATCCATCATTTTTTCTAATTTTTCCAATTTAACCATCCCCCCTACTCCCCCCAGATGGTCAAATCAGAGAAAAACGATTTCTAATTTAATCTGGTCTGGTTCCTGATACACCTGCCAAATTTTGTCATCCTATCTTACCTGCAAGTGCCTAAACTAGCAAAACCAGGAGAGACTGACAGACCAACTGACAGAATTTGTGATTGCTATATGTCACTTGGTAGATAGCCTACTAAGTGCCATAAAAACCAGACTGAGAAGATAACCAGTTTAATATAAACAGCCTAGCCTAATATAGGAGCTATAATGTAGGCTACAACTAGAATGGTGCAATAAGGAACTCAATTATAACAGCTATATATGGGACCATCAGAAGGGATTCACATTTTCAAGTGAATTGATTAGTATGTTTGGAAAGAGTACAGGCTAAAAAAAGGAATCAAGTGGTGTGTTCACCTTGTCCCTATGACAGTTAAGGAATCTTGTAGGATATATTTACCAAATTTATTTGCAATTATTCTTTGAGCCAACTAGGCTACTGATGAGAAATAACAGATGTTATTTTATTAGCCTATTTAATATCTGTTCTAGGTCAATTTTACTCACCTCAGGAATGTGTTTGAATTAGCATTGCTACGGGCTGCGTTTGATTTACAAATTAGAATTACAAATCAACAGACCCATGACTCGTTCGATTTAGTACCTCTGTCGACACATTTTTGCATTGATTGCATTGATTTTTTTTTTTTTTTTTTTTTTTTTTTTTTTTTTTTTTTTTTTTTTTTTGATGTGCTACGTAAGAAAGCGTGCTAAATGACTGTAAAAGTCTATCGATCTTGATTTCAAATTAAATAAAAAAATAAGTTTTTTGAAATGAAAGTAAGGAGCGACATTAAAACTTAAAACAAACAGAAATTACTCCTTATATGAAAGGGGCTTTTCCTCCTCGACACCCTGCTCTTTACGCTAAAGTTTTTTGTTGTTTTAAAAAGTAGAGTTTCGAGAAAGAGTCAAACTTTAGCGCAAAAAGCGGGGTGTCGAGGAGAAAAAGCCTCGAGGAGATGCATATCAGCCCGTTGGCTGTCTCGATATAGAGCAGTCGTTCGTATACTCGAGCAGTATTCTGAGCTGACAGCACACTTTCGATTAGCGAAGGAAAAGGAACGTTGCTACACTACCCAAATGCTCCATGATACGTACCTCGATGAACGAAATAAGGCATATATATTGTTTTCTTGAAGCCATTATTGGCCGAATTCCAGGGAGTTAACCTCCTTTTCCAACACACTAACGCAGATTACTTTCGTTTATTTGAAGAGCTAAAAGAGTTTGTATGAAGTCTTCTGCGGAGAATATTGCACACGTCTGCAGTGTCATTAACAGTGAATCGAAATTTAGGACTTCGAAATTTATTACCTTCCTGCAGCTCAGGTTGACTACGGATACGAGTTCCTTTTGGAGCTTGAAAGATCTAACCTGACCAGTCATCAAAAAGAAGAAGTAAAGTTGCATTGCCTCAAGTTTCTCAAGGCAGCTGCTAGAGCAGTTTTAAAGCGCTTGCCCCCAGCTCTTGATTCTCTGATGAAACTGAAAGTGTTTTCTCCCACCATTTGTTTGTTGCAGTTGCGTCCTCAATTTAGTGATTTGCCTTTGGATGCTATTCCAGTGCTTAATATTAGCGAGTTGGAGAGTCAGTGGAGAAGACTCATGGTAGTTGACTGGGCATCAGTTTGTGGCAGAGAAACTCCGAGTGACTCTTGTGAATTCTGGGTCAAGGTCCTGCACCATCTTGATCCAGTTGGTGTCCCTTCTCTTCGTGACTTAACGAGGTAGGCGATGACCCTCCTCAGCCTGCCAATAAGCAATGCTGTAGTTGAAAGGTCATTTTCTATATTGGATATTGTGCAGAACAAACTTCGGAATCGAATGTTCTTGCCTTTTCTGAACTCAATAGTAGTCTTTCGGGCATGGTTGTCAGTGTTTGGTATGTTGTTCGCAGTTTGAGCCTACTAAAAAAATGTTGCAGTTCAACAGTGAAATCTACAGGTTTGGTGGTTGCGTTGCAACCACAGACGTGAATTTTAGCAATGATTTTGACGACATACTGGTATCACTATAGAATCGCAGACCTGGCTCTTTATTCGTTTTCTTTTCTTCTGATGCTGTTTTTATCCTGGTGTTCTCTTTTAACTTCTCGAGATATAGATATACACTTAAAAAAAAATTATTTCCAACAAGAAAATGCGGTGAAATTTCAAATGCTGAAACAAAAATAAAGTTTCTTGTTGAATTTTAAACAGAGGTTTAAAATCGAACAAATAAGTGTGATCTTCAACGATTTGTTAACTTTCCAACCACAAACATTTAAAGTCCAACAGAAGAGTTTAATATTCCATGTTCTGTTAACTTTCCAACACCCAATTTTTGAAAATCCAACCAATTAGTTTTGAAATTCCAGTGAAAGAATTTTATATTTTACACTTTGCTGACTTTCCAAAAAAAAATGTTGAAAACCCAACGATGAAGTTCAATATTCTATGTTTTCTTAATTATTCTAGCAAATAATGTTGAAAATAAGATACGAAATTATTTTTAATAGGAATTTTTTCAATTTGCACCTCAAGGTACGAGTAGGAATTGAATAAGAAACCATCGGCTTCTTTAAAAAAGAAAAATAAATGTCGGAATTCTTCAGATTCTGTGAAATTCATATAAAAATGAGCTCCTTCAGTGGAGTCAAAACTAGCAATCGTCGGATTGGAGCCGGATTCGTAAAAGAAATCGATTGATAAGCTGCATCTAAAAACCAAAATGCTGTATTACAAAATAATCAGCTTTTGATATCCATATTTTTCCTAAGGTGTTGATGCTGAATTTTTAGTTTGCAGTTAGCTTTTTCATATCAAAGGGTTCCTCGTGTTCGTTGGTATTTCAGTTGTTTTATCACATTTTGTTTTATCACATTTTTTTTTGTCAAAAGCTATACATTATATTTCATTTCTCAGAAATTATTTTTAATTTTCCTTGTTTGAGGTATTAAGAAAATGTACCAAAAGTATTGAGAGCTTTTCAATTATTAGGTTGATTCTCTTGAAGTTTTTTTTTCCTTTGCGTTACATAATTTCAAGCTTCAATTATTTCCTTTTTTGCATTTTACCACTCTATCCAAAGAAGTAATTAAGCCTGTGTATTTCTAGTTGTGATATTTTGGTTATAATTCTGTTTTGTTCACTAAAATTATTTTACTTATTGAAGAGATCTCATTGCGTTTTCTGTCACTCGTGAAATTTTTTTTTTGTTGTATTACGATGTCAATGCACTAGGAATTAGCTGAGAGCCACATCCATTAAAACTAGGTGACAAGAAAAAAAAAAGGTTTTCAGTGAAAAGTCTTAACGTCTTAAATAACCATAAAAGTTCAAAATATTTAGCTGCCACGTAGCTTAAGGTAATTTTTAGATTATAATCTTGCTTCAAAATAGGTTTATAAAGAGATAAACATAAAGAAAATATAATATTTAGTGACAATTTAAAAAAAATATCGTTTATTAGGGCAGTAGGGCATAGAGAAGAGGCTTTATTTGTATAGGGCTATAGGTTCCAGAAGGGTATGGAGAGGCCGCAACTCTGTTGAAAGTTGTAAATTCGGAGGGAAAGCTAAAACTCTAAGGAACTATAACATATTAGGATCTGCCTCAAGGGGCTGGGAAATGGCCCCTTTGTCTTTTTTATTTAGCTTTTATCTAATATAGCAGCAGTCACAATTAAATCGTCCAACTTTGATCCTAAGTCTGAACACATGTTCTTTGATTTCAAAAGTCTCGAGTTTTAGAATTCCATGGACGAATTCGTTTCCAAGTAAACAGTTTTACTTTCGCTCCATAGGTTTTTCAATGCAAAGGATTAGCGTCAGAAAAAAACCATGAGTTCAAAATATTCAGCTGCCATACAGCTTAAGGTAATTCTTTTATATTTCAAACTTAAAAGCAGCAAAAATGTCAAGTATTCCCGTCTACCGGGTAGGTTTATCCTTCTTCCCTGCGAATGTTGAGGGGAGATCAACAAAATTACGACTCTTCCTGAAGTTTAAAGAAAAAAAACGACGAGAATAGCTGAAAATCAGACTGAAAATTCAGCATTAATGTTGCATCCTGATATAGCATTCTCCGTGAGACAAGCTTTCGGACACGCTCACTATAAAGTGAAATCTCAAAAGTGGATTATTTCCGTAAAAAATTTTTGGGGCTTGTTCGGGCTTGTTTTGAAAACCCCAGGGCGTTTTTCTGCGCTGACAATCTGGCAGCACTGCATTTCCAGCACTTCAGTACCCCAAACAACAGCTTGAATAGATTTATTGTACTTATTGCAGTAAGATCAGGGAAGTAAGAAAAGGCCTAGATATTTAAACGGAGAGGGACTGAATTAATATTTTGGAAGCTTGGCTGCTATGACTCACTTTAAAATTTCACCTTGACTGGATGTTCTGAGCTTCAGAAGGTAGGCCTAGGCAAAATATTTCATTGTTTAGATTAAATTGGTTCTTGAAAGGGATATTTGGTAAAATTCAAGTTAAATGACTTCTTGCTATCTCAGAAAGGGTTTAGGTTAGGAAAACAAAACTTTCAGGGATGGGTGTACAGGCTAAAGTATGTCCTGGGAAGGTATTTTGAAGTACCTACCTCCACTCCATCTCCCACTAGAGGACCCTGACCTTTGATGACCTTTAAAAATATGTGTGTTCTAAAAGTGAAACCTTGCAAAATAGATCTTCTGCTTGAATGAAGTAAAAAAAAAATTTTTTTCAGCTTCATAACTTTGCTCAGTCCCATTTTATAAGGTTTTAAAGATATATGGTAAAATTCTAGTTAACTGAATTCTTTCTATCTCAGAAAGGGTTTAGGCTAGGAAAATGAAACTTTCAGGGATGGGTCTACAGGCTAAAGTATGTTCCGGGAAGGTATTTTCAAGTACCCACCTCCACTCTTTCTTCCTCTAGAGGGCCAAGAAATTTGCCTACATGACAGGTCTATACCTATTGAAATTTTGAAAAATTTGACCTTAATTTTCAGTTACATGTTGCTTTTTCTATGCCTTTATTTCTGAAAATACAATTCCTGTTATTTGAGTAGAAGTTTGAGCCATATCAATGTTTCTTTAGAATTTAGAAAATGTATTTGCATATCTTTAAAACCTTATAAGATGGAATTGAGCAGAAGCTGAAAACAATTTTGTTTTACTTCAATTAAGCAGAAGATCTATTTTGCAAGGTTTCACTTTTATAACACAAATATTTTTAAACGTCAGGGCCCTCTAGAGGGAGAAGGAGTAGTTAGAATGTGTCAAATACAATTATCCTGCATGTTATGAAGCATCTTGGCTTATATTGATTAGTCTACTAGGCCTATTGTCATAGCTCAGGAATAGCTTAGACATAGGTTACGTGGTAAAACTATAGCAGTTCATTTAACTGGGTTTCCTATAAAGTGAATATACCACTTGATGCCTTTTTTTATGCTCTTTACAAGTATAATAATTGCTTCTACCTTAAATTAAGATTTATGCACTTCTCGAGCTCTAAAAAATGACAAATTTAAAAAAAATTATGACAGTTCTTATAATGGACTTACCAATAAAGTGAACATACCACTTGATGCCTTTTTTATGTTATTTACAAATATAATAATCACTTCTACCACAAATTCAAATTTAAATACCTTTTGAGCTCTTAAAGATGACAAATTTTAATTAAAGTATGACTTATTGCTTGTTTTCCACAAAATAATACTATGTTTTCTCAGTGCCATCTTTTCCATTGTTTTCAAAAAAATAATGGTGCATTTTCTCAGTGCTATAATTACTTATAATAAGGTTGGGTTAGGTTAGGTTAAAAAGTGCTTAACTTCGAATTTAAGGTAGAAGCAATTATTATATTTGTAAAGAGCATAAAAAAAGGCATCATGTGATATTTTCACTTTATTGGTAAGCCAGTTATATGATACTATAATTTTACCAGTTATGCTTAGAATTAGGATTCATTTATGTCAGAAATGAACTTCTAACCCCCCTCCCCCCCGATTTACAAATACATACCCTGATATATATATATATATATATATATATATATATATATATATATATATATATATATATATATATATATATATATATATATATATATATATATATACATATATATATATATGTAATGAAATTTCCATTGTGATCCAAAGTTATCATCAAATTGATCATCCAAAGTTATGACCAAAGTGTACAAGGGTCTTTGGCAACCATTGCTAAAATTTGGGATATGTATTGCAACACCCCTGAACAAAGGTAATCAGCAAAAAAAAAAATATTTCCAAAAATGGGTAACAAAAGCTGTTGATGAATGCAAGATTGTTGACTACCCATCTCAATTGAATAAGCTGAAGCTTTCAACACTTGTGTACAGGCATCAAAGAGGGGGTGTCATGGAGACTTATAAGCTTTTGAATGCTGACTACTCCTGTCAAAATCGATTTCAGTTTGATTTACCCTCCAGAATAAGGGGGCATGGTAAGAAGTTGTCCTGGAAGAGGGCAGATACCAGGGTCCTCAACCACTAATTCTCTAATAGAGTGATTACCCATTGGAAAAATCTTCCTGATGCTACTTTAACTGATCCCTTTGTTGATTCCTTTATGATTGCTGTCAACAAAAGTTGGTCCATTAAGCCAAGGAAGACAGTGTAAGATGCAAAAATCAATGGCTCCCTATCATCACTAACCAGCAACTCTACAGAATTTTTTCCTTACTTTGCAAAAAAATGTGATTTAAGATTTGAGGTAATTATTTTGAGAAACTTTCAATTTGATAAAAGAGTGACTTACAGAAAATTCAGCACATATGCTACATAGGTCTACGATTTGGGGTATATATTTGTACATTAAGAAGGGTGACAAACATATATACTGGTAAGACCCACATATTATGGTTAAAAACCTAGCATATCACAGAGAAAACCCTGTGTTTTTTTTTCTTTTCATACATGGATTGGAAAAGCTTTAGTAGGTAATCCTAACTTAACCAAAGACTTGGAACATTAGGGATTTATCAATGCTATTGAACACTTTGCATGTATCTAGAAATTGTACATGCAAACCATTTTTGCCTTATCTATATTTAGTAATTTAACTATATAAAATAAAAATTTGATCTACTATTGGATAGCCAGACCTAAAGCCTCTCTGCTCTTCTTCCAGTACTTGCTTCTTATCTGCCCAATAATTAAATCTCTTATAAATAACCCTTTCAAATGTCTTGCTTAAATCATTTTGAAGGCTACCAGGCCTGTTGTTATTGTGTAAAATAGGGTTTCCTTCTTTGTAAATTGGGAACATGTTTATATATTCTTGTGGGTATACCATCTGGCTCAGGAGCAGAATATCCAGGAGATTTATTTATTGCCTCCTCTGCCTCTTCTTTTATTAGTGTTTATCACAGCTCTTGGTCTTCTTCTTGCAAGAAATATTCTATGCACTCTATACAAGACAGTATTATGTCTCCTTCCAGGCTATTTGGCTATTATAAGGAAGACACATTGTTATTTAGTTCCTCAAAACATGATGGCCAAAATTCCAGACTAGGAAACTTCATTTCTTTATTAATTTGCTGGTTGATTTCAGATTTTTTTTTTTTTTTTTTTTTTTTTTTTTTTTTTTTTTAAGCTTTCCAAAAATCTTTTGTCTTGCAAGTTTGGAACAAGTGGGGTGTTTTTTTTTTGTTTTTTTTTTTGCCTTCTTACATTCAAAATGTTTCTTTTAATAAGTTTTTTCTTAATTTTTATTCTGTTCTATATTTCTGTAAATAGTGTACCTTTGACTTGTTTGATATCCTCTGACCATACTTTAGTAAGTAGTAAATTCAGTATGTTTGATGCTTAGAGTTAAAAAGACTAAGGGTATCAAGGTAAAGCTTTCAGGGAGTGTTGAACTAGATCAAAACACACTATGTACAGGCACGTTGTCAAAAGAGTTTATCTCAGGAACTGCTTTGGGTATTAAATTGTAAATTTCAGGGATTGACAATGGGAATGTTCAATTGACCAGAAGCCAATATATTTGTACTGCTACAGCTGCTGCTAACAACTTAAAATATAATTACTACTACAATTGAAGTTAATCCTATCCAGGAAAAACTGATAGAATGTTTAGGGGGAGGTTGAGCTAACTCAAAACATTATATGCATGTGGTTTACCAAAAGGCATGTGAGCAATATATCAGAAAAGGCTAAAATTATTGTGCTAATTTAGGTGTTAGCCTCCTATGAAGGAATCACTATACAATTCTGAATACTACTTTAAAAAAAAATTTAAGATACTTACCACATTCATTCCTAAAAGTTCATCACTCTGCTTTACAGTCAACATGTTTAACATCCTTCTGGTTTGTTTCTAAAACATATAACAGGAAAATAGTTTATTCTTTTTGAGACTGTAAAGTCACTGAGCTGCTTCAGCTAGATCTTTGTTATGTCTTTCTCAAGTTCTGCAAGCTCATTAGTGCTAAAAATCTCTGCCTTTTCCACCAAGGCAGCTTAGGGGAAAGGCATATGCTCCTTTCTCTTACTTTCTAGTAAGTGAGCTTTTTAACATGAGTGCTGCATTGCTTTTGAATGCTGTCCATTCTGAAATTTAGATTGCCTGTGTTCAAGTTAATTGATGGGTGGGTGATTGAGTTCTGACATCATGCAGAATTCATTAATTTATATTTATTTGAACCCAAGCACTTAGAACAAAAGTAAATAAAAACCCATGCAAACAAATAGCAAAGCATAATATAAGCAAAAGCTAGTTGAGTAGTTCAGTATGGTGCAGTAATCCTGTTTTAGAATTGTGTTGATATGATCAACCTGTTTTTACATGTTTGGCAAGTTTTAGGTTCTGAAAATATGGATCAAAGAATCTATATTAAATTCTGCATGAAGTTTAAAATTAAGTATTTAGCATATTTGCAAATGTTGACTATCATTTGGCTTGTCTACTTTCAGTCAATAAAGTATTTATAAATGTTGCAAGGTCTTCTCATAATTTTTTAGCAAACATTACAGTCATTATTTGAGGATAGTTTTATTACTAGTTACTTTTAGGCACTTGTTTGACCAACTGTATAACAAACAATAGCTGTATAAAAATATGGTTTTATATAATTTTCATGGTATTAATGCTTATTGGTGTGAAGATGGTTTTTTATGCGTGGTAAATTTTATGCAATGCACCAAATTTAAAACTAAGTGATCCAGATGGTTAGAAATACTGACTTGCACTTGGTAAGTCTGCTTTGAACCAGAAAAGTGATTATAAATGGTAGAATCTTGTCTCAAGAGGTTTAGATTATGTCAGTTGTCTAAGGATAGTTTTAGGTTTTTGTTTGACTTGCTGAGCATCAAATAAAAAGCCATAAAGAAAATCCTGAAGAGTAATTACTCTTATGGCTTATGATGTCTTGCATATTAAAAAAAAAATTTCTGTCACTTAATAGCTGAGATCTAGTTCTATCTGTCTACCTAATTTAATTTTAAAATCTAGTTTATAACAATTTTTGATCAAGAATATTTTAGAAATTAGTTGAAAATGTTTAAAGTAAAGGATAATATTTTGGTTTTTAAGAAAGTTTAGACTCCTCTCTCTAAGAAAAAGTCTAAGGGATATCTTAGTTCTGGCTTGGTGCATGGATATATATGAGACAAATCAGTCCATTAAAATAAATATTTTGTTCTTTTGGTGCTAGTTACTAATGCAGGCTTATTGCAAAGTTGCTTGTTTTGAAGGGATATGGACTTGAAGGAAAACGATTCTGTTTTAAGAAATCAATTCAGTGTATATAATGAGTAAAAGCTAACTGGGATTTAAAAGACAAGGTAAATTTAGGTAGCTCAATTATTTTGCTTGAATTTTTTACTGTATATGGTTTGATCAAACTTTCTAGGTTACAGTGAAGAAAGGTTAAGATGGATAAGCCACATTTATTAATGAAGGATGATTGGCAGCCAAAGATTGTGCTTTTTGACCTTCCATCTGCTGTCAGACAAAAAGAAGGTTGTGTATGAATGTGATGGGAATGCAAAATAATTAATAATTTAAAGGAAACTAAAATTTCATGAGAAAAGACAAACAGTGAAGCTTTGATTATGTTGGATTGGAGGAAAATCATGCCTAGCTGTGTAGAGACATTTTTATACTACAATAAGTGGCTTCTGGTAGTAGTAATGATGAAAACTACCTCTGGTGCCCTAGTCCATCAGTAAATAATGAAAACATCAAAGTTAGTAAGTAAAAACGTTAAAGAGAATCATTAATCATCATTTGAGAGAGGTGATTGACAATATAGGTGTATTGGTAGGATTATGCCCTGCAATATGTTGGATGTATTGGGCATGAAGGGTAACAAAATTTGTTCTGAAAAACACCCAAAAATAGGATGCTCCTAGGAGTAGAAAAGTTTTTAACTAGCGCGTAGAAAATTGAACAAGAAGTAAAGATAACAATCAATTAAATAGAGATTCTCTGATAAGGAAAAAGCAATAATTGGCTGCTATTTTAGCCAATTTAGAATGCGAGTCCTGCAACACGATTACCCCTGTAATTCCTCAGATAAGTTCTAGTGTTATTACATTGCATTTCAAGTTTTTTTTTTTATGTAGATCATTTTTGGAAATGCTGCCCATTGTTTCTGAGAACAAACCAATGAAGTTCAAATATTAAAGAAAAGCTTCAACAAAGAAGTAAATTGGGAAAATAAGGTAGTTTGCTATTTTACCATTATACTCCATTTTCACAAGCACTATCTATGGGCATGATACTACTGCTAGAATTCAAGGTGTGTCTTAGTATGCTACTACACTAGATTTTCAGCTTTTTTAGAGAGAGGAGAAGCTAGTATGTTGTTTGCTGATAACATATAGTTTTGGTGGATTAAAACAACATGGTGATACTTTTTAGATAGAAGTTGCTAATTCTAAAAATCTGCAATGTAACCACTTTGCTGTGGTACATTCTTGTTAAGACTGAAAGTCTAAATATCTTCATTTATAAAGAAAAGCTGAAAACCATATTTCTAAGTATCAGTAACTCTCACATTACCCTAATAAATAAAACATTTTGAGATTGTCATTGATAGATAGAATATCAATAAGATAGCAGGCAATAAAATGAATTGGCTGCCTGCCAGTAGAGAAACAAATTTTTTGCAAAGGAACTTTCTATATTTTACTCATAGTAAAGAAGACTTAAAACTTTGGCCTTTATTTGTAATGTAACGATCTGTGCCTAGCTATTGTTAAAAAAGAGGCAAGGTTGGACACATCTTCTGCAGTTGGTTTGAGGATGATTTCTAGGGTAAATGATGGCGCTGATCCCGAATATTGGGGCGCACCCACGTGTAACCGTGTAGAACAGTCGATGTATACCTACAAGCCAAATTGGTTTGTAATGACATAGTCTGACAGTTCGTTTTTTGAACTCCTTAATTTGAAAGTGAATTATGACTATCTTTAAATTTCCAAAGTTTTTGAAATTATGTTATGAATTCCAAAAATGAATAATTTTGTTGTTATTTTTTTGTTTTACAAAATGACAAATGTAGCAAGAATACTTACTCAAAAAATACTACATATTTCAGGTATTTCTAGGAATTTTTAGTTGTTCTCTCGAAATTTCTTTGAAGACAACTCTGCTTTTATACTTATTTTGAGATTCTGCATTATTTTGAACATTTTGTTATTTTCTTGATGGTAAAAGTTCCATGTCCAACTATACATGTGACAAAGTTGCAGGAACTTCTATTTTGATACATATTGGCTGTTTTTTTTTTATCAGAAACGATGCTCAATAATGAGCAAGAGAATCGAATATGAAATAAAGCAATTAATGTGACATCTAACACACTTTGCTACATCATGATATGCCACCTGGTGGCTAAAAAAGCAAAACAGAATAAGTGAAACAATTGTGTTTTAGGAAAAGATCGGTTGTGATGGTTTCTAGTTTCTTGTAAGGTCAAAATTTTGCACTAAATTTAACCTTCCTCTCAGCTAAACAATATCTTCTGCGCCATCAACAACTTTCGAAATGGCTCGCCAATTCACAGATGAGCAGGACAGCTGTAATCTCTGGAGCTGGTGATTAAAAATAAATAAAATGAAATTATTGAAACAGCTTAATCCAAATTACCATAAACGCGTGGCTGTGAGTTGTTACTAGCTTTCACTTCATATATTTAAAATTAGAAAAATGGACAATTTTTAAGATCACACTGCCTGTCTATTTACAGTTAAAACAAGATGGAAATAAAAAATGGGTAAAGAAAATAATGATATTTCATCAAGAGAATAAAAACATACAAGATGCCTTTTTATACTAATGATAATAAAACTAAGGAGTTTTATTATTATTATTATTAGTATGTAAAAGGCCTTTTTATAATTTTCCTACTATCTTCTTGAAAAATTCATGATATATTTTCATTTCATTTAAATTTGGTAAAAATAGATGTACATAGAGGATCTGGCACTTGCATGATAAACCCCTGTCGCTCAAGTTGTTCATTCATTGATGCATTATAGAAGCGGTTTTTTGTCGCTTGCTTCTTTCAGTTTGGAGTGAGACAAAGCAAAGAGAAGTGACAGAATAGATGAAAAAATATAATCTGGGCTACACATTTGCATATTAGAACAGTTGTACCTACCATATTCGGCATGCAGATCCGCTATAGTTAACCCCCCCCCCCCACACTCTAATGTGGAAATGTATAGCCCAAATTTGTTTCTAAAATATTATATTTTTATCTTACTTTGGTATATTTTAAACAAGTTTTTTTAACGGAAAATAAGGAGCGACATTAAAAAGAACAGAAATTACTTCATATATGAAAGGGGCTGCTTCCTCATCAACGCGCCGCTCTTTACGCTAAAGTTTGACTCTTTCTCTTAACTCTACTCTTTTAAAACTTTTTAAAACTACTTTTATACTACTTTTAACTACTTTTTATAACAAATAAAATACACTGGGTCACCACGGAGAGATAGAGCTCGTGATTGTGGTGACCCACACAGGGTCACCTATTACACTCTTAGGTAGACTACTACACTAACGTAGTAGTTACACTACTACACCATTTGGTAGGGGGTATATCATACAAGTACCGAAGATCTAATCATAATATTTGTCATCTAGTTTGGTCATGTTGATGGCTCTAAAAATATATTGTTTGGGATGTGCTCCAGGTTTGCAAGTAATATCAGTGAAACTTGTTTTCACAAACTGACAACCCAAGTCGCATTTAGTCACCGAATGTCGCCCTTTGAAATAACTCAATTGTTTCAGCTAGTGTTTCATGTTTTTATGCAATTTTTTTTCATGACAAGTCTAGTCTCTTCTAGCCATGCTTTGAATGCCTCCTGCCAAAGAGCACTCATTGTTCAAATACTAAAAACTATGGATAAAGAGATTGATTCACATCCTTATCAGAAAGGACTTTGTTTTGTGGTCGGCTCTGGAAGAAATCCTGTTGAAACAATAATTTCCTCAAGTCCTGAGCCATCCATAAGGGAGCCCAACACCTTCATGCATCTCATGAATTTGTGTAATCCACCAAGCAGATGGACTACATTGGAGAGTTTGTCTGGATGAGATCTGCAAAGGTCATAAATAATCTCATAGTCAACGAGAGGTTTGCTGATGATGATATTTTTAATGCTGTTTCCATGCTTCTTCTGGGCTTACAGACAAATATACCTTTTCCATGTAATTATTGTGGTGCTTCACAGCCTTGGCTGGCACTTTTTCTTGTGAATATTTCTTTTAAATTTGATAGGAAATGGTTAACTGAGTACTTCTGCTTTTCTATATATTTTGTCTTGGCGACTGACCTCAAATTGGGGCAGCAGTTTTCTAAGTGTTCCACTGATCAAGCACAATATGTCCTCAAAAGTTCTTGCCCATTATGTGCTCCTGTGTTGGGCAGATTTGGTACTTTTTCTAAGAAACTCGCTAAATTTGAACACTAAATTGCTTGGTCTGACTGAATTGGTCAGTTGTAAAATCCTTTTTACATGTTTCGTGTTCTGAAATGTTGATAACCAGCTGAGTTAACAAATTTGGCCAAATTGTAATCTTGCTGTTCCACTGTAGGTCTCTTGAATGTTTCCTGATTAATCCTAACTAAATGTCCTTATCCTTTTTCACACACCCGACACTTCTAACTGTTAAAGAGGTGGTGACCGATGACTAGGTTTGTGCAGATCTTAGCAGGAATTGGTCCAAATGCCACACTTTACCACGAACACGGAAACTTAGAAAAGAAGACCAAAAATTTAGTTAACATTAATCGTTAAGAAAACAAAGTTGTGTCAGCCACTTTTTGGAAGATCTCTCCAGATTTTATTGATGAATATGAGGCTCGTGGACCACTAAAGTCTGGGCATATGACACAAAGTGTGCTCATCACCATAAGTTACTTTTTCTAGCAGTTATCAACGCTTGGAATTCTCGTGCCCAAGGAAAAATTTACAAAAGGAATGATGGTCACTTCACACTGGACTCATAAACTATTCAAATTGTTCTGAGTAGTACTCGGGGATTGTGAAATTTCTGTATTTTTGTATTTAAATATAAATACGAAAAAGCTGTCTGAACTGGGAAATGTAAATGTCTTTTCAATGTGAAGTGGCCTTAAAGTGTAACCAATACGGGCTGAGTAAGGATACACTAGAAAATCCCATGTCACCTCTGCTTTTGGTAATTTTGTATTTGGTATAGTTGTATCTTTCTAAATGGCTGTTAGAGCATTTATTTTGTCTGGTAGCAGTTTAAAAAGCTCATATGATAGGGGTAATTTTAATTACGTATAGATAAACATAAGAAACTTGATTTCTGCAGACCTACAACATAATAGAGGTTAGTCTATATCAATTTGATTTTCTGGTTCTTTACCAAGTCAAAGCCATAAGACCACTAAAATGTTTTAAAAAGAAACCGGTCAGGAAACAGCGCATGCATAAAGGAACGACACGTGTTTAATTTTATTTTCTGGTATAGATTAAGATTTTGCAAAAAAAAAGAAAATACTTTCTGATTTACCAAAAAGCGATCTTTTGTTTGATGAGATAAAATTTGCATGTTAACCAAGGATTTTCCCGACAAAATGACCTTTCTGGGAGAGTTTTGGGATTTTCATCTATTAGTAAATAATACGTGTCCAGTTTTTTTCATGTTAGAGATTAAATTTTTTGTCAAAAAGAAAAAACTGGTATAGCAGAAAATTCGATTCATAAAATGTAGGCTACGGTTTTTATTATTATTATTTTAGGGATATTCTAAATAGCAGTTCCGTATTAATTGTAATTTTCTATCATCTGTTCTAAAATTTCCATTTTATTTGTTGAAATCACGAACTCCAGAAATTAGGGCTGTCCTGCTCATATGTGAATATGAGAGGTATTTCTGAGCCTTTTGGTGGCTCTTAAGACAATGTCTAGCTGACAGAATTGTCCAATTAAGCGCATAATAATGTCTAGCAAGCCAATAGAGAGCATTACAATCTATTTTTATTTCTCAACATCTAAGTGTTTTCAGCACTTTCTTTGCGCCATTTTTGTTCGCTAGGTGGTTAATTGTGATGAAGCACCATTTCTTAGATATCACAACATTTGCTTCATTTCATATTTGAACACTATAATCTTCATTGTGTGCAGTTGCTGTGAAAAACAACCGATATGGGTCATCCCGATGTTCCTAAGACCATGCCATAGGTTATGTTATAAAATATGTAGTTCCCTCAAAAAGGAATTATCTTGATTAGTTCTACACCAAGATATTCAGCATAGTTAGGAGAATCAAACAGTTCGTGGTAACGAACTGTAGTAAGGAGCGACCCGGCTCAATAGTAAACGAAACTCTAAAAAACGGAATTTTGATGCTAAAAGATATATCAAAAGAATCGAATTTTTATGCTGATTTTAAATATATAAGTTTCATCAAATTTAGTCTTTGTCATCAAAAGTTACGAGCCTGAGAAAATTTGCCTTATTTTGGAAAATAGGGGGAAACACCCCCTAAAAGTCATAGGACTTAACGAAAATCACACCATCGCATTCAGCGTATCAGAGAACCGTATATAAAAAATTTCAAGGTCCAATTTACAAAAATGTGGGATTTCGTATTTTTTGCCAGATGACAAATCACGGGTGCGTGTTTGTTCGTTTGTTTTTTTTTTTTTTAGGGGTCATCGTATCGACCAAGTGGTCCTAGAGTGTTGCAAGAGGGCTCATTCTAACGGAAATGAAAAGTTCTAGTGCCCTTTTTAAGTGGCCAAAAAATTGGAGGGCACCTAGGCCCCCTCCCACGCTCATTTTTTTCCCAAGTCAACGGATCAAAATTTTGAGATAGCCATTTTGTTCCGCATAGTCGAAAACCATAATAACTATGTCTTTGCGGATGACTTCCCCCCCCCCCCGCAGTCCCTGGGGGAGGGGATGCAAGTTACAAACTTTGACCATTGTTTACATACAGTAATGGTTATTGGGAAGTGTACCGACGTTTTCAGGGGGATTTTTTTGGTTTGGGTGTGGGGTTCAGGGGAGGGGCTATATGGGAGGATCTTTCCTTGGAGGAATATTTCATGGGGGAAGAGAAATTCAATGAAAAGGGCGCAGGATTTTCTAGCATTACTATTAAAAAAAAGAACAATGAAAATATAAACATGAAATAAGTTTTTTCAATTTAAAGTAAGGAGAAGCATTAAAACTTAAAACGAACCGAGATTATTACGCATATAAGGGATTCTAAAAATACTTTAGTATAAAGAGCGAGGTATTTAGGAGGAGATAAATACTTCGCTCTTTATGCTAAATTATTTTTAGTAATTTCAACTATTTATTGTACGGTCTTTCTGATTCAGGGGTCATTCTTAAAGAATTGGGACAAAACTTAAGATTTAGTGTGAAGAGCGAGGTATTAACGAGGGGACAAACCCCCTCATATATATATATAATCAAAAATATAAGAATATACAAGTTTGTTACGTAAGTTAATTCTTAAGTTACGTATATTTTTTACTAATAAAAACGTTCGTTAAAAATTAAAGGTTCTAGTTGCATTTTGAAGTAACCGAAAAATTGGAGGGCAACTAGGCTTCCTTCCCCACCCCTTATTTCTCAAAGTCGTCTGATTAAAACTAAGAGAAAGCCATTTAGCCAAAAAAAAAGAATTAATATGCAAATTTCATTTTAATAATATATGTACGGAGAGCCAAAATCAGACATGCATTAATTCAAAAACTTTCAGAAATTAAATAAAAAAAACAAGTTTTTTGAAATGAAAGTAAGGAGCGACATTAAAACTTAAAACGAACAGAAATTACTCCGTATATGAAAGGGGCTTTTCCTCCTCGACACCTCGCTCCTTGCGCTAAAGTTTGATTCTTTCTCGCAACTCTACTTTTGAAAACAATAAAAAACTTTAGCGTAAAGAGCGGGGCGTCGAGGAGGAAAAGCTCCTTTCATATACGGAGTAATTACTGTTCGTTTTAAGTTTTAATGTCGCTCTTTACTTTCATTTCAAAAAACTTGTTTTTTTATTATTTAATCTCAAGAAAGTAAGAAAGCTAACTTGTCATGGAATCCAAAAAAGAAACAAAATTCAGGGAAAAGTAAAAATATTTCAGGGAAATTTCTAGAGAAAACTAAAATACACTAGAAATACGTGGAAAATGTAATTTTGTTGGAATTAGAGACCCCTAGCTTGTGCTAATTTGTCTTAGCGTAAAGCAAAACGAACAGCAAAAATTACTGATCCTTAGTATTCAGAATATATTCAGTTTGTTATAGTTTGCTTTGTGTTACAGTGTTTTAGAAAATAAACTGTGCTACGATGTTCTTATAACTCAATTTTGGGCTTATAAGCAAAAATCCATCTTTTCCATGCAGTTGCAAGCGCCCAGATATTGTCAAACAACGCCATCGTTTGGTCTAGAAATCACTCGATAGCCAACTTCAGCAGATATGTGCCTCCCTCTGAAAGATACAGGTCTCTGGATTAGAGACTATTAAGATTTTCCCAAAGATTAGACTGTTTCTGCTAATAGAACTTCCAGAACATTAACCTGGGCCGTTTAGCTGTGCTTTTCTGGTGCTAGTTCTTTTACGGTTTTTAAATGTGTTGTCAACTGTAACTCCAAGGTCCTTGTCAGAGTTAACTTTATCAATAATTATAAAACCCAGCTGCTCGGTCAAAAGGGTTTACAAAATGCAATATGACAACGGCAGTTATTATGTGGATAGAAACCATCACAATTTAGGAAAACCTCTTCAATAGCATAAGAATGATATAACCAAGGCTTTAAGCTCTAATAGTTCTTTTGATTCTGCTCTAACCAGCCATACTTTTGAAAACCTTAGCCATATAATACCTCATTAACACCTTCCTCATTAGCAATTATTTGGGTATTAAACGTGTTGTTCGGGAGGCAATAGAGATTAAACTTTTACTAGATAATAATATTTCTTTGAAAAAGGATTTGGGGAAGTATTCACTGAACACATTGTGCTCAAATTTAATTAAACGTGATTTAACAAGTTACATTACAAAACCGACAACTAATAATAATGAATCTGAATCCGAAAGACCGTTTAGGTTGGCTGCTAAAAAACCGAGAATAGTATTAAAACATGGTCTTGTTTTTTTTTTTTTTTTTTTTTTTTTTTTTTTTTTTTTTTTCCGAATGAAATATCTCGTTTCGTGTTGCTTTTCCTCAGTACTTGTTGAACTTCCTTGAATTAATGATTCCAGAACTGTTTTATTTTATTTTAGTTTTTATGATCTGTCATTTATTTGTAATTCTTATTTTATATTTTTGTATGTGCTTTGCTAAGGACGGCCCTTGGATATAGAACTGAAATATTCATCTAAAGAAAAAAAAATTACTGTCTTAGATTAATTCATCATTGTTTTAACTGTTGTTGTTTGTATGATGGAAAGGCAGGGTGGTCTTTGTTATTTATGAAAAGAAAAATCCATTTACAGAACAATTATTCAAAACTTATTTAGTTAAAAATTTTCGAGAACTTCTTATTCTGAATGCTGTCTAAGGTCTTTGTCAAATCAGATGTTACAAAATACCTTAAAAGAGCAACCTACAACACTGGATCGAGGAGTAATAGCCTCCTTATAAGAAGGCAATAACTATCTCGATTACCCCCCCCCCCCTTCTGCCCATTCTCACATCCCTCCTACCGTTGTGTTTTAATGTAATTTCCTCTTTTCTGGAAAAAAGATAATTCACAGGAACATATGAAAAACAATTCTCAAATTTAAATGAAATTGCACGTTTTGCTGAATCTATAATATATTTTATAAAAGTCAAGCTAAAGAGCAGTGGTCATGAAGAGGTTGAGCATTATCCCTCGCATGAAATTTTGCTGTAGTAATTCAAATTGTATTGGCTGCCATTTTCGGAAAGTTGAAATTTGCAACTCAGCTCCTCAAAACAAGAACTTTCTATAATGGTGCAGTTTGTTTCCCTGTGTTTTATTTGGTTTTCAAAATGTATGTAATTTTCATTTTGTAATTGCTTTATATCTTTTTTTTTCTTAGTTACAAATGTTAACGGAAAAGCGATTTATGACATCAAAATTTTGTCAAAAAAGGATATTGCTTGTATTAGTTTCAAGGGTAAAAACATAATCTTTCAGGACGGTACCACAGCAAGGGAAAACGTGTGATTATTGATTACTTATGTGTGTGTACCGACTTTGAAGGGTCAGACCTATTTTCTATAGTCTATACTACGTCATATAGCGTGTTTATTTTTATTAATTTGGGTTTATTTTAGATGTCAAAATATTTGTACAGTCTGTTACGGGTAAATGATAGCCATCCAAGCCCAATATATCATGTTCCAAGCTTAAAGAGTATAGCAATAAAATCAGCAGCCTACTGGTCAGTAGCCACTCTTTATGGATTACATGAGTTGTCAACAAGAAAACCTGTGGCTGATGATATTATTAAGGTAATAATTTGAAATCAATTTTTTTCAGCTCTGGGCTGCTAAAAACAGGCTTTTGGTAGTTTTATACTTTTGAATTTACAAGAACTGTAAATGTGGGAAACAGCATAAAAGCAATGGTTCATTTGAACCATTACTTTACTGTGTACGTTACGTTATCATTACTTTACATCTTTTACTGTGCACTGTTTTAGATATAATTTACTTATCCATCGCCCGTTGCTGATATCTCAAAAGAAAAGAAATTCATGGTCACACAAATTAAAACAGCATATTGAAATTTATTTATAACACTATGTATTTATTTATTTGAGCGTTTTTGGATATACAGTATTTTTTTTTCATTTTGCGGGAATCCGAATAAAAAATTATGACTTTCTCACGCGTGAAGTGGCAGTTGTAAATGTGGGAAGTACAGCATCTTTAAATCTGTTCCACATATTTGCAGCGATCGTCCTTGTGCTTAATTTAAGGTCATTGCATAAAAGAGTCGTACCAGAATTTTTGAAACGTACAGTCGTACGTTTAAATTCAAATGGCGTATAAGTTGGTCCGCTTATAAGTACGTGGCAACAGCACATCTTCCCATTTGAACTTACCATTCAAAATTATGGCTTCGATAACATTTTTCATAATTTTCTAATCTGAAGTCCCATACCGCTACAAATTTGTGGTGGACAGATGTTTCAGAAAAGAAGGATAGGCACTCCAATTTTCGGTATTGAAATGTGTAGTAGACGGCCTGTCAAATCTGGTGAATTCAGGAATTCCGTTGGGTAATTTACAACTTTGTCTTGATTCATTACTGTATCGATGGACTTACATGTCGCTTCTCCTAGTATTCCATTTTGAACTTGGAATTGATGGCATTCTCATCATTGCTGGTAGCGGCTTATAATAGCACGTACACTATGACACGTATTATTTTTGTAATTTTGCGTGTTAATTGGAGAAATGTTTTGAATCAATTCGTCTTTATTTGATGTTATCTTGCAAAGTTTGCTAGCAATATGATATATTGTAAAGATCTGTCGATTACGATCTACCTATTCCCATTATTCAGCAATTGTTTTGCGAACGTTTGGTGGAGGCACCCTTTTGTTATTTAACATGTATATTGTAGAAGGGGGGGGGGAACAGATTTGTGGGTTTGAAATTGAATCTAAATCAAAATTTTAAATTAAACTTCGAAATTGAAAATGAAGAGTAAAAAACAGGATCAAACAAGAATTGTATTAAACGTCCTAAAATTTAAAAGAGAAGCTGTCATTTTCTTTTGGCTAAAATAAGAACCTCTCTTATTGGTTAAAATAATGATCGTATTTTATATTTAAAAGTATTCGGAAAATTAGGTTAGGATTATCAACATATCCATTGGATGTTGTTGCGTGAAAAATATTCAAAATATTAAAAAGGTCTTGTGTGAGGGATTGTTATTTCGAAAACCTTGGTAAGAGTATATTCAACAGCCTCTTAAAGTTTCTCAGTGATTGGATGAACAGCGTAGTAATGCGTAAAGGACATACATATATGCATTTGTTTATATAGAAAATTGTTTTTAAGAGCATTTCCAAAGTAGTAAAATGTTTTGTTTCAGACCAAATAAAAGCATCTATTATAGTTCACCAAAAGCAAAGCTTAGAAGATGTGCTAATAAACAAGAACATGGAAGGTAAAAGAAATAAAATAATAATAAGAACCCAATAGAAATATGAATTTCAATAGAAATGAAATAAAGAAACAGATTTTAACATTACTTTTGAAGCCATGTATTCTTCATAAATTTGTGACCAATATATAAATAACCTTACTTTTTATTATCCATACCAACATACAAATTTTCTGTTATAGACTACACTCCCCCCCCACCTCCTTCAAATATGTTACTCCTGAAATTTAATGCTGTTTATTTGCGTCTCAAAAGTCAGATAGTCATTATTAGGGCCTTCTGGTGTTTGATTTTTTTTTTTTCGATCTCTACGCAATAGAGGCTAATTGGGTCCAATTGTAGGTTTAATCACCTCTCTTAAACTGGATTGCCAGAATACAACTTGCTGTTGCTGCCACCTGGGCTGTACCTCCTAAATATATCTTCTGGTTTATTAACTCAAACTTCTTCTTGGCTGTGAGTCTCCATGAGCTCTAGGACTGCTTTTTCAGGGAGAAGCAAGAGTTGGTGATTTGCAAGTCTCTAAAATCCTCTTGAAAAGTCTTTTATGTTTAGCATACAATCACATGTATTGTCATAAAAAAATGTATTTTAAAATTTGGGCATTGTGCCAAAAAGCTGCTATTCTTTTATGCAATTCAATTAAAGTTTTTGTGAAATACAAAACTGAGGCCTAAACATCTTACATTATTGCAATGAGTGGACTCACAAAGCTGAGTTGACACTCACGGCTCAGAGGCTCATTGACTTTATACCAAAAAAAAAACTAAACAAAAATAACATACAATATAGTGGCAATAGCTTCTGGACTGTTCATGCCTCTTGTGTTCGTTATTTTGGACAGAGCTTGCCGATCTCTTTTGTCCGTCGCAGAGGAGCAGTTTTTGGTAGTGTCCACCTTTGTTTCTCACATGTACGGGATGAGATAAATCTAGATAAGATCAACCCCCCCCCCCATGAGATCACCCCTCCTCCAGGTATGATTTTGGCAGCCATTACTAGGTTAGTCCATCCAATCATGGGAGGGTATCTAAGAAAATATACTGTCTTTTGTTAAAACACTAGGTGAGACGGCCAGTGGCTGGACAGTGAATGAAGTTGGCAGTAGTAGGGCTTTACTAGGACCCATCACTCTCAGGGACACTGTGAAGGTTGTCACCACTGTCCCTTGTTTTAAACAACAGCCAAAAAAGAAGGGTCAGTTACGTCACATGACATGTAACTACAGTAACCATAAATACATGGCTATACCTTTGTTTGCAAATAATTTAGTATCAAATATCGTTTAAAACTTCACTTTAAGAACGATTTATTGCTTATTTGAAAATATGAAAACAATTTACAATTTGTAAAGGACGTCGTTTCAATTTTGGATATAAGATTAACTGCTGTTCTTTCTTAAAACACTAGTTCCATAGTAATACTTTTCGATTCACATATATGCATGTATTTATTTTTTTTTTTGGCTCTTCATTTAATTTCTTGCTTGCAGGCTATTAGAGAAAACATAACTTGTCGTATTCCAGCAAATTGTGCTGATGAATTTGTGATACAAATTTTAAAAGGCATGGATATTGCCTTTGAACAAAGCAGTGCCGGTCGCCACCTTTTGGTGTATATAGGACCTTTCATACCAAAACATTTGAAGACTTTGGTCGTACCGTATTGCTTAGAACAGGTAACAATCTTTTTTTTTTATGCCAAGAGTGGATCCAAGGGATGGTTTTTGGGGAATGTCTCCCACCCCCATAAAGTTGAAAGTTGCACTAATTACAGGGGCTGGAGAGGCGAAAAATACCAACGGGGAGCCCGATTTTCCTTTTTGCCTCCTCTAAAAATTAATTACATATTCGTCAGTGTCTTAAAAAGTTATCATTAACAGTGTTGATTAAATTTACTACGGTATAGATTATTGTGCCTTTAATCCTAGATCAAGTGTAAAAAAGAGTCTTAAGTTCAGTCAATTTTTTGGAATGCTTTTTTTGATTGAATCTTTGAGCATTGAAGGGTAAACGTACAATTGTTGCTATATTTATCTAAATCTAGAAGAGACCCAAGTAAATAGTGACTGATTTCTCAATTTGTCTCCAATATTCGTTTAATTAGACATGGAGCATTTCAATGACCAGTTTTTTAATGGTTTTAAACAAGCATAATAGTTTTAATTTTTTCACTAACAGCTGTAAGGTAAAGCAAAGGGATTTTGAAGGTAGATCAATTCTGAAGCTTCCAGTTAATATTTATCTATTTTAATTAATTTTTAGTTAAATTGATCAATTTTAATAATATAGAACTTGATGTTCTTTTCAGCCATTAGATCAGGGGAACTTAAATGCTACTTACATTTCCGAATTTAAATAAAAATTTTCAGTTTGCCGAATTTCGGAATAATGACAGAATTGAAATTCATTTTTCTCTTTTTTTTTTCCTAAATTATAACATAGAAAGGTATTATTCTGAAAAAAAAAAATTCTAGAAAAATTCGATGGCAAATAATTACCCGTTGATTGAAACATAAAAATTACCCTAGTTTTTGGATTAGTTAAGTCGAATATTTTAAGCCGTTTTTTTATTAAAAATAATAAAAAATATTAAGTCATGGGATGAGTTTAGATAATTCGCAAAGAAAATTAAGATAAAAACCTTGTATGAAGGCCATTCCCTTAGAAAATTCCACAACAACCAACTCCCCGTCCCCTTTCCCTCAAAAATTTTTATCCACCAATACTCACTTGTCATCAAGATAAATTTTAACTGTTTTGTCATGAATGGAGTGTGATGAAACACTTATATGCGAGACTTGATAGCGCATTAGTATGAAACCTTGTCTGTTAACAACATATATTGGTCAATATGGACTTTCCCAAGTTAAAGATAGGAGCAGGGCCACAAATAGTGATAAAGAAAGCGTTAAAAAGAGAGTTTGAGAGTTAAAGAGAGAGTAAAGAGTTTGAGAATGTGCTAAACCTGGAAGGAGCTACAGGAAAAGATATAGAGGAAAATGAAAAAGATTGTGATACTTTGGATGCGAAGGAATGTTTTTTCTTAGGAAGAATTACTGACAGCACCTAAAGGATAAAAAATAATAAGGCCCCAGTTCCTGATAGTGCGGTAAAGGAGTTTCTTAAATATGGTGGTTGTGAAGTTAGAAATAAGGTACTGAAGATTATGAATAATATTTTTGGAAAAAGGGAAGTATCTAGCGATTTGAAGAAAACCCTAATTAAATCCCTGTATAAGAAAGATGATAATAGTGAGTTTGGTAACTATAGAAGCATTAGCCTGGTTTCAGTAGGTAGCAAATTACTTAGTAATATCATGCTTTTTAGACTTGCTGTGGACAAAGTTTTAAGAGAAAAGCAGTGCGGATTTAGGAAGGGTAGAGGATGTGTCGACCAAATATTTGTTCTTGGGGTAATATTAAAGCGCCTGAGTCTTCAAACACCTTTAGTCCTCAGTTTTATAGATTATGAGCAAGCGTTCGATTCTGTTGGTTGAATAGCGTTTGATTCAGCTTATAAAAGAGCTTTATCGAAGGTCTTATCCTTGCATGGTATATCAGACAAATACATTAAATTTATTAGTGGTTTGTATGAGAATAAGACTGCTGCGGTTAAGATAGGAAATGAGGTTAATTGCTGGTTTTGTATTAAATCAGAAGTTAAGCAGGGTTGTGCTCTATCCTCGATTATATGGATCATTTTGATGGGCTTTGTCTTAAGGAGTACAGGAATGGCAACGGGAGAACACATAATAAAACGGGCAGTAAAACTTTCCTGGCTTAGATTAGTCTGATGGTTTAAGTATCCTAGGTGAAAGCGTGATTGAAATGAAGTAGCTTTTAGAGGTTTTGTGAAGTCAGAGTGCTAGAATATATCTGAAAATTATTCTTAAGAAGACTAAGTCGCCAAGGCTAGAAATCTGGTGAAGAAAGTGAAGAAAAAAAGGTGACAGGGGTAGCGAAAAGATCGAACAAGTGGACAACATCACTTGCTGTAATAGTGTTATGCACTCATAAGTGATTGTTCTTTAGGATTTTTCTTTTTCGTTGTTGTTTTTTGCGTTTTTGCCAATTTTAGTGCAACCATATAGTTTTTTTACTCCTAAGTCCGAATTCGGCCCTTTCTCGGCTTGTAATAGAGATTTTTATGAAATAAATATTTCATCTCTCTAGTGTCATTAGTAAAGATGGTGGGTCCGATAAAGATGCTAAAAGTAGAATAAATGCCCAGGTTGATTTTTCACAGTGGAAAAAAGTTTGGAAGAATTGGGAGATAAGTCTGTGAACTAAATTTGAATGCTAGAAGTGGGGTTCAATCCCGCTTTCCTTGGCTATAATGAGAGAAAGGTAGAGATGGATAGGGCAAGTTCTTTGGATGAAGTATGACAAATTGCCAAAGGTAGTTCTCTTTGGCCAACCTTCTAGGGCTAAACGGAAAGGATGTCGTCCTCGATTTGGGTGGGAGGAAGTCGTATGGAAATATTTAACGGAAATAGGAGCTTCCTGGGAGAGTTAAAGTGGAAACTTTGAATAGGTAGGGATGGAGAAGGAGCGTGAGCAGTTGTTTTGGCTTCAGGTAGCTTGGTGCTGCGGGGAGTTGTTAGTAGTAGTAGTATTAATGCTGGTCTTTAGACTGGATTTTCCTAGGGGTGTTGTTGGGGGGATGACGAACATAGATGAACAGTGCATTTTAGCAACTTCAATGAAGGAAATAACCTTTCAGGCGTACAAGTAGTAACTGGGGTAGTTGCTAAAATACAAAGTAATGTATTTACCATAACCAAGAAGTCAGCATTCAAACTCTGCCAAGTTTTACGGCATTTTGTTGTTGTTGTTGTTTTTTCATTCAGGAAACGTCGTCAACAAATGATCTAACCATAAACCCCCGAAATTTCAAGGTCGTAAAATCATTTTAGCTTGGTAATTCTAGAAGCGATTTGATTCTCACTTTCTTTTAGGCTAATCCGTAACAGACACTAGAAATGTTATAGTTTTTTCTGGTGCAATCAAGCTTTTAGACAAAAGTCTTGATCGAGTTTTCGAGGAAAGGAATAAATAGTGACCTTCTAAAGTCTAACTGAGACAGTCTCAAAGTAGGGATTTCCAAATCTTCACATGGGTCCTTAGATTTCAAAAAAATTAGTCAAAATCTGACACCCGCCTCATTTTGGGCCTCTTCTATATTCTTTTTTATAATTATTGCAGACTTTACGGTGTCAGAAGGATAAAGATTTTCTCTCTGCAAGCACAAACTTAATGGCAAGGCCAGGGAAAAAACGTGCTCGATTACAAAGGGCCTTACCAAAAAGTCATATTTTTCAATCGTACTTCGAAGAAGCTTAGCATTTCACTGACATGAAGCACGTGTTCTCTGTCTAAAGGCTTGTAAATGCTCGGAACCTCTGCAATTTATGTGACCATACACACACCTGCCTTCTGCATGGAGTCAGTTTGGTATTTCGCCTTTTCACTATCTCGGAAAACTTCCCTCGCGTCTTTCCATTTTTTGAATGGGTACTTTAGCCGATTAATTTCCATGACTTGAACTTTGCATCTGAACAGTAGTGCAGAACAAGAACTTCACCAAATGGGAAGTGGGTCGCATTTGAGGGATTACATTTAGCTATTGTCTGCACACGGCCATGGTAAAGCCAGAAGCTTAGCATTTCACTGACATGAAGCACGTGTTCTCTGTCTAAAGGCTTGTCAATGCTCGGAACCTCTGCAATTTATGTGACCATACACACACCTGCCTTCTGTATGGAGTCAGTTTGGTATTTCGCCTTTTCACTATCTCGGAAAACTTCCCTCGCGTCTTTCCATTTTTTGAATGGACACTTTAGCCGATTAATTTTCCATGACTTGAACTTTGCATCTGAACAGTAGTGCAGAACAAGAACTTCACCAAATGGGAAGTGGGTCGCATTTGAGGGATTACATTTAGCTATTGTCTGCACACGGCCATGGTAAAGCCTTTCTTTGGGAGTGTGGGGGGGGGTCACCTTAGCAGCGCCAGGAATTAAATGGACTTAGGTTCTTGATGGAAAAGTCATAAATCCAACTGAAATAACCTCGGATATAACTAAGCAAACACAACTAATTCAAGTGGGCTCTATTGAACCCCTTTCTTAAGCCTCTTAAGCCAAATAAAATTTGGACTTAGCCTAAGTTTTCGAGAAGAAAGTAGTAATGTCATAAGATAAAGTTAGATGTTTTTTAATTGAACATTCTTTTTAACAATATTGTCCATTTATTCATGTCAGCAAATAGGAACTGTTTTTGATGGAAGGGTAATATGGTCTTAGTAGTTAATTATTCATCTTTTTATATTATTGAAAATATATACTATTAAAATATGCTAATATGTTATTAAACATCTTTTTATTTTTTTTAACATTTCCTTCATCTTTTTGGGGGCCACCGACATTATCTGTTACATTTGGGAATTTCTAAAAGAAGTGTAACGGTTTCAATAAAATGCAAGCAACCGAAGGTTATAGTTTATTGAGATCTATCTTTTAAACAAAAATAGGCAGTGAAGAAATCTATCAACTTAATTCTTCGGGGAAAAAAAGAGCCAAAATAAGAACATATACCCATTTTGAAAGGTATACTAAGAAAACAAGATGTGCCTAAAATTATTGGGTCAAATATTTAATTAAAATCTTCATTTTGAAAATTTTGACTCTCTTGGCATATCTAACGCAAAGGAAGATAGTATTTATTCTGTCGATGTTTTAAGTATCACTCATTGATTTATTCAGAAAGTGAAGGGATTTCTTTTTCATAATCAGGTTGTAGCAGAGTGTTCTTGAGACCCTCCGAAATCAAGCTTGAGCATATCTGCAAAAAAAAGGAAAAAGAGGGCATATGTGTGACGATTTGAAAATTTTCAGTCTAGAAGTATATTTTTTTACCCTTCTCGACCCCTTCAACTTATAGGAAAACATTATAATTCCTACTTAAAATCAAACCTGTATCTGCTGTAGGTCAACTAACTAAGATCAGCTGTTTAACTAAAACTGAATGTGTGATTGGAAAATGGCTAACATTCTATAACTCATCATTTTCTCGAAACTTATCGTGAAATGTTTCTCTTTTAAGATTAGCTGACAAGAAAAAATTTTTCATTGTGTATTTTGCGTATTGTATGCTGATAAACCTACCTCATAATTCTAACCTGAAAATTGTTTATTGATTAGTAAAAATGTAAAGCTCAAAAATGTTCAATTACTCTTAATTCCATCGAAAAATCCATCCACTTGAACCTTCAAAAAGAAACTACTTGAACTTTGGGGGGGGGGGTTAATCCCAAAACCCCTCCGTTACTTCGCCCCTACTCATGTAAATATTGCCCAATTTGATCTAATGAGCGGTAAATGGTCTGTGTCCAATGCTTCTTTAATGTGTGCTAACTACTCAGACTGCTGGTAAATATTCAAGAGCAAGACTGGAAGAATGTCAAGTCGATAACCTGTATCGATGTGTGTCGACTGGTCTCTCCCCTGAGAGGCAGAGAGGGTCCCAAATTCCTCTGGGAAGTAGTCGGGAATAGAAAAGTCTGGTCACCCCATTTCTTCCCCTTAAGTGTGGGGGTTCAAGTGTAAACGATTTCTGGAACCCATTTGATGGTCACCCCAACAAGGTCGTTGAGCATTTCTGCTCAACGACCATATGAGGATTTCATTGGAGCATATGGAGACCATATGAGCATTTCAACTCAACATAACATATGAGGCAGCATTTTCTGTTATATGTTCTGAATATTCATTCTGCTAGTAATTTTT
The DNA here is from genome assembly GCF_032884065.1 of Artemia franciscana. Classification (NCBI taxonomy): domain Eukaryota; kingdom Metazoa; phylum Arthropoda; class Branchiopoda; order Anostraca; family Artemiidae; genus Artemia; species Artemia franciscana. The sequence goes on from NC_088881.1 coordinate 22,892,056, forward strand.
GGATTGTGCTGAAGAATAAAACTGTATGATCGCTTTTGTGGCTATGAATTTGGTTCTAACGTTTCTGGATTATGCATTTCTGCTGTATTAGCATTAATAATTAGTATATATGCGCACCATTCAATATACCATATTCTTCCGATTTTGCTGATGTCAGTAAGTCTGGAAGAGAGGGATTGTAATATAGAGAACTAATGCTCTCCTCTCTCATTTTCAATCATAGGCTTTGTGAGTCAATTCCGTTTTTATGGCACTTGGTATTAACCAAGTGACATATAGCAATCGCAAATTCTGTCGGTCTGTCTGTCGGTCTGTCGATCCCGGTTTTGCTACTTTAGGCACTTTCAGGTAAGCTAGGACGATGAAATTTGGAAAGCGTAATTCTGAAAAATTAGAAAAAATGAGGTATTTTTAACTTACGAACGGGTGGTCGGATCTCAATGAAATTTGATGTTTAGAAGGATATCGTGTCTTAAAGCTCTTATTTCAAATTTCGATCGGATCTGGTGACATGGGGGGGGGGTTTGGGAGGGGGAAACCTAAAACTTGGAAAACACTTAGAGGGGAGGGATCGGGATGAGACTTGGTGGGAAAAATAAACACAAGTCCTAGATACATGATTGACATAAACGGAACGGATCCGCTCTCTTTGGGGTAGTCGGGGGGGGGGGGGTTATTTCTGAAAAATTAGAAAAAATGAGGTATTTTTAACTTACGAACGGGTGATCGGATCTCAATTAAATTTGATATTTAGAAGGATATCGTGTCTCAGAGCCCTTATTTCAAATCCCGACCGGATCTGGTGACATTGGGGGGAGTTGGGAGGGGGGAACCTAAAACTTGGAAAACACTTAGAGTGGAGGGATCGGGATGAAACTTGGTGGGAAAGATAAGAACAAGTCCTAGATACATGATTGACATAACCGGAACGGATCCGCTCTCTTTGGGGTAGTTGGGGGAGGGGTTAAATCTGAAAAATTTGAAAAAATGAGGTATTTTTAACTTACGAACGGGTGATCGTTCGTATCGTATCTAAAATCATGGAAAACGCTTAGATTGGAGGGATCGGGATGAAACTTGTTGGGAAAAATAAGCAGAAGTCTTACATACGTGATTTACATAATTGGAACGGATCCGCTCTATTGGGGGGGGGGGGCTAATTCTAAAAAATAAGAACAAATTACGTATTTTTAACTTACGAAGGAGTGATCGGATCTTGATGAAACTTCATATTTAGAAGATCCTCGTAACTCAGATCTCTTATTTCAAATCTCAACCGGATCAAGCGTAATTGGGGGAGGGGCCGGAAATCAGGATGAAACTAGATGGGAAGAATAGAAACCTGTCTAAGATGCGTGACTGACATAACCGGACCGGATCTGCTCTCTTTGGTGGAATTGGGGGGGGGGGGTAATTTTGAAAATCGAGGTATTTGTAACTTACGAAAGGGTGACCAGATCTTAATGAAATTTGATATTTAGAAGGGTCTTGTGCTTTACAGTTCTAACTTTAAATTCCGACCAGATCCTGTGACATTGGGGGGAGTTGGAGGGGGAAACCGGAATTCTTGGAAAACGTGAAAATTGGGGTATTTTTATCTTATGAATAGATGATCGGATCTTAATGAAATTTGATTTTTAGAAGGAATCCATGTCTCAGAGCTCTTATTTCAAATCCTGAGCAGATCTTTTGACATCGGGAGGAGTTAGAGGGGGGAATCTTGGAAAAACACTTGGAGTGGAGGAATCGGGATGAAGCTTGGTGGATAGAATAAACAAATGTCCTTGATACGTGATTGACAGAATCGTACTGGATTCACTCTCTTTGGAGGAGTTGGGGGGAGGGGTTCAGTGATTTGGCGAGTTTGGTGCTTCTGGACGTGCTAGGACGATGAAAATTGGTAGGCGTGTCAGGGAGCTGCACAATTTGACTTGATAAAGTCGTTTTCCCAGATTCGACGATGTGGGGGGCTAAAGGGAGAGGAGAAACTAGAAAAAATTAGGTATTTATAACTTACGAGTGGGTGATTGGAGCTTAATGAATTTTGATATTTAGAAGGACATCGTGACTCAGAGCTCTTATTTTAAATCCTGACCGGCATTAAGCCTCTTATTTTTCCTTTTTAAATCAATCTATTGATTCATAGAATTTTGTTAGAGCTTATACCATATGATTTCTTGGCTCTTAACTCTTCTCGCCTCGTCACAAGTGCCATATGAGCTCTTAGCTCTTGTTTTTTGTACCAATGGATTCCAGCAATTAGTAAAAACCAGTTAATTATAATAACATGCTAAGTAGCGATCATGGAATAATGTTGGCGTCATAAAATAAAAAGTCGTGTCTTTCCAAACCGTGTTCCTCCGCCTTTTTTCCGTGTTTCCTTATATGGTCAAGAAATGAGAAAACTAGATTGTTATAAATATACTTTTACTTTTGGAAAGCTGTTGCATGGATTATGATTATGGTCAACAAAATTATATGTTTTAGGTACAAATAGCAGCTATTCTGACACTACCAATATGTAGCTCAATGACAGAGCTTTACATGGAAAGAGCTGATCAGAGTGTAATAACACAGGGGCTTTTGTGTCACATTGTCAAATATTTGCGGAAACTTCGAGCATTGGCCCTGCCGAAACAATGTGACGATAGTGTCATTGCTGTTGTAGGACAGAATTGTCAACATCTAGAAAGCATTGTTCTAAATGATACGGCTGTCACTAATACAGGTATTCGAAATAATATTTGTTTTTATTTTCATGTTTTTTTGGTGCTTCATTATAGGTGTTTTTCCAAAACCCAACAGAGATCATACGGTAAAACTTAACGTGATCCTACGCTCTACAGTACACTACAAGACCATGTCATCGGGAGAATTAGGATTTCAAGGATATATATATATATATATATATATATATATATATATATATATATATATATATATATATATATATATATATATATATATATATATATATATATATATATATATATATATATATATATATATATATATACATATGTAAATGAATGAATTTATTGAGAAATAAAGGAGTTGACAGATATACCAAACATTAGATAAATGTAAACGATACAGCTGATTAAACAAATAACCTGATTGCTGTACAAGTACATTATGCCACTGGTGATTACGAACCTTCGAATTCTTATTTTGAATTTGCTTTTTAACTGCTATATATATGGTTCTGTGGTGTTATAATATTTAATTAGTTTTATACTTTGAGTCAATGGGGGAATGTGAAGTAGGTATTTGGCAAATTTGAAGTGATGCAACCTATTTTTATAATCCTTGAGGAAAACTTTTGAAGGCTGGAGGCCGGCCATCCTTGCTTTCATACACCCTTCCTGTTTACCTTTCCTGGATTTCTTGAGGCACCCATTTGAAGCTGGATTGACCCTGGCTAAGCCTATAGAGTCACACCACTGCCCCTCTTTTCAAACCGAAAATTAGAGTGACACCAGGACTTGAACCCCCATTTGGCAGATTTGAAGTGGTTTGACCTTTATATATATATATATATATATATATATATATATATATATATATATATATATATATATGATTAAGTAAAAAAAAATTCCAAATGGGTTTACATTAAAGAATGTGGGGCATTGCATATCTATTGTATAGAATTGATAGTGTTGTTCTATTAAAGCGAGCTTAGCTTTAATAATTGAAGCATATCAAACGCAAATACGACGCTGAATATGGGATACTAGCAGCTGACGAGTGGGTTTAAGAGATGAACCAATAGGGAGTCCCAAGTATGTTCTTTTAGGTGATAAATTAAACTTTTTGTGATATTAATTACTATTAAATGAGTTACTGTTGTTAATTTTCGAGTTGATATCAGATCTTTTTACAGAAATGTTTTTTTTATCACCCACTGTTTTTGTGTTGTTGGCTTAAAAATTTTGTTTTCTCTAAATTGGGATGTTTTGTAGATTCTAGGCCTAATTTTTTGGAAGTTTTCCCAAGTGTGATTAGAATAGTTATTTATTTTTTTTTAGCCAATTTTTTTTTTTTTTTGAAAAAGTTATACAAGAAAAGTACCCCATAAAATCTGTCTGTGGTCTGATAACCCTAATCGCGGTTTTGAATTCAGTATAGAAGTACCATAGCACAACTTCCTTGAACTAACTTTTAAACTTTTGAAGTAAACGAACTTTAAGTAGTTATTAAAGCTATTTGGAGCTATGGCTCCAAATTTGGAGCTATGGGAGAGAGAAAAGTTCAGTTTGAGGAATTGTGTGAGGAGACGAAACTACGTAGGAATTAGTTGTTGTTTATTAGACAAATTCTCCGTCGACATGTGAATCTTTTCACCAAATTTGGTGTAAAATAGAAACTGAAGTGTGCACTAAAATAGGGGAGTCATCAATACGACAATTGCACTTAGAGCAGCGTTTATCAGTTTTTACGTTAAGTTAAAAACAGTTTCGAAGTGAAAATAAAGCTCAACTAGTGCTTAAATGAATTGAATAAATTCTATATATGAGGAGGGCTGCCCCTGCTCCTTTAACTTCTCGCTCTCTACGCTAACATTTAACTATTTACTCCTAAATCTTCAAGAAAGACTGCTAAAACAAAGGTAATGCAAGCAGGGTAAACAAAAAAATCATAATGCCTCAAGAATATGAGAACTTTTCGAAGCGCATTTCCTTTAGATAATACATTTTTTTGTTCGTATGTTTTAAAAGGTCGTCGGTAGACAAAACACTTTCAATTACCTATTAACTAAGTTTGTTGCACATATAAATACCATTTATGTCGCCGTTTATATTGTTTGGAACAAGGGTCAGTGATGTAACTCTGAAAGCTTAGTCAGGGTCGACGCAGCTCCAAATGCTCCTGGAAAATCCCAGGGAAGGCAAACAGGAAGGGCAGGTGAAAACACAGGATGGCTGCCCCACGCCCATATGGCGATTCCTGACCGAAGGGTGAAGCAACGGAGATCTTCGCAGCCGGTAGAATCTGTAAACTCTAGCAAATTATCCTCTCCGTATTCAGTGCCGCATATTATAACTGCAATAATAATAATTATAAATTCTTATTGCCCATCATAATGTAAAAAATCACACAGCTGACGGAATAAGAAAAAAAACACAATGAATATTACATCAACACTTAACCAATGACAAGCCTATAGACATAATTTCAGCAAAGTAGAATCAAAGTTTAGCCACTTTTGAAATTGCTCAGCTCTTATTCGGATAGTATCTTATTGGCTAGTGACTCCATATCTGGTCGATACAGTGGTGTTGCTAGTCCAAAGAGGTATTTCACATATTTCTGTGGTAGGTATTTCACATATTTGTAAAAAAAAAAACTATTATCAGCAATATTACTTCGAGTGAAAAGTTGCCAATAAGGCGAAAGAGTCAGCAAATGCGGGACTACAAAAGCATTGTAAAGAGAACATATGATACGGCGACTAAACTTAAATTTCAGTGCAACTGAAAGGCCATAAGCTTTCCTACTCTTTTTTGCAAATAAAAAAAAAATCAACAGAGTTTGTGTTGCGCGCAAATTTTTGCCAATTGGTACTCCGTGGTAAGTAGGGTGATCTTGTTCATGAACGACCATCAAGAGACAAATAAACTGGCTCTTGGATACGGCGGTTAAAAACCAGAATTTAGTTTTGCTCTCGGTGCACGTTAGTCCGATATGATCATTCTCCTCTGCCAATATACGGAAATTTTCTTCTATTCCAGTCTGCGTTCGACTAACGTCCATAAAAGCATCAGCGTAATTTGCTAACGAGACATCAACCTCTCTAAATGCACAAGTCATAACAGCTTTATGTTGAGTTTCAGCAAAGCTATTATTGAACAGGGGTGGGGAAGTCAGCTCCCTTTTTAATAACGTTCTTAAGCGGGATTTGCGGGGTAGGTTTAATAGCACTAGACGATACAGTCGTCTTAACTTTACCATTCAGCTTCCTATACATGTCACAAAAAGGCTTTACAACTGAGGAATTCACACAACGTTTGTGAGCAGTCAGCATAATATGAGCATGGATATCAGAGTCGAATGCTCTTGAGGCATCAAGACCGGTAAAGTAAAGCACTTCATTGTTTCAGCAGCATGTACCAACAAGTTAGCGATAAGATGATGTGTATTAGCGCGGCTAACCCCTTTCTTGAGCCCAAAGTGATTATTTGATGTATATAATTTTATCGTAATCAGTGGCGGTTCTGGCCTTTCTCCCGCCCGGGCAAAATATTGATTAGCCCTTCCCCTATCTTCCAAAATTTTCTGGGCAAATTTTAACAAAATTTCCATTTATTAGCAAAATTTCTTTTTATTTAAATCTGACTTCTCTTGCTTTGGCCTCTGCAAAATTATTAATTATTTCGTCCCAATTAATTGCTTCTAATTCTTTGCGTTCTATTCTCATTGACGCTAAATCACTGAGTTACTTCTAGCCCTTAGTCGATCTGACCGTTCTTACTAATTGACATAATTACTCACCCCCCCCCCTCCCAAGCACCGAAGAAGTGACGACAGCTGTGAAAAAGTAGAAACATGAACGTGCATCTAGAGTCGAGGGGATCACGACAGAAATGCTGAAAACATCCCTTCGAGTCTGCATAACTGTTTTGAATGCCCTCCTAGCGGTCGTCTGGAATAAACAAAATTATCCCAAAAGATTCGACCAGGGACATACTGTTCAAACTTTCCAAGAAGGCTGATGCGCTAACCTATAACAACTGGAAGACATCAACTTTCGACCTCGTAGTTATCTCATTTCCATTTTTACACTAATGGTTGAAGAGTTTAGGAAATGGGACAAAAAAAAAAAACATATATGCTTCATTAATTTTGAAAAGGCATTCGACTTCGTTGATCGATAGATTTTACGGAAGATTTTGAATTACTACGGATTACCGTGTAAAAACATTCGCTGTGGTGGCGGTATATGTGGTAGTGTCACCAACGCCACTAAAAAGGGACATGGGCCCCGAAACTTGATAAACTAGTCAAAATGAAAATTGCACTCTATGAAGATAGTGAATGTTGTGCGTCCACAGAAAATGGGGATACGCCTTACTTTAAGATAATGTCTGTTGCCAAGCAGGGATGTGTCCTATCCCTATTCCTGTGTGTTGCTGTTATGGACTAATTCTAAGGCATATTTCAGAATCTGGTGTGAAGTTTTGCTGCTGACGGATCTCTGACCTGGACTTCGCTGACGACGTTGTTCTTCTCGATGAAGCGAAAAAGTGACTGCACCTGCTACTCGACGCCATAGATGAAAAGGCCAAAAAAGCGGGGCTAACAGTGAAAATCAGTAATACGAGGATTATAGCTACATCCGACTCTGCTGACACTGAAATGCAAAGATAATGCAATTGAACAGGTCAATGAATTTTAGTACCTGGGGAGCTAGATTGATTATAATGATGAAATAACCAGCGAAATCAAGAGGAGTATAGGACAAGCTAAATCGGTTTTTAATAATTTGAAACTAATCTGACGCAACTTGAAATACTCTATGCGCTTGAACCTCCACTTCATGAACAACAATGTGATGTGCATTCTCCTCTATGCAAGCGAATGCTGAATACTGAATGTCCAACTGGAGAAATGTGTCCTAGCCTTTGAAAACATGGGCCTTAGAAGAATACATCCTGGCAGGAAAAGGTTACGAATATAGGAGTTTGCCAGAAAACCGGTCAACTATTATTTACTTTGAAACTCTTCAACCACAGGGGGAGGATGTCAAGGCTGCAGCTTATCTCTTGTGGTGACTGGCGAGGCTTTGTAGACACCCTATGCGCTATTCCTGGCTCTGGAGGGTCTAAGGTAAACGATCTCTCATTACTGGCCACCGACACTGCAATCGCTAATAATATTTGATGCTTACAACCCTTATTTTCGCCAAGACGCTTCGTCTCCGCATTCCGCAGTTAATTCTAACACGTCTATAAATTTCTTTAAGGAAATGTGTCGGTGTTGAATAATTTTCTTCATGTTTTGGAGTTCGTGGAACAACTGAAATGGATCTAAATCATCGCAATATTTTACTTCCATTGCTACTTACTAGTAATGGTAGTTGTAAGCGCATAGTGTCTTTTGGCTAGTTTAACATGCCTGGAAAGTTTCAACTTCATATCTCAAGCCGCTCCTATAATATTGCTGATGCGCTCCTTTGACAATCTGAATGCAGACAAGTGTGTTTTTATTTGGTTCAAAATCGCTTCAGTATTCCTTGAAAGCTTCACCTTAATATCCTTTTTGGAGATTCCCTGTTAAAAGATACCCCCTTTTCCCAATAGCGCATCCTAGTTGTAAACAATGAGGAAAGTGGATAATGTACAGCCCTTGCCCCAATGCAAGGGCAAGCTATTGGGCAAGCTTGCCCCAATAGAGCTATTGGGATCACATCATTCCGAGACGTATAGCTATTTGAATTTTCTTCCATACTGAACAAAATGACTGTCTCGTAATTTCGATTGAATACGTTTTGTGGGTAGGGGGCAGCAAAAAGGACGTGTGAGGTGGAAAAAAGGACCCTAATCACTTTTGACTCATAAAAATGGCCCTAAAACTTCTGATTTCCAACCGAATGACTTCCCCGAAGTGGCTTTGGAAAAAAAACATAAATCCCACTTAGTTTTTTCCTTTGAGCTTCGAAAAGGAGATTTTACAGTGGGACCCTGGAATTTATCGCTCGTTGAACACGCTGCTGAGTTTTTCTATATGTAATAACTTATTTTGACAAAGTAGCTGCCTATCCTTGCTGGTCTAAATCAATTTTCCTAGGGTTATTAAAATTGTAAGTAAAAAATCGGCTCAATTTGTCTAATATGAAAGTTCTAAGTGTGGAGATTGTACCTGTTACCGACGAGGTCGTATTGAACTTATTTGTGTAAGATTATTTGAAAAACTATTTTTTCATCTGGGAAGATGTCAGGTTTTCCCCGAAATTTGTATTTAGCCAAGTCGAAATTGTGGGTAAACATGTCTTGGCTCTATCTTACAAATCTGATCAGTTGTTCTTAATGTTCTTTCAGAAAAGGATAATAAAATGTCTTTCTTTCCTCTAGGGATTGCGTGGTTACTATGCTGCCGGCGCCTAACTACAATAATAATGATTAAAACAGACGTTTCGCCAGCTGGTGCTGCACTCCTGCTCCATGGTCTACCCTACCTGTCCGTCCTCCTATATGACAGCATGGCTGAAACACTGTGGTATTGCAGCATACACGCAGCTATCTTACCAAAATTTGGAGTGCGAACTGTGACCTTTAGTTTAACTGACCTCATCACTCCTGCCCACTTTGATCTGTTATCACTCGTATTTCCTGATATTGAATGGCTGCAATTGAACTCGGGATTTCAGTATACTCTACAAGGCTTAGGTTACTTGCCGAAGTTGACTCTATTGAGTATCAATTTTCGGGGGTGTACTTTAGATACGTACTTTGAAGATGTTTTAAAGCGGAATGGTAGCACTATTAAATGTATACAACTGCTTGAAGTTAATATCGATGTTGCTAAGTTTGAAAAAATTTTAGTTCTTTGTCCAAATTTAGAAACTATTGTGTTGTTCGAGTGCAAGTTTAGAAGTGGACATTGTAGTATAGGTGGAAAGGCTAGGTACCCCAACGTAAAGAATGTTCAAATCATTCGCACAACGGTACCATTGCAAATCGTGGAGCATTTGTTACATATACTACCGAACTTAAATCGATTTGAAACTGACACTTTAGAGCTTGAGTATAGTAAAGTTAGCAAATGGTTAAAGGAAACCTGCACCTTGAAAATGGTGAGATGTATTAAATGGCTTGGAGTGGAAGCAGCGTTGTCAATTAGGAAAGAATTTGCCAATATTGACTTGCAATTAGATTTTTCTATATTCAAGAATTGTGATATTCGAATAGTGAATAGTCCGCAAGTACTAATGGCGGAATATGGAGATCTTGCGCCATTACTTGATTTGACAAAGTATGCAAAATTAGATGTGAATCATCATTTGTCATGATATTACTTAATGATATTTATTGAATTATTGTCTTGTGTTAAGCTTAAAGACTCTTTCAAAGTAATTGGATTTTTTTAAAAGAAGATGCTAATCATAGATCGTTCAGACTACTAATATCATTTGTAGTTTAATCCCAACTAGCTTTGGAGTGTTTTTTGACACTGGGGTGGGAGGAAGGAATATAAAGTTTATAAGAAGATAAAAGTCAAATTATTTGTTTGATATGGTCCTTAGTAGGATTTATGAACCAGTGTTGTCAGTTAATTTTAGCCAGCGTCTTTGTTTTTAATTTTTTTCGGATTTCTAGTGTTACAATTTTGTCGTTTTTACCTTTAAATATGAATATAAAACGCGCTAACTGTATTGGTGTCTATATTTATATTTTTTTTTCTATGGGGATACCAGGAACTTTAGCATGTGGAGGCTCTCTGCCATCCTAATTTTTGTGATTTATAGATGTCTCCCGTTTTCTCTTGTAAATACGGGTGAAGACCTCACTGCCTTTCTATCATGCAAAATAGAGAAGAATGCGGAAGTTTGTGAAGACAGTGAGTTCGGCTGTTTATTTTATTTTTATTTTATTTCTTTTTAGTTCATTTTCTTTTATTTACTTCATATAGTATTTTGATGATGTCGGCTACTGTATATATAGCTGAAATATCCGCTTAGATTGTATTCACTGTGCTATCCACTGTCTTCACAGGTTTCCTCGTTATCTTTTCTTGTTATGTATTCTATTGTAATTCGCTTTCTTTTTTTCTAACAGATTTACCCCCTCTGTAATAGTTCCCTACACGTTTGCCTGACTGATGCACTGCATTTTGAGGATGTCATAAAGCCTCTAATAAAGCCCTCATCGCCAGAAATGGAAAACAAATAATCTCAAAAGCTCTCATTTTTGATTAAACCCGAATTTAATGACCAATACTTTATGGTGAATCCAACAAATGTTGTAGATGTAATGGTTGTACTTGGATTTTATCCTATTTTACATAGTATTATTCTAAGTGCGAGCACTAAATTTGTCGCCTTTTCTTTTTATTTATTAAATTTGTTGGTTTCCGTTTTTGGTGAAATTTGTTTAAATATAATCTAAGCTTATCCTCATAAACCATGTATTTTTTTAAACATTCCGGAATATCAAGCCTTTTAATTTTGTACTTGTTTTAAGATTTATTTATTCGTCTATATTAGTATCTGTTATCTTTATATTTGAAATATTTCATAAAGCTTTCAAAATATCCGAATATCGTTGACTTGATTAGTCAAATGGTCTTAGTAAGTCATCTTAAAGTCTGGAAAGCTCTGGGAAGTAGTTAGGGGGGAGGCTGTCCCGGCATAAACGATAGAAGCTTATACTACTTATGCTCTTAATGGACTTTTGAGCAACACTTGTATATATTACACAATAAATACATTAAAAACATATTAGCAGCAGGAGTTCATCGACTTTGAAGCCATTCAAGTTATTTTGCATTTTATCACTTTTTCAATCTTTTAAAAAAGAGCGAATCTCTAATTTGGTTGTCTCCCGAATCAGAGGAATCGGACTTGAACCCGTATTTTTGGGCAAAATATACGTATTATTGGCCAAATATGAACGCTATGCTTACCCCTAAGGAATTTTTGAAAGTACAGGCTTTTGATGGTTGTCGCTTCTCTTGATCCAAGGTCATCCACAATTTGTATCGTATTTGCTTACGTGGGAGAATAGGGACATCAAGAATTTTTTAAATGTCATATTTTTATTCTTGACCCTTGAATTTATAAGAACCTGCTTCAGAATTCAAATAAAGGATAACCAATTCAAATGCAAGTGGCTCCACTCCATGGCCTTTCGTTTTTGTAAGGGCATTTTTCTCCCCTCCTCTCACCCTCCCCCAGTTAAAAAGGGAAAAAAAATAAGTTACGTCCCTGAGCGGTGGCGTGGCCAGGATCTCACTTGGGAGGGGGGGATCAATCTACGTATTACATTGTCATGAAAGCGAAAAAAAATGTATTGATCATGAATCAATTAAAAAAAAATTATTTTTAAGCAAACAGCAAATGAGGCAAAAATATCATCCTCAAGATTGTGACTCGTAAGCTTAGCATGTGCGAGTTGACTACACAAAGAGAAAATAAATTATACAACACTATTCGAAGTAGTGAAGAACAGAAGGGAGAATGCAAAGAGAGAGCCAGAAAAATTTGGAAAAGAAAGAAGAGGTGGATTCAGGAGTTCCAGTAAAGGGAGAGGAACTTTTCACATGCTCCCCTCCCATTTTCCTTTAGAGGACACGACGAAAACGAACTTTAAAAAAAGGCTTGAAGTAATAGAAATATCCATTCTTGGTGAGAAAATAGTTTGAAAATAGTGTTTTAGTGGCACATGGTGGTGGAAACTTCAGGAATATGTATCACTATAAGTGTATTATTCCTTACGTTTGCCTCTTAGACAACTATTTTTGTGAAGTAAGTGGCTTCAAAACCAATAAGTCAATCATTCACTTATAATTTCACTTAGACGAGAAAGGTCTAATTTCTAAACAAGTGGGTATTAGGAACCCGTCACTTTTGTGCTTTGAAAATTTTACAGTAGAAATAATAAAGAAACACAAAATCACGTGTACAAGACAAAAAAAGTTGTGAGAACATTAGGAGAAAAAAATACGAAATTGCCTGGAGATCGAAATGAAAGTAGAGAAAACTTCTCGAGAAAAAAAAAAAAGAAATCGCTTGTAAGATAGCTCTGATACATCACAGTCACTTTTTGGATCGGCATGCTGTACCCTCGGGATATTTAACAAGTAACACTATAAGATTTGCCATCATTACCATCACTGGAAAACTATCCAAGAGGATGGGGCAAGTCTGCATGAATTTATTTAGTTTCAGTCAAAGGTTTGAAAATGTTCTGCATAAAAGGTCTTTAATATCGCTTGTATATATAAAAAAGGCTGTCCCCTCCTCAGCGTCTCTCTATCTACGCGAAAGTTTTTTGTTGTTTAAAAAAGTAGAGTTGTGACAAAAAGTCAAACTTAAGCGTAAAGAGTGAAGCGTTCAGGAGGGGGAAGCCCCTTTCGTACACGGAATAAATTCTATCCGTTTTAAGTTTTAATGTCGATGCTTACTTTCAGTTAAAAAAATTGGTTCTTTATTTTATCAAAATAAAGGAATATTATGTCACACTGTAAATCTTGACTTCTCCAATTTTGGCAAAGGTATTAATAGACGAGCCCCAGATCGAGTAAAAACGGATATTTTGGGACATAAAGAACAGAGGCTCATGAGATAAAAGTACTTCGAAAAAGCTTCACGTTTGAATTCAACTTCAAAAAAATTGAAGACTGGACACTATGAAGGGAAGGAGAGGTTAGAAATGACTGAAGGATACGAGCAGGTTTTTTTCTTATCTTTTGAAGTGGTATAATGCTAGACTAAAAAAATAAATGGATAAACCAATCCTGTATGATCAAAATGAGATTGTACTAAAGTAAAACAAAGTGATTTGAGTGCGGAGTAAGGAATTACATTTTTCAACCGTTTCATACTACTAACGCGACGCGATGCTTTTGCACAAACGACATTGATATGATCCTTCTATGAAATATTGTAGTCGATAACCACACCAAGATAACGAGTACTTCCAACTCTTTCAATAGACATTAAACCGTTTTATAGCATAACTAAAATGTTAGTTAGTTCTGGAAAACTGCACCAAACTCTATAATAAATAATAAGCTTAGTTTTTTTCTTACTCAGCACACGTTTATTGTCATCAATTCGTTTATAAATAAGACTATAGGTATGGGAAATATTTATGTGAAGCTCATTTAATGATTTACTGCATACAGAAACAGCTGTATCATCAGTAAACTGTTCGCCTAAAGAAGACGAAGCTGTAGCATAACACAGACTGTTATTATAAAAAAGAAAGAAATGAGGACCCATAATTGAACCCTGAATGACACTAACCGATGACGAAAGTAGAAAGAAAGAAGAAGTAGGGTTATTAATTAAACTAACTGTTGTTCTCTCAGAAAGATATGATTTTACTAAATCCGATGCTTTCTCACTAATCCCCAAATTATTGAGTTTGGAAAATGAAACCAAATGAGAATTGGCTTGAACACTTTTTGAGTGCCCAGGAACAGGCTTGAATGAATTTTTTTTCTGTCAAGACAATCACTCACAAGCTGGTTATTAATTATTGTGGATGATCAGTCCCATATCCCTTTCAGAAACCAAATTGAAGCTTTGAAAATAATTCTGATTTTTCAGAAAAATTACACATCTGATTATATAAGGCTTTTTATATAGCTTTAGAAAGCGCAGACAGTGTTGAAATTGGGCGGTAATTAGATGGATTATTATGGTCATCCCTTTTATGCATAGAAATAACTTTCGAAACATTAAAATTTAAAAGAGGGAAAAATTCCGGTCTGAAATGTGAAATCTATTGTATAGGCAAATTCATTCTTTATACCAGGCATAACTACTTTCACAAGGTTAGAAAAAGAGCAATTACTAGGCATAACTAGCAATGAATAACGCTTATTAATTGCCACGTTTCATAAGTGTAATAATGTTTATCACCTCGGATTCTGTGACTGGAGATAGGAACATCAGTTTGTCTAAAGATGATGGGTGGCACTTATTGTGAGAATCATAATCTGACAGTGGTAGTGATAAATCTGCTGGTTTTTTTTCAGCGATACTAGCAAAATGTTGATTTAAAACATGACCACTTTCTTTTTCATCATGGATAATTATCCTATCTTGGTCAATCATTCTAATCGGCTGTGAAGACTTTTTTGTTTTCAAAATAATTGATTAACCCTCAATGTTATTTGTGTTGCGAGAGCAACACATTAGTTTTGTCCCGGTTTTCTTTTGTTTTTTTTCCCTATGCCGCCGATGTCGGCTTATTCCTGGAAACTGGTAAGGGTTAGCCTGTACGGTTTTTGCGGAAAGTGTGGACCTCAGGCTGGATTGATGAATATGGCATTACATTTTAGAAAGCTCCGCGGAACTCTTGCCTGGGGCCAAAAAAGGATGGTTTTTGCTTGTCCACGAGCCAGAGCCTATGGTGTGCGAGGTGAAGTGGAGTTATGTAGCCTATGTCAGAGAGGAGTATCTATAAAATCTATAAGTGTTAAAAGCTATAAGCAGGCAGGTACCACCTTCAAATTGAAGATGAACTAAAATCTATAAGTGTTAAATATATAAGGCAGTTACCCGGCCCCACAGCCAGTATATCTTCTTTGAGTGATAAATAGAAAAATTTACAGAAGCAAAAAAGCGGTATTTTCTCACGGGTCCGAAAGTGCTGCCGTGATTTCGGCTGGGTTTATCATTTGTTTTTTTCGGACTTGGGATTAAGGTAGAGAAATGTTATCAGATGTATCTCTTTAACTTTAAAAGTTTTGTCATTGCTAAAGAAATTGGAGCTTATCCTTTGCTCCTTTCTAAGTGGTGATGTTAGAAAGTTGGCCTACGGCAAAAGAAACAACTTTTGAACTAAGACATATAGAATTTATAACGGCAATCGATAGCTCTTGATGAGCTGATCAAAGTATATCTCATACATTTTTTGGTACAAAAATTCCTTCATGAGATATACTAGTTTGAAAGTTTCAAGGGGTTGACAACTTCAGTAGTAGGGTACACACTGAAACCAAAAATAGGCCGATACCAATTGTGAGACATGTACGGGACTTGTAAGGAAAGGTCGGCTGTTAGCTCATAATCATCTTTGGCAGTGAGGGGTTTGCAAATTTTGATTTTTGGTGTACCTATTATTTGTTTCCAGTTTATTTGATGGTAAGACCGAGTTGGTTCTAGTGGTAAGACATGTAGGGGACTTGTAAGTAATAATCGTCTGTTAGGCTACAATCATCATTACAGAAGAGGGGTTTGTAACTTTTGCTAGTTGGTGTAGCCTACCCATACTCACTGTAACCTAGAATTAAGTGTTTACGCAACGGGTAGAAACGATAACGTAAAACAACGAGGCAGTTTCGTAATAATTAATAGAGTGTCATATATGGTATTTTGATCCTGAAAAGTTACGGATAGCTTTATGATACCAACTAGATCATATAAGATACTGTTTCAAGTTTTGATCCGTCATGATGTCTTCGATTGATAAGGATAACGTTCAACTGGCTGCAAAGTCAATTTAGTCCCTTCTTTCGATATTATCGATAGCTCATGATGTGCTACAGGCAGCTTTATTATACCAACTGGATTATATGAGATATTGTTCTAAGCTTTCATCCGTCACGATGTCTACGATTGACAAGGATAAAGTTCAACTGGCTGCAAAGTCAATTTAGTCCCTTCTTTCGATATTCTTTTGTTATTGTTGTTTTTTCCAACGCTGATGAATAGCCTTGATCATGTGATTACTGATCGCGTTCTTCTTTGAACATAACGTTTTAAAAGCTTCGATAGGCTGACAACTAAAGCATTTAACCGATACCAAAGAAACAAAACCAAAGTGTTGCTCTCGCAACACTTTATTCGGCGAAGCCAGACAAAGGTTGCCGCAACACCTCACGTTGCTCAGGTAACGTAGGTCTAGTTTAAGGCTATCTTGTAATTGCGAAAACTAAGACTCAAAAAGTACAAATACAGTTTTTTTTGCATTACGAGTTAATTTGATATTCACTAACATTGGATTAATTCTTCTGATTCGGTTCTGAAACATTTTGAATAGCGATTTTTTTTACATGTATTGAGCAGGTGTATCATATTTGTTGCGCTTACGAGACACGAACGGACATTTTTCGTTTAAAGTATTTTAGAATTTTTTGAGAAATATCACTATAGACTCTTCGGGGAACTTTGATTCTAAAATGTAATTCCTGTCAATTCCAGATAACGTATTTTATGATTAAAAATATTAACTTTGCTAAAATTCCTCTTTCCAATACGCACAACATTTTTAGGGCGATAATTTAGGCAAGGTCAAACACTATAATAAAGTGATCATTTGTCATTTAGACAATCTCGTATTTGGGAAAAATTTAACAGATGTAAAAATGTTATCTAATAAGGTTGCAGTTTTCTTTGCTATTCTTGTAGTAATTCTACGTAATGGAACCTACGACTTCGTAGAATTCAATCATAAAAGATCACGCGACTTTTCTTGAGTGCATCGATTACGCAGCTCGTAATTAATTTTATAACAAGACAGGATATCGAAGAGAGAATCCCCCATAATCAGACCTGATCTCCATTTTCATCAATCATCTCTAAAAACTATTCAAATATATTCAAAAATTGAGGAACTGACGCAAATAATTGTTTTTTACAGAAAAAATAATTGTTTTTGTTTGTACCATAATCTCAATCAACAGACTTTCAAAAACCGTTTCCTTGTTAGAACTATACAACTCATTCTTAATTATTCACGGGATCTCATTTTGAATAAAAAAAAGCTACCCTCAACCTCATCGTGCTATTACGTGCTATTACATCAGCCGGTATGTTACAGAAAAAACAACTGTTTTTGTATGCACCATAATCTCAATCAACAAACTTTCAAAAGCCATTCCCCTGCCAAAACTATATAAGTCATTATTAATTATTCATGGGATTCCATTTTGAATAAAAAAAAATGCTAGCCCTCTCAATTGTACTATTCTATTGCTATAAGCAAAACCATGACCATCACGCTTTACAAAGCTTCAGCTACAATTTACAAGAAAATTTTCACACAGACCTGAAATGACAATCTTTCCATATGCAAAAGCAAAGCAATAGAATCAAAACAATCAAGTAAACTTTGTCAAGTAAACTTACTGGGATAATCAAAATAAAAAAAGGAATAATTTTCAAAATAAATTTGACCACTAATAGTGCTTGCTCCCTGAAAAAAATAAGATGTATTACTTGCTCTGGGGAAGGATTTTTTGAAGGACCCGCAGCCTTGTGGTCGTCACTGAGAAATTTCAATGGCAGGATTTTTGAGCACGAGACTTTTGGTCGTCACTGGGGAATTTCAATGGCAGGATTTTGAGACGCATTTATCTGTGCTACCACCCTCAAGTGCAAGTGAGGAGCGGAAATTTCTTGAGCTTATAGCTGCAAAACTAAGTCCGAAATTGACGTCTGGCTGAAACCGTATCCAATAATGTATACGCTAAGTAATATGTATTGAGGGAGAGTAGTGTAACCGATAAAGAATAAGTGTAACCGAGTGCCCAAGGTCGGATTTTTTCAGAGCCTATTTTTATAAGCATGTTCGAAGGTGAAAGATCGTGAACTAAATGTATCCATTAAATTGTACTTAGCTGATCCAGATCCTGGGCCTTTGTCACATCTATGCTTAAAGTGGAATAACTATTAATTAAATTTAACCAGTATTTCTGATCAATTTTTACATTTATGTGCAAAAGTGAGAACAGTGTTTCTCATAATTCAAAGTGAATTCAAAGGAGTGAATACTAAATTCACTTCTTAAGGTTGCTAACAGTTAAAGAGTCAGAGAACTTTCTGAAATAGTGCCTCTGTCTGCTATGTCTCCCTCACCAAATGCTAAAGTGCCTAAGAAGCCAAGCAGCACCCATGTAAAAGAAGATTAGGTACCACGATGACCTGCTAAAAAATACAATATTCTGGGAACCAACCCTCCTCCAAAGATGCCGGTAATTCTGCTGTTGAACATCCAGTAAGTTTGTTTTGTGCTCTCATTCACTAACCTGTTCTTTCTTCTAATCAAAAGAAGAAGCTGTTTTGAAGCCATGAATGGGAGATTTTATCAGAGAAGAAGAAAGGGTTGATTTTTCTTCGTTTTGTTTAAAATAGTGATTTTTTTATCTGTTTAATGCATGATCTGTTTAATATATGGCTTAATATTTGATTTTTCATATTTAATAACGTGATTTCATTCACTGGGCTTCAAAAACTCCGGTCATAGAAATTTTGTGCGACAAAAGCCTGGATTGTCGAAGTATTTAGGTAAAAAGCAATTTTTTGGCTCTCTTTGTCACAACGTAGTCAGTTGGCAACCCTAACTGGCAGTAGTTTAGTTTGGCAAGTTTCGGCAAGTAGGCCACAAGCTGAACTAAAATCTGAATTTAACTAGACTACCTATCGGATACCAGGTTTGGATATTATTTAATTAGGCCTATGCAGTGTATCACCAGATTATATGCAACTATTGATCTCAGGCATTCTGTGATAAGTAGCCTATGTCCCAAAAGCATCTACCAACATATCTTCAAGGGTTTTCTAGAGAGAGAAGGAGTGGAGATGGGTACTTCAAAATACCTTCCCGGGACATACTTTAGCCTTTAGAATCATCCCTGAAAGTTTAATTTTCCTAACCCTTTTCAGGGATAGCCAAAAGTCAATCAACTAGAATTTTGCCTCTAAAAATCTAAAGCTATGCATCAGTATGGTTATTATTAAAATTATTTAGTATCAAGAAATCATTGGTTTATTGAGTTACGTAGAAGGACCTCTTTTGGGAAATAATAATTATCCCATTTTGATGCATATATCCTTTTAGCATTTCAGCTATATTTGCATATAAACAGAAAGTAGATTTTTGCTGGTTTATTTGAATGTTTGCAAAGAGGTCTTTTACCCTACAAAACTAACACACAATAAATATTGGACCATCAGATTCCTTATTCTAACCTCCTTCTCAATATCCTTTTAGCATTTCAGTTTTATTTGCATATAAATAGAAAGCAGATTTTTGCTGATTTATTTGAATATTTGCAAAGAGGTATTTTACCCTGCAAAACTAACATACAATAAATATTGGACCATCAGATTCCTTATTCTAACCTCCTTTTCAATATAACAGTCACTACTTTGACAATACCCCCAGAACTGTTTCTAGGGTTGGTCATGCCCATGGAAAAACTTATTATAGTGCCCCTTCCCAATTCAATTAAAAAGTTGAATCAAATTGTGCAACCTCCCCTCCCCCAGCCATAGTACAATATACAGCTGTCCCAGTTGCCTCCTCCCTTGAATGGCTCTGCATGCCTCTCTCACCCCCAATAGAAACATACAAAGATCATTCAATAAGCAACAAGACAAAATGCCTTTCTCAGAAATAATCTGCTAAATCAGTTCAAAGCTTTTGCTACTTTTCAACACAGTCCTGAGAAACTTTTTTGCACCTATCCAGGTCAGTGTTCTTATTACCTGAACAATTGTTTAGGGTCATGAAACTATATTTAATAGATGTATTTTTACCTTTGAAACATCCTTTCTCTCTTGCAAAACTACAGCAAACTCACCATTATGGAGTTATTCCAACCCAAAGTTTCTTGTATTTACACATATAGAATTGCAATCATTTCCATTTTAATTGATTGGATATTTGAAATTGTGAATCTGTAATAGTTTAGAAACAAATTTGGGCTATATATTTGCACATTAGGGGGGGGGGGTGGGTAAAGCATAGCATATATTAAATACATAAACTAACCATTGCTGTATTTAATATATGCTCTGCTTTACCCCCCCCCCACCCAATGTGCAAATATATAAAACTTCATAATGGTGAGTTTGCAGTAGTTTTGCAAGAGAGAAAACATGTTTTAAAAGTCAAAATGCATTTATTAACAATAATTTCATGACCCTAAACAATTGTTTGCTCAGAAATAATCTATTAAATCAGTTCAAAGCTTTGGCTACTTTTCAACACAGCCCTGAGCAACTTTTTTGCACATATCCAACCTTTGTTCTAATTTGTGTATGCCTCTGGCATTAAATTCTTTAAATTGATCTTTATGCTGGTTTTAGACTTGGTTTTTAACTTTGTCATTAGATTGAAGTAGGGTGATCTAGATAGTAAAGGTGATTTGGAAGTGATTAGAATACAAGAATTTCTTCAAAAAACCTTCCAATGAGTTTGGTATAACTTTTTTAGTAGCAGAATAGTTATGCTCAAGTATAGTCTAAAGCAAACACAAGTCTATATAGAGAAACATACACATTTTTATCCAAGAAGTATTTCTATTCTAACAGAAAAACAGTTTTTTTTTATTTTAAAAAATGACAAAAATTCATTAATATTATGCAAAATAATAAGCAAAAATATATCACTGTAGGGCTTCACATTCACATCATTTTTATCTCCTAGTTTGCATTAACATTATACCTGGTTTGTCATAACTGAATTTTTGTAATGAAATATATAATGATGACATGTTTGCAGAACTTTATGACTACAATTTTTTTAGTGTGATTGTGGCTAAATTTTCATTTTTTTTTTGGATCTGGTTTGCAAAATAAAGGATTCTTCTATTCTCAATAGGAATCCTAAACTGAACATGGAAATTCAAAAGCATACTTTATGCAACCTTTGTTTAAATTTACATAACATTTATTGAGATTAAAGATTATTGTATTTTTCATAATCTGTTTTTTATCAGACTGAAATAAGAATTCAGGTAGTATTTTAGTAACATTCCTCTTGCTTATATGTCTGCTATGGAAAATGTCCATATCAGGATGATTTTTCTTGTCCCTTTTAAAATGAGCTTCGAAACATGCACAATAGCTGTTAATCTGTCAATTTCCCTAACAACTGTTATATAGACAGACATAGTCTATATGTGGCAGGGCTATTATTTTTGTACAAAATGTCTTTGTAAAAATGTCTTGCCAAAATTAGAAAATATGTTCCCAAAATAATGAGGGTTGCAGTTGTTTTGCTTTCTTATCAATTGATCTCAAAGAATTTTTAATAAATTAGCTTCCTGTCCATCCCTTAGGTATAGCATGGGGAGATTTATCAAAACTGTGAAAACAGTGTAGTTGTACAATAACCATATGAAATACTTCAAGTGGTGAGCCTGCTTGCAATATTAATAAATTTGCTGTTTATCTATTTAGTGGTGGAAAGAAAGAATGAAAAAGCCCAAAAATAAAATAAAAGCAACCACAAATATTCAAGATTTGCAATGTAAATTTTCAAACAGTTTGTGGTAATGAACTGTAGTAAGGAGCGACCCAGCTCAATAGTAACCAAAACTCTGAAAAATGGAATTTTGATACCAATAGCTACATCAAAAAAATCGCATTTTAATGCTGATTTCAAATATATAACTTTCATCGAGATTAGTCTGACCTATCAAAAGTTACAAGCCTGAGAAAATTTGCCTCATTTTAGAAAATAGGGGGAAACACCCCCTAAAAGTCATACAATCTTAACGAAAATCACAGCATCAGATTCAGCGTATCAGAGTACCTTATTGTAGAAGTTTCAAGCTCCTATCTACAAAAATGTGGAATTTCGCATTTTTTGCCAGAAAACAAATCACAGATGCGTGTTTATTTGTTTTTTTTTTTTTTTCAGGGGTGATCATATTGACCCAGTCGTCCTAGAATGTCGCGGGAGGGCTCATTCTAACGGAAATTAAAAGTTCTAGTGCCTTTTTAAAGTGACCAAAAAAATTGGAGGGTACCTAGGCCCCCTCCCACGCTCATTTTTTCCCAAAAGTCACCAGATCAAAATTCTGAGATAGCCATTTTATTCACCATAGTCAAAAAACCTAATAACTATGTCTTTGGGGACGACTTACTACCCTGAAGTCTCCCTGGGAGGTGTTGCAAGTTACAAACTTTGACCTGTGTTTACATATAGTAATGGTTACTGGGAAATGTACGGACATTTTCAGGGGTATTTTATTTTGTTTGGGAGGGAGAGTTGAGGTGGGGGGAGGGTTACGCGGGAGGATCTTTCCTTGGAAAAACTTCTCATAGGGGAAGAGACTTTCAACTAAGGGGGCTCAGGATTTTTTTGCATTATTTAAAAAAACAAGGAAAAAATAAATATGAGAAGTTTTTCTACTGAAAGTGAGGAGCAGTATCAAAAATTAAAACGAGGAGAAATTATTGCGCATATGAGGGGTTTACCTCCTCGTAATACCTTGCTCTTTACGCGAAGGTATTTTTAGTAATTTCAACTATTTATTCTACAGCCTTTGTGATTGAAGGGTCATTCTTAAGGAATTGGGACAGAATTTAAGCTTTAGTGTAAAGAACGAGGTATTGACGAGGGGTGAACTCCCTCATATACGCAATAAAAATATACGAATATAGAAGTTCGTTATGTAAGTTAATTCGTAAATTACATATATTTTTTACTAATGAAAATGTTTGTAAAACAATTAAAAGTTCTAGTTGCCTTTTAAGTAATCAAAAAATTAGAGGGCAGCTAGACTTTCTCCCTCTCTCCTTTTTTCTCAAAATCTTCCAATTAAAACTATGAGAAAGCCATTTAGCCAAAACGAAAATTAATATGCAAATTTCGTTTTAATTATTTATGTGTGGAGAGCCAAGATCAAAACATGCATGAATTAAAAAACGTCCAGAAATTAAATAAAAAAAACAAGTTTTTTTAAATGAAAGTAAGGAGCGACATTAAAACTTAAAACGAACAGAAATTACTCTGTATATGAAAGGGGCTTTTCTTCCTCAACGCCCTACTCTTTACACTAAAGTTTTTTCCTTTTTTAAAAAGTAGAGCTAAGACAAAGAGTCAAACTTTAGCATACAGGGGGAGGCGTTGAGGAGGAAAAGTCCCTTTCATATATGGAGTAATTTCTGTTCGTTTTAAGTTTTAATGTCGCTCCTTACTTTCATTTAAAAAAACTTGTTTTTTTTATTTAATTTCAACAAAATATCATGTAGCAGGCCATTTTGAGCTTAATACCTCTGGAAGATTGATCTCTAATGTATGTTGGGCTAGTATATTTTAGATGTTCTCATTAAAATTGCACCCCCTAAATCTTCAAAAATATATCCCCCTCCAATCACACACCCTTGTGAATTGACACCACTGGTTGGGATAGATAGTTACTTACATAGGGATCTCTTTTATAGATGATTAAGAGCAACAAATTACTGTGGGGACAACATATTTGTTATTGTTTTAAAAATTTATAATGTCTGACTTGTTAAAAAAAAATATCCTTTTTGATAAATTTTAGACATGGAATTAAAATACTTAGATTGAAAAGCAAAAGTTCATTTGCCTGGGATTTATGTCAATTGGTCACTTGCTTCATAAGCTCCATTATATTCTCAATGATTGAACAACTTCATTATGTCTTTAGACAGCCAACGTTCTCATAAGTTTGATTCAAAGAAAACTTACAAAGGTAGCTCAATGCATGTGTCCTTGAAAAAGTTAACAATTTTTCTAACCTAGGGGACAAATTTTACCTGTTACAGAAGTGGTTGGTTAGGAACTCTCCTAACCAGGAGTATCAGAAAAAATCAAAGTCAAAAAAGAAATTCTACCATTTTGTATGAACTGGCAGGGATACTGCAGTGTTGCTTCTAGTTGGAGTTGCCAAAGTTAAGACAAGTAGATATGTCTTCTATGCAATTTTAATACAATTGAAATAGGAATCAGCAAGTATTTCTTACAGTATGCAAATAAACTTTACCCTCCCCCCCTAGTGGTTAAATATAAACTCTAAATTATATTTACCCAAATTAATTTTCTTTGTGCCAACTCTTTTCTTCAAATTAATTTAACAGAAAGAAAAGAGTAGGTATATAGAAAATTCATTAATTATATATATTTTTGGGTATGTATTTGAACAATAGGAGTGGTATGGTTTATTGATACACCTTATTGAATGATTTTAAGTATTTATAATGTTTCAAGCTATTGAAATCTAGTAATTTCCTTCTGGAGAGTGGGAATGCTATAAGGATTCCTTTGAAATGACTTGAAAAAAGTGGATCACATTGGAAGTAAACATGATAATCTGATTAATAGAAACATTCTGTATATTATAAAGTAAGAACTTTGGTGTTTTAATATTTTCTTTAGTTCTTTTTTTGTATATTTCTAGTGCTATAGGCTATGTGGGATCATTTGCTGGGTGTTACAATGTCAGAAAAACAACCATGATATTTGGAAAGCACATTAAATAGCAAACAGGAATATTAATGGAATCAGGATATAGCAAAGGCAAGCCTGTAAGACTTGAATTCTGCTTTGCACTCATTTGTGCTGAAAAAACAATCAGCTATTTGAAATAAAAATTTTACTTATTTTGTTGACAAAATACAAAAGAAATACGTTTATCTCAATGACTTGCATTAAACAATATAAGATAAGGTTTATTTAGAAAAAAAGAGAACCTCCACTTGTCACTGGGGTTGTAAACTTTTGCCTACTGGTAGTAAGGATTTCCTATTTCAGACCCACTTGCACTTAAAGACTAAGACAGAGATGCTTTCTTGAGAAGGCAGGATGCAAATTGGGGCAGAAGTAGCATCTTCTGTTCCATTGTTCCTTTTATAAAAATCTGTTTGTTTTGCTTACCTTAATACTAAATTTTACTTGCTTGGTAATAGACTAAATAAATCATATTTCTTTTTGTTATCTTTCTGAGTTATTTGTAAGAAATAACCACAAACAAGGTTTCATGTTCTAGATTATCAATCACAAGGCAAGTTGAATCATGTCTTGTTTAAATTAAATAAAAAAACAAGTTTTTTTTAACTGCAAGTAAGGAGCAACATTAAAACTTAAACGTTGGTCCTTACTTGCAGTTAAAAAAAACTTTTTGTTTTTACTTAATTTCTGATTGTTTTGGAATTAATACATGTTTTGATTTTGGCTCACCATACATGAACAATTAAAACGAAATTTGCACATTATTTTTTTTTTTGCTAAATGGCTTTCTCATAGTTTTGATTGGACGATCTCGGTAAAAAATGGGTTGGGGAGGAGGCCTAGTTGCCCTCCAAATTTTGGTTGCTTAAAAATGCAACTAGATTCTTTTTTATTTTTTGTACAAACGTTTTTGTTGGTAAAAAACATACAAACCTTATGAATTAACTTACATAACGAGCTTCTATATTTGTGTATTTTTATTACATATATGAGGGTGTTTGCCCCCTCGTCAATATCTCGCTCTTTACCTTAAAGTTGGAATTTTATCATTAATCTTTAGCAATGACCCCTGAATCACAAAAGCTGTAGAATAAATAGTTGAAGTTACTAAAAATACCTTAGTGGAAAGAGCAAGGTATTGTGGAGGAGACGAACCCTCTTATATACGTAATATTTTGTGCTCGTTTTAAGTTTTAATGCTATTCATTACTTCCAGGTGACATTTTTTTCTTTATTTATTTTCTCATTGATTTTTTCCCTCATGATAAATTCCTCCATGGAAATATCCTCCCATGTAACCCCCACCCCAACGCGAAAAAGTCCCTCCGAAAACGTCTGTAAACTTCATAATAACCATTACTATATGTAAACAATGGTCCAAGTTTGTAGCTGGCAGCCCCTCCCCTGGGGACTGTGGGGGATTACGTCGTCCCCAAAGACATAGTTATAAGGTTTTTGACTAAGTTGAACAGAATGGCTATCTCAAGATTCTGATCTGGTGACTTCGAGGAAAAAATGTGCGTGGGAAGGGGCTTAGGTACGCTCCAGTTTTTTCGGTCACTTAAAAAGGGCACTAGAACTTTAATTTCTATTAGAAGAAGCCCTCTCGTGTCATTCTAGGGCCACTAGGTTGATACAATCACCCCTGAGGAAAAAACAAATAAACATGTATCCATGATCTGTCTTCTGGGAAAAAATACAAAATTCCACATTTTTGTAGATAGGAGCTTGAAACTCCTGCAGCAGGATTGTTTGATACGCCGAATCTGATGGTTTGATTTTCGTTAAGATTCTATGAATTTTAGGGGGCGGGGCGTTTCTCCCTATTTTCTAAAATAAGGCAAATTGTCTCAGGCTTGTAACTTTTGATGGGTAATATTAAACTTGATGAAACTTGTATATTTAAAATCAGCATTAAAATGCGATTCTTTTGATGTAACTATTGGTATCAAAATTCTGTTTTTTAGAGTTTCAGTTACTGTTGAGCTGGATTGCTCCTTACTACAGTTCATTACCATAAACTGTTTGAAAATGAAATAAATGTAATAAGACAGCTTCAATGACATTTGCAAAGCTTCTTGTCACTCAGACTTGAAAGTGCGTATGCTGGCAAGCTTAATGTCTATACTAAAAGTTCCAGCATTTTATTCTCCTTGTGAAATAAAAACCAGTCTTCCCCCAAGAAGTACAGCATTAGTAGTTTGGTGATAGAAATGATATTAAATAGATGGAACACTTGACAGAGGACCAGGTGGTCATACCCCTGGTTTTCAAAAGGTCACAAAATCTTTGCTCATGATGAGACAAATCTACCCAAGAATGGGACAAAGATATGTCTTCTTTGGTTTTGGCCTTTTCCAAGAAAATTTCCTTGTCTTGAAGAAAATTTCAAATTTTTTTCTGATGCTAGTGTTGTAATGCCACTAAAGAAAGTTCCTAATGTCTGATCCAGTTTTTGCCTGCAGGATTATACCCAAAACCTTTCCAATTAGAAATTTAAATACTAACATCTGTGTCTAAAGGTAAAGAATGTGTATTTTGAACTTTTATTTCTACTCAAGGTACAAATATATCTTGTACCTTTGCAACACATCTAGTCACTAAGTGACCCATTGCTATGTCTTGTTATGTTTTATGAGCAAAATTTAGCTTGGTTACTTGATATTTTGTATACTTATAAAGTTTGACAGGTCATTAAGAGAGCACTATTCCTGCACCTCATCATAAGCGTGATAAACTGTTTGTTTACATGGGAAATTTCTTCTAAGAATAGTCTGTAGAGAGACTTCTTGATGTATTAATGGTTTCTAAGGAGAGTTGAGAGATTTCTTAAATTCATGTCAACATTAAGATGGGAAAGTATGTAGCTGGTTATTAATCCATCTGTTAATTAAGATAGCTTCTTTTAATGTAACTTTTTTGCTTATTTATTGAGAAAAGTGGAGCAGATTATAAAAAAAAAAAAAAAAAAAAAAAAATGTTAAACACCATATTGCATTATCCAGCATAAATAATCGTATGAACCAAAACAGAAATGTTTGGGGATTTTTTACCTATTTAAAAAAAAGCATCTTCTCAGCAGATAAACCAAATACTTGCTGTTTATAATTTATTACACATATAGTTTATAGTTTCCTTTCACAAAATTCTATATTGGGTCTAAAGAAGCTTAGACTTTCAGTTAAAACCAAAATTCTGGTATATTAACATTCAGATTGTTTTGAATGTTTCTTAGTGTGGTACACTGTCAGTGTTGCTGGTTATCTTTAATTTATTCCTTGTTTTAATATTCAAAATGTTGCCAACAAAGTTTTGGTTGGGTAGAATTAACATTCCATCTTAGAAATATATATATTTAATAATCCGTCCCACATGATACTTTTTGAAAACTCTTCATTCATTAGTAATGATTTGGGAATAAAACAGGTGGTTCGAGAATCAATTGAAATTAATCTCAAAATAAATAAAAATATTTCTTTGAACAGGGACTTGGGGGAATACTCACTAAATTCTTTATACTCAAATTTAATTAAAAATGATCTAACAAAATATTTTACTAAACCAATTTATAATAGTACTGAACAAACTACG
The DNA here is from genome assembly GCF_032884065.1 of Artemia franciscana. NCBI lineage: Eukaryota > Metazoa > Arthropoda > Branchiopoda > Anostraca > Artemiidae > Artemia > Artemia franciscana. The sequence goes on from NC_088881.1 coordinate 22,920,534, forward strand.
AAAAGGCCTTTGAGACAGGCTGCTAAACAAGCAAGATTAGCTTTAAGAAATTGCATCTAATCATTTTATTCTCTTTAGTTTGAATGAGTTTATATTTCTTCATTTCATTCTTTTCACCAGTCCTGGTTGAACTTCGCTGAAGTAAGGATGCTAGGGCTATATTTAAAAAAAAAATGTTTTAATAAGTGTTTTTAACTAATCAGTTTTAATTCTCGCAATTTGATGTAAGTTCTTTTATATATATATATATATATATATATATATATATATATATATATATATATATATATATATATATATATATATATATATAGTATTGTATTGTGCTGAAGACGGCCCTTGGACATAGGGCCGAAATATCTACATAAATAATTTCCATTGTCTTGAAAAAACTTTCCCTATTGTTTCTACGTTGTATTTGTTTTGTACCCATATCTTCTTACCTTTAGGCTTATGTTCCCTTCAACTATCTTATTGTGTGACCACACTTTGCACTAAAATGACAAGATATTTGTCTGATAAAATTCAAGAGTTTCATATCCTTCTTTTTACCTATCTAGAATTTTTATATCAGCTGAATTTTTGAATGTTTTTTTTTTAGGATGATGTAAATTTATCTCAAAACTCAAAAAATTCCCTAGTTTTTGTATGTGTCTGATTTGTTTTCAACATGTTTTTGAATCTAGAAAGGAAGCTAAAGTAAATTTTATGAATGTAATCTGGTAGCTGGGAAATCTATATTTCAATTATTGAATAATAGTAAAATTGTCGTCTTCCAGTGAAACATCAAAACATAGAACTGCTGGAAAAAATAACAAATCCAAAAGTTGCACAGGGGAGGCAAACTTAATGGAAGAAGTTAGTGTTTACAATGGGAAAAAGTGTTGAAGTTATATCTATGGAAACCGGATCTGAGAACAAGAAAGCGCTAAGAGAAAAAGAGAGAAAGCTGTACTGCTGCAGAAATTAAACAACGTTATGCCAGGTTGGGACTGGAGTCGAATTACGATGAACTTCATGTCAACCACCAAGCAAATGTCTTCATTTGGTTTGGGGAAATATTTGGTTTGATTCAGTTTCTAAATGAAAATGAGCTATCAGATTGTTCCTCTGTTTGCGTAGAGTTTGAATATGTCAAATTAAAACAAAGTATTAATAGATAACTATGACTATATATAGATAAAATGTAAAGTGTGTCTGGCTGTGGACGTGTCTGTGTATTCTGTATGCATAGCCTCACTGTTCATGCCTAGAATGTATGCATTTTTCACATTCCTTGATATTTTTATGACACTTAATATTAATCAAGTGACAAATAGCAATCGCAAATTCTGTTGGTCTGTCAGTCTGTCCTGGTTTTGCTACTTTAGGCACTTCCAGGTAAGCTAGGACGATGAAATTTGGCAGGCTTATCAGGGACCGGACCAGATTAAATCAGAAATGTTCGTTTTCCCGATTCGACTATCTGGGGGGGAGTGGGGGGCCTGTTAATTTGGAAAAAATAGAAAAACGAATTATTTTTAACTTACGAACGAGTGATGGGATCTTGATGAAATTTCATGTTTGGAAAGACATCGTGTCTCATAGCTCTTATTTGAAATCCCGACCAGATCCGGTGACATTGGGGGGAAAAATTGCTGTTGATAAAAAGGAACAAGGGATTTTGACCAATAACACCTCTAACTTTAGTAAGGTTTTCGAAGTGTCTTGCTCTCTGAGATGCCGTGAATAAAAGTTCAAAAGCTGCCAATGCTGTGAAAGAGGTATATGACAAACAGCTTATAAGACTTGTGGTAACCAGGTGGAACTCGAAACGTTTGATGGATTGTCACAAAATTGGAAAGCTTTCTGACGTATCTGATGCTTTGCAAAAACCAAGGCTAACTTCTCGAGATGTGGAAATTCTTGAAGAATACATGAAAATTATAGAGCTAGTAGCAGTGGCATTGGACATTCTTTACGGGGAGGAAAAATTCTACTTTGGTGCTATTTATCCTACAATCAAATAACTTGAAACTAAGCTCAAAAAGCAGAAAGATTTGGCGAAAGTCAACACGAGAAACTACTCGTGATAACTCTGGCAACCGTGACCGTGAAACCAATTCTGTGAAGGTAGGAGTTTTGTCCTATTTGAATGAGAGGCGAAAGGAACTGTGTGCTCAAAGTGTACCCAAGGGTAATGAAAGTTATCAGGAAATACAACTGTATCATTCCTTTTTCTGCACCCGCAAAACGACTTTTCTCGGTAGGTGGTGGAATTTTTACTCCAAAAAGAAACATGCTCGGAGATGATGTGTTTGAAAAGCTTCTGCTGTTGAAAGGAGCAAGAAGGAAATTAAATTTAAGTTATGATAAGGCTGCAATAAATGTTCTTTGTAAATTCTTTTCTTTTTATATCTTAATTGAAGTAAAGTTCGATTTTTCTTGAAACCAGTTGATTTTTTTCATGAAAACTGTCGGTTTTTCTGAAATGCGGTCGATTTCTCGTTAGAATCTTGCTTATTTTGTCTGTTTGGAAAGGAAACGGATATTAAAGAAGTGTTTTACGTGTTATCTACTTTTAAGTAAAAAATTAGCACTTTAGTACTTAAATAATGAAGTAAAATCAAAATACTTGAGTACTTAAGTACTGAAGTACTTTTTCAAAAGTACTTATTACTTAAGTATATTTTTAGAGAAGTACTTAATACTTGTACTTAAGTAAAAATTTCTCTGAGTACTTGGTACTTGTACTTAAGTAAAAAAAAAATAAGTACTTCGCACAACACTGATTGGGGGGAACCTAAAATCTTGGAAAACGCTTAGTGGAGGGATAGGGATGAAACTTGAATGGAAAAATAATCTTAAGTCCTAAATACGTGATTGACATAACTGGAACGGATCTGCTCTCTTTGGGGGAGTTGGGGGGTCTATTCTTAAAAATTAGAAAAATGAGGTATTTTTAACTTACGAACGAGGGATCGGATCTTAATGAAATTTGATGTTTGGAAGGATATCATGTCTGAGAGCTCTTATTTCAAATCCCGCCCGGATCCGGTGAAGGGGAAGTTGGGGGGAACCTAAAATCTTGGGAAACGCTTAGAGTGGAGGGATCGGGATGAAACTTGGTGGGAAAAATAATCACAAGTCCTAGATACAGGATTGACATAACCGAAACGGATCTACTCTCTTTGGGGGAGATGGGGGGGGGGTAATTCTAAAAAAATAGAAAAAATGAGGTATTTTTAACTTACGAAATAGTGATCGTATCTTAATGAAATTTTATATTTAGAAGTACCTCGAAGCTCAGATCCCTTATTTTGAATCCCGACCGGATCCAGTGTCATTAGGGGGGGGGACCGGAAATCTTGGAATAACGTGAAAAACGAGGTATCTTACGAATGGGTGATCGGATCTTAATGAAACTTGATATATAGAAGAATCTTATGTCTCAGATGCCCCATTGTTAAATCGAATTGGATCCGAGGACATAGAGGGTCGGAGGGGGGAAACAGAAATCGTGGAAACCGGAAATCTTGGAAAAAGCTTAGAGTGGAGAAATTGGGATGAAACTTGATGGGAAGAATAAGCACAAGTTATAGATACGAAATTGACATAATTGGTACGGATCTGTTCTCTTTGGGGGAGCTGGGGGTTGTTAATTTGGAAAAAATAGAAAAATATGGACTAAATATTCGTTATCAGACAAATCCTTGAACAGAATTTGGAATTTGGTAAAAAAAAAATATACCAACTATTCATTGACTTTAAGCCAGCCTTTGGCCTGATCTGGCGAGATGGTCTCTACACATCTTGTCTTACTATGGAATTCCCTTTGATATTATCGATATTATAAGGAGTAGGTACGAGATGGCGAGAACCATGGTGCAGACCAGTGATGGACTTACTGAAGATTTTTCTACCTCTACAGGTATTCTCCAAGGATGCCTCCTCTCACCGACTCTTTTCTGCCTATCTTGAGAGGGTAACTTTTTGATCTAATTCCATATGCTGATGACGTTAATTGTCTGAAGGGAAAATCAGAGGAGCTCCAAGCCAGTGGAGACACTTGCGGTGACACAGCTAGTTCCTTTGTAATAAAGATAAAAGCCAGCAAAAACTAGGTGATGAGGGTATCAAGGCACGCAGAGAATAGTCCTGTCTTCCCCGTCAAAGTCACTTCCAAGCGCTGCCGGGAAAACTTTTCTGGCCACCCATCCCAGTACTGATGAGGACTGCAAAAAACAGGGGAGCATACCGAAAATTATTGTTATGATGCCATTAAAGGAAAAGCCCTGAATCGGTCAACCCGACCAGATGGGAGTTAGCAAGTAAGTAAAATATTCCGGGGAATTGTCTGAATTTATCCGGAGGAATCGTCCATAAGAAATTTCTGGGGGGGGGGAATTTTCGGCGAGCATGGAATTGTCTTAGAGAATTTTTGGGTGGTGTTTTTTTTTTTTTTTTTTTTTTTTTTTTTTTTTTTTTTTTTTTTTTTTTTTTTTTTTTTTACGCGGGTTGAACTTTTTATGGAGGAATTTTCCGTGAAGGGAGAGAATTTTTAACAACAATTTTAAATGAAATAAAATAAAGAAGTTTTTTCTAACTGAAAGCAACAACATTAAAAATTAAAACAAACGGTAATTAATCCAAACGCTCTTCACGTAAAGTTTTACATTTGTCTCAATTCCATAAGAACGACTACTGAAGAACAAGGGCCGCTTCATTAAAATTAGAAGCCTTTTTAAAAGTAATAAAATAATTCACCACAAAGAGTGATGTATTGAGGAGGGGGTGACCCCCCTCATGTTGGAATAATTTTTTTTCGTTTTAAGTTTCAATGGTTTTCCTCACTTTCACTTGAATACACTTTTTTTTTATGTAATCCAACAATAAGAGTGAAAGGATTCCTGTAAGCTGTTCTTTAAAGTGTGAAATGATTTTCGAATCGAATTATTTCAAGAAGAATTAGGCTAGAAATATATTATTAAAAGCCATTGACTGGGCTTAAACTGTGCTTAAACTTAGCCATGACCGAGCTTAAAGTTTATTAAATTACAGTTGCACTGCAAGGCCGTCCGAAGGTAAAAACGCGTATATACTTGGTTCACTTTCCGAATTAGATGTGTCACTGAATCAAATATTTCGTGGTAACGAACTGTAGTAAGGAGCGACCCGGCTCTATAGTAAACGAAACTAAAAAAAGCGGAATTTTGATGCTAAAATATACATCAAAAGAATCGAATTTTCATGCTGATTTTAAATATATAAGTTTCATCAAATTTAGTCTTTGTCATCAAAAGTTACGAGCCTGAGAAAATCTGCCTTAATTTGGAAAATAGGGGTAAACAACCCGTAAAAGTCATAGAATCTTAACGAAAGTCACACCATCGCATTCGGCGTATCAGAGAACCCTATAGCAAAAGTTTCAAGCTCCTATGTACAAAAATGTGGAATTTCGTATATTTTGCCAGAAGACAAATCACGGGTGGGTGTTGATTTTTTTTTTATATATTTTTTTTTTTTTTTCAGGGGTCATCGTATCGACCAAGTGGTCCTAGAATGTCGCAAGAGGGCTCATTCTAACGGAAATGAAAAGTTCTAGTGTCCTTTTTAAGTGACCAAAAAAATTGGAGGTCACCTAGGCCCCCTCCCTCCCACGCTCATTTTTCTCCTAAGTCAACGGATCAAAATTTTGAGATAGCCATTTTGTTCCGCATTGTCAAAAACCATAATAACTATGTCTTTGGGAATGACTTACTCCCCCACAGTCCCTGGGGGAGGGGCTGCAAGTTACAAACTTTGACCAGTGTTTACATACAATAATCGTTATTGGGAAGTGTAGAGACGTTTTCAGGGAGATTTTATTTTGTTTTGGGGGTGGGGCTGAGGGGAGTGGGCTATGTGGGAGGATCTTTCCTTGGAGAAACATGTCATGGGGGAAGAGAAATTCAATGAAAAGGGTGCAGGATTTTCTAAAACTACTATAAAAGAAAAAAACAATGAAAAAATAAACATGAAAAAGTTTTTTCAAATGAAAGTAAGGAGTAGCATTGAAACTTAAAACGAACAGAGATTATTACGCATATGAGGGGTTCTAAAAATACTTTAGCATAAAGATTGAGATATTTTTGAGGAGATACCTCGCTTTTTATGCTAAAGTATTTTTAGTAATTTCAACTATTTACTCTACGGTCTTTCTGATTCAGGGGTCATTCTTAAAGAATTGAGACAAAACTTACGATTTAGTGTAAAGAGCGAGGCATTAACGAGGGTGCAAACCCCCTTATATACATAATAAAAACATAAGAATATAAAAGTTTGTTACGTAAGTTAATTCTTAAGTTACGTATATTTTTTACTAATAGAAACGTTCGTTAAAAATTAAAAGTTATAGTTGCCTTTTTATTTAACCGAAAAATTGGAGGGCAACTAGGTCTCCTTCCCTACCCCTTATTTCTCAAAATCGTGTGATCAAAACTAAGAAAGCCATTTAGCCAAAAAAGGAATTAATATGCAAATTTCATTTTAATAATTTATGTGTGGAGAGCCAAAATCAAACATGCATTAATTCAAAAACGTTCAGAAATTAAACAAAAAAAACTAGTTTTTTTTAACTGTAAGTAAGGAGCGACATTAAAACTTAAAACGAACAGAAATTACTCCGTATGTGAAATGGGTTGTCCCCTCCTCAACGCCTCGCTCTTTACGCTAAGGTTTGACGTTTTGCCACAATTCTACTTTTTAAAACAATTAAAAGCTGAATGTTGACATTCACTGGCGAATGTCCGGAATACCTTTATTTTTCCTTGGATTTAGTCAGCGTTGCCAGTCAACTTTTTTAACTTAATTCAATGTTTGATGATGACGGGTTAGGTTGTACTGGGTTGGATGGGCTTAGGTTAGGTTTTTAAACCATTGCTGGTATTTATTACAAACATTAACCTAATTTAACATAACCTAAACTAACATAATCTAACATAAATTTAACTTTTACCATCATAACTTGTATAACACTGAAAAAGCTGACTCAAGGTTCAAGGTTAATTGGACTCGCAAAGCTAATTGGATCCTAGCCGAGAAAAAGGAATTTCGGACATTCACCAGTGAATATTCACATTAACCAGATTTCGGATATTCAGTAGCATATGCAAGAAGGCCCTAGTATTATCCCATGGAAAGATGTTTCTGGTAAAACACGTATCTGAAGCATTTTGTTTCGTTTGCCAAAGGTGAAAACCCGCATCTCCCGTGTACGTGTTTTACCTGTGGGATCTTGCGCACTACTTCAGAGTGACAGCTGCGATATTTGTATTTTTTTTTTTTAAATGACTAGGTTGAGCAAAATCTTGCATCGAATACATAAAAGGAAGATTACGCGGAACAAAAAGCTCTAGTTTAGGCTGTAAGACGGGAAATTGAAAAAAAAAAACTGAAATGGAGACAAAGTTCTACACTCCAGATTTGCAGATGATGCATTTGTTGCCAGTCATGTAGGGTCGGTAGTAGTAGTTATACGATTGGGCCCAATCGGGCCCCGTGCTGGCATCAAAATTTTGAAATTGTGATATAGCTTATTTTTAACAAATCCAGTAAGCCTTGTTTGGAGAGGGATCATTTTTGAGGCTTCAAACCAGTAAAAAACAATCTGATATCAACAATGATTTTGGCTAGATCGATTGGTTTAGCTATTATGTCGATTGAAATTGAAGACTCGAGAAAATTATGTTTTCAATTAGTTTTAGAAGAATTTATAGAGGAAAAACTTAGAAATATATAAATTCATGCATTAATTGGTTAGATAAATTTCAAAAGACATTTTCAGCAGTTTAATGATTTATAGAGGACAAAAAAGAAAATAACATAAGCTCAAAATAATGACAAAAGAGGACAAAACTGTAAGCTCAAAATGAACAAACTGGATTGTCAAATACGACAAGATCAACAGAATGACCTGAGAAATATAAATGCATGGCTAAAAATGAACAACTTAGACCATCAAAAGTGACAAGACCAATCCAAGCAGCTAAGGCAAAAGACATTGAAAAAACGTCTAAAGCAATGATAAAAGAAAATAAAAAACAAAGAAATGTGACGTTAAAAGACAAGTGGCAGCAACAATTACAATGACTGAAAAATGAAAGTAAAGGACAAGAAAAATATGTGGCTATAGGACATGCGACAATAAAGATCAGAACGAATCAAAAATTAAAATAAAGAACAAGACATATGTGGTTAAAAAATATTCGACAGCGAGAACAAAGGAATATGCAGTTAGAAGATACGCGGCAGCAAGAATTACAAGCAACAGCAGAAATCAAAACAAGTTAAAAATGAAAGTGAAGAACAAAGACTTAAAGGACTAGCATAAACATGAAAGCAAGTATCAGAAAGTTTCGAAAATGGCAATGAAGAACAAAAATTGTGCTCTTAGAAGACAGCGACAGTGAGAATCAGGACAAGTCAAAAATGAAAATGAAGAAGAAAGAAATGTTGTGTTAGAAGAACAACGCCATCGCAATCTCCGACTTCAATAAACTGTGGCGCAAAATCCATTAAAAACCTACCAAGATGCCTTCAGCTATGCAAGTGTTAATTACAAGTCATTGGACTCTACAACGATGTATGTGTTCATTGTGAAGACCTCCATTTTCTTGCTTGAAAAGTAGGCAACAAAAGTGATTTATTTGGAAGTTGCCGCCTGCTTGGTCGAATTGGATTGCACCCTCCACAATTTTCAAATGAATTGGCTTGGCCTGTTATAGGTTATCGCTTGCTTTCTAAAGAATTCCGCAAAAAAAAATACAAAAGTTGAACTTACTTTGCTTTAGCTCCATTCAATGTAAGTAATGATCAAACCATCGATAGTCGTAATATTTTCAGCTTCAATGTAGCTGAACAAATTTATCACAAAATCAATTTAGCAGCACATCCATCGCTGACCCCTGAGGGTGTTCAATTGGCCATATGAATGAGGTTCAATTTTGAACCACATTAATATGGCCAAATGTAATTTTTATACCCCGATGAAGCTGTTAAAGTACACCTTGATCATCCACGAAATCATTCGATCTCTCATAACCCAATAGATCTATTGGAAGAAATATCGCGATATAACGACTATGCTAAAGGTTACATGAAAATGCGAGAAGTGGAGGATGATTTAAAGCAACCTGTTGTTTCACTGGGGCAACAGGCTTGGATAGAAAACAAGTGACGATGAGAGTCAATATATAATAGCCTGTCATGTAGTCGTTGGTCTCCCGGTACTATAAACACATATATGTTACCTCGCAATACTGAAACTGGAAAATGTCGTCTTTCTCTTGTGCATGTCAACAAACAGCAAATATGTCGGTGAAGGACCCAATATTTCATTACATTCTTGTCTATTTGGACTCTCACCGGTGTATATCGACAATCACACATATGTTCTGGCGAATATCTAAAAGAGAGGAGTCGACAGTGAGGCAACAGACTGTCCCCCCTCCCCAAATCCTTTTCTCTGGTTAGATTCAGTCAGCTTTGACAGTCAGCTGTTAGTATTATGCAAGGTTTGATGGTTACAGGTTAGGTTATAATTATGAGAAATACGTTAGAAATTTGGTTAGAATATCAGAAATATAAATCTCAGAATTGCTCAACATTCATCATTAGTGCATGGTGAATGTAAACATTTACTGCTAAAGTAAAAAATAAAGATATTTAACAAATATTCCAGACATACATCAATTGACTATGTGTTTGTTGACATTGAGCAGAAAAGAAGACCTTTCCTTATCGTGTCATGTTTGTGTTAATGTCACTTTCGCCCCATTTGAAGCTACAAGGCACAATCCCAATTTGTGTTTTGTGGAATGAGGCTTTGCAAGGACGTGACGCATCTGATATTGATAGTTCGCATCACATGGTTGTTGGGATAAACGGTGATGTAAAACGATTTCTGTCCTATGCTGATAATGGTTGTACACAGAATAAAAACTTGGCCTTTTATAGTGAGTTTTTGATACTTTTGAATTTTAAAGGTGGGCCTGATAGAATTTTGATTAAACATTAGGTGACAGGTCACACCCACATGGCTACAGACTCTGTGCATGGATCCATAGAGTCCAAGCTTCGAAATAAGACATTCTGAACTTCGAAGACATTTGCAATCTGATAGAAAAAACAGGAAGCATACCAAAGCTGCAAGGATCTGCTTAGACAATTTTCGACAGTGGAATTGCATCAAAGGTGAGCATCGTCTTGCTGAAAAGATAAACCGAGTGACAGGACTAAAGTATGAGAAAAAAAAAAATCCAATTTTAGTAAATCTTGTGCCTTTCATGCCTGAAAATTACAAGATTTTTTGGGAAGAAATATTATCTGGTACCCTTTCCGTTGGCTTGCTAATGGGTGTGAGCTACTACTACTACTACTACTAATAATAACTCACCGCAGCACCAAGCCGCCTGAGGCCAACACAACTACACACGCTCCTCCTCCAACCTAATCTATTTAAAGCCTCCCTCTTTACACCCTCCCAGGAAGTTCCCATTTCCCTTAAATCTTTATTTATGACATCCTCCCAACCAGACAAGGATGACCTGCTTTCCGTATAGCCCCAGACGGTTGGCCAAAAAGGACAATCTTCGGTAATATGTCATCCTTCATCCGTAGAACGTGGCCTAGCCATCTTAACCTTTCTTTCATTATAGCCCTAGAAAGCGGGATTGAACCACATTTTTCGTATAACCTACTGTTTGAAATACGGTCAGTCAGCCGGGTACCCAGAACAATGCATAGGCAATTTCTCTGGAAAACATCTAGTAAATTTTCATCTGCTTTTTGGAGCGCCCATGCTTCAGAACCATATCTGATCACTGTCATCACTGTAGCTTCCAATATTCTAATCTTGGTTTGCAGACTTATCTTTCTATTCTTCCAAACTTTTCTTAACTGTGAAAAAACACCCCGAGCCTTACCTATTCTACTTTTAACATCTTCACTGCTTCCACCATCTTTACTAATAATACTACCAAGGTAACTGAAGCTCCCAACCTGATCGATCTTTTCGTTACCATGTCACCTGTTCATCTTCACTTATTCCTAGCCTTAGTCACTTAGTCTTCTTAACATTAATTTTCAAGCCTTTTTTAGCACCCTTAACTCGCAAAATCTCTAAAACTTCATTCATTTTGCTCACACTTTCATCTAATATGCTTAAATCATCAGCATAATCTAAGTCCAGGAGCATTTTTCCTCCCCATTTGATTCCGTGGTCTCCAATTGCCTTTCCTGTGCTCCTTAAGACGAAGTCCATCAAAACGATCCATATAAAGGGGGATAGGACACAACCCTGCTTAACTCCTGATTTAATATAAAACCAGTTGCTAACCTCATTTCCTACCTTAACCGCAGCAGTATTATTCTGGTACATAGCACAAAGCACTTTAATGTATGTTTCTGGTATACCATATAACGATAAGACCTTTGTTAACGCTCTTCTATCAACAGAATCGAAAGCTTGCTCATAATCGATAAAACTGAGGACCAAAGGTGTTTGACAACGAAGGGACTTCTCAATTATTAACCTAAGAGTGAAAACTTGGTCGACACATTCTCTACCTTTTCTAAAACCGCATTGTTCTTCCCTTAAAACTTTGTCTACAGCATCTTTCAGTCTAAAAAGTATCATATTACTCAGTAATTTTCTACCTACAGAGACCAGACTAATGCCTCGATAATTACGACACTCACTCTTGTCACCTTTCTTATACAGTGGTTTAATTAAGGTTTTCCTAAAATCGTTGGGTACTTCCCCTTTTTCAAAAATCATGTTCATAATCGTCAGTAGCTTATTCCTAACCTCAGAGATACCATATTTAAGAAACTCATTAATCATACTATCAGCACCTGGAGCCTTATTATTTTTTAATCCTTTTAGTACTGTCGCTAATTCTTCCTCACTAACAAATCTTCCTTCACATCCAAGTTATCACGAACTTTTTCATTTTTATCTATATCTTTTCCTGCAACTGTATCTCGGTTTAGCACATTCTCAAAATGTTCCACCCATCTTTCTTTAACTTTTTCCTTATCACTAATTGTGGCCCCATTTCTATCTTTAACTGGGACTAGTCCAGATTGGCTACTCCCTTTCAATTTATTAACATGCCAGTATAATATTTAACTATTGTGCCGTCTAGCCAAATCTTCAAGATCCTCAGTAATTTTATCCAAGGCCTCCACTTCACATCTCCTTAGTTCATATTTTAATGCTTTCTCCACTTTCCTTACATTCCTTTTGTTTTCATGCGACCTATCACTCAGATAATTCTTATACAAACCCCTTCTACTCTCTATTAAACCTAAAGCTTTTTCACTAATATTCCTAGTTGCAGTCTTAGCACTCTTCCCTAAGACACCATCAGCAACTTCACAAATTGCTTTTCTGAAATTATTCCATCCATCTTCCACATTGTCAAATTCTAAACTCTCAAGTTTAGTATTCAACTGTTCCTGGAACTTCTTGATCACTAGTCTTAGTGAGCTACTGACTTCTAATTATTCAATTTTTTATTTTCTGGGGCTGATTTTCCTCTTATATATTGAATCGATAACTGAATCTCTATATCTTGTTCCAATGGGAAGAACGTGCATTCGCAGATTTACGTGTATTTACCCGAGAGGGCTCATACAAGAACAGAAGTACGCCAATGGTAAAAGCGTGTACATGACATATAGCTGTGTCAGCAAACTTCGACGTTTATTTTAATTACGGAAAGAATACTGTCTGAAGCCAATTCTAGCCATTTTTCTCTTAAATCCTGTGTCTAGTGTTTCGCAGTGGACGGAAAAACTTGAGAAACTTTAAAGGCGGTTTTCCCGGAATAATGAAAAGTGCATACCCACGTTTTTACATTTGGACAACCGCGTAGTACACAATGCTTAAACTCTGAGTGTATTTACAACTGTTTTGAAAAGTCTTCATCTTTCAGTTTCAGTGTTTTTCAAGTGTGGCGGCAGGTTACAAAAGGATTTTCTGGGGAGTGGTGGGTTTACAAGAAAAAACTTAGAAACGCTACTTAGAAATTTAAAAACTTAGAAAATTTTTGTTACGTTTTTACGAGTCGGACAGATATTTTGGGGGGAGAAGATGGTAAAACTCCCTAAACCCCTTCCCCTGATACGCCCTTGGGTATCCAAATGGGTATGCCAAAAGTAGTGCTACAATTAGCAATATAGTGCTACATGTGACAACCCTGGCCTTACCCAGATATTAAATCTTTGAAACTAAAGATGTATTCGCAGTTCAGATCCTATGAGCCCAATTTTTGAGTCCCATGTTTGAAGGTAGACCATTTCAGGTTGTATTGAAATAAAATATGTTGAAATATCAAACAGTTCGTGGTAACGAACTGTAGTAAGAAGCGACCCGGCTCAATAGTAACCAAAACTTTAAAAAATTGAATTCTGATACCAATAGCTACATCAAAAGGATCGAATTTTAATGCTGATTTTAAATATATAAGTTTCATCAAGTTTAGTCTTACCTATCAAAAGTTACGAGCCTAAGAAAATTTATGTTACTTTTTAAAATAGGGGAAAACACCCCCTGAAAGTCATAAAAACCTAACGAAAATCACACCATCAGGTTCAGCGTATCAGAGAACCCTACTGTAGAAGTTTCAAGATCCTATCTACAAAAATGTAGAATTTTATATTTTTCGCCAGAAGGCAGATCACGGATGCGTGTTTATTTGTTTTTTTTTTTCAGGGATGATCGTATCGACCCAGTTGTCCTAGAATGCTATGAGAGGGCTCATTCTAACGAAAATGAAAAGTTCTAGTGTCCTTTTAAGTGACCAAAAAAATTGGAGGGCACCTAGGCCCCCTCCCACGCTAATTATTTTCCCAAAGTCAACGGATCAAAATTCTGTGATAGCCATTTTATTCAGCGTAGTCGAAAAACCTTATAACTATGTCTTTGGGGACGACTTACTTCTCCACAGTCCCCGTGGGAGGGGCTACAAGTTACAAACTTTGACCAGTGCTTACGTATAGTAATGGTTATTGGGAAGTGTACAGGCGTTTTCAGGAGGAATTTTTGGTTGGCGGGAGGGGTCGAGAAGAGGGGGATATGCTGAGGGAACTTTCCATCGAGGAATTTGTCATGGGGGAAGAAAATTTCCATAAAGAGAGCGCAGGATTTACTAGCATTATTTAAAAAAAAAAAACAATGAAAAAAGAAATATGAAAAAGTTTTTTTCAGCTGGAAGTAAGGAGCAGCTTAAAGCTTAAAACGAACAGAAATTATTACCCATATGAGGGGCTTACCTCCTCCTAATATCTCGCTCTTTACGCTAAAGTATTTTTAGTAATGTCAACTATTTATTCTACGGCTTAGGTGATTCAGGGGTCATTCTTAATGAATTGGGACAAAATTTAAGATTTAGTGTAAAAAGAGATGTACTGACTAGGGGCGAACCCTCTCATATATGTAATAAAAACATGAGAATAAAAAGCTCTTTACGTAAGCTAATTTATAAGTTACGTATGTCTTTTACTAATAAAAAGATTTGTAAAAAATTAAAAGTTCTAGTTGCCTTTTTAATTAACCAAAAAATTGGAGGACAACTAGGCTTCCTTCCCCGCTCTTTTTTCTCAAAATCATTCGATGAAAATTATGAGAAAGTCATTTAGCCAAAAAAAAAAAAACTGTGCAAATTTCGTTTTAAGTATTCCTCTGCGGAGAGCCAAAATCAAAACATGCGTTGATTCAAAAACGTTCAGAAATTAAATAAAAAAAATAAGTTTTTTCGACTGAAAGTAAGGAACGACATTAAAACTTAACACGAACAGAAATTACTTCGTATATGAAAGGGACATCTTCCTGATCAACGCCCCGCTCTTTACGCTAAAGCTTTTTACTGTTTTAAAAAGAAGACTTGAGAGAAAGAGTCAAATTTTAGCATAAAGAGCGGGGCGTTGATGAGGAAGCAGCCCCTTTCATATACGAAGTAATTGCTGTTCGTTTTAAGTTTTAATCTCGCTCCTTACTTTCAGTTGAAAAAACTTGTTTTTTTGTTTAATATATTTTAAGAACCGTTTTTGAACGAAAATTTACCTGCTTTATTCAGTTTTGAATTTATTTATTTTCAGTTTTATTCTGATTTTTTTTATTTTCAGTTTAATACTGAATTTTTTGATTCTTAGTTTTTATCTGTTTTAAGTCTAGTCCAGTTTATTTTTAGTTTTGATTTTAGCTTTGCTTCCATTACATTTTTTTCATTTTGTTGTTTGTTTTCTATATCTTTGTAACATTAATTCAGCTATCCTTGTATTTCCCACCATATATAACTGTGCCATTATTTGAAGTGACTTGCTTCATCAGTTTCATTATCAGTTTTTCTCATGATTTCTTAATCTTTTAATTATTTTTTAATCTTTCGGTACGGAGGTTGGCTTCTGAAAACGGACGCATAGCATTTTATGGTTTTATTTGCATTTGAAGTTAAGGTATTATGTAAGTTGTTTTGGCTTATCTTTGAACTAAAATTTCAAAATTGATTATATACATTTTTTTATATTGTGAGAATAGCAGGTAAATCGATTGAATTAAGAAATGTAAGTTTTCTTGTCACGTGGAACGCCACGTGTGCTGTACAGTTCCGCCGCACGTGGTAGAATTCTGGAAAGCTTGGCACAGTTCTGTCATATTTAGCACGACTATATCATGAGCAGGTAGGGGAATATGGACCCAGAGCAAGTTATTTAATGTCCCCCTTTCACTACACCCGTTTCCCTGGGGGGCTCATTTAGGACTTTTAAAGGAAATATTAATCAATGGCCTTCATTCTCTGAAATTTTCATGGTTCTGTTGTAAATATTTCGTGTAGTAATTATCATAAATCATAAAAACTGTTACGTTCAGTTGAAGAATGTTCGTTAAAAGTTGCACGGGTGTTGGTGTTACGGCATTCATGTCGAAAACATATATTAAGGCTTGAAATATTCGTTGAATCTATCATTTGTTTAAAGTAATTCTAAACTAAAGCATTAATATAATAAAGCTTTTTGAGCTCTTTAAGCTTTTAAAAAGCTATTAAAAAGCTATTAATAAAAAGGCTATTAATAAGCTTTTTTGAGCTTCAATATAAAGATTCTATTAGATTGCTGTTCAAAGAGACCTTCCAACGAGAAAATGCTACAACTCCGTCACTTCCGAGTAAATTGGCTATAGGTAAGGGTTATGCTCGACAATATCGGTTATATAACAGATTTGTTTTCGAGGAAATGTCACGTCTGGTTCTTAAGCGTTACTTACACTTAAAAACTTTTTCGCATGTGGTTAATGGTCTGCTTTGCTCAGGTACAAATTTTGTGGCTCACTTCCTTCGGCCAGGAGTGCAATGCGAGGTTGGGGGTAAATCATCCGACGCTTCTCTTGTTTTCCCCCAGATTTCTCAGGGTACGCATTTAGAACTGGGTTAACTCTGGCTGAGCTTACAGAGTCTCACATTTGGCCTTGTTCCAAACCAAATAACCAGCAATACTGGGACTCGCACTCCTGGTCTCAGGATTGCAAGTTCAGTGGGCTAACCAGTCGGCTCAGATTTAAGATTTAAGGCTTGTGATTTAAGACTATCCCTTTAACCTATGATTCCCAGTCTAAACTTGCTCAGAAAGTAAAGATTTATTTTACCGGATAAAAAGCACGTACGGAGACCACCCCCTATTTTATATGTACTTGCAAGCATTTTCACGTTTCCTTTATCTTTATTTAATTATTTTTCATGTGGGTGGGAGGGAGGATATTGCCAGACTAAGCATTTCATATTATTTTTTAATTGACTCTATTCAAAAATCGATTATCTATTTTATATTAATCTATTCAAAGTCACTGAGCTAAAGCTTGGGAAATTGTACTGTTTCAAGGCAAAAATGCTTATATTTCGATGTTCTTTGATATTTGAAGGCGAATTTTTATGCTATTTTCCTTCCCTCAAATAATTCCCTATACTTATTTTTCTATGTAGTGTGAAATCCCCCCGACTCTAAAGACTGATTTTTTTTTTCTTTTAACTCGATTTTCAATAATAATTATAGCCAAGACTCTAAGCCTTTCACATTATTTTTCTATTGACTCTATTTAAAAATCGATGATAATTTGTCGTAAGACTCTGAGCTAAAGCTTGGAAAATTGCTCTTTTTCAAGGCAAAAGTGCTTTTATTTTGGCATTTGAATGCGAATTTTTATGCTAATTCCCTTCACTCAATTAGTTCCCTCAGTCCATTTTTCTGTGTAGTTTGAAATTTCTTTTTTCTTTTAGTTCTATTTTTAATAATTATTGTAGCCAAGACTCAAAGCTTTTCACATAATTTTTTCTAGTGACTCGATTCAAAAATCGATGATAACTCGTCTAAGACGCTGAGCTAAATCTTGAAAAATTGCACCTTTTCAAGGCAAAAATACTTATATTTTGATGACCTTTGGTCAACCCATTTTTCTATTTAGTGTGAAATTTTTCTTTTGAGGCGATTTTTATTTAGTTTTTGCTAGAAGTATGATATGCATAAGAAACTTCCTCTCAAAAAAGGGTGATTATTTTGTTTTTTCTTTTGACACTGTTTTTAAGTTAAAATTATACCTATCATTTTTTTTTGTCTCCAATGTTAGTCCGACGTGCTGAACAAAAGCTTAGAAAAGTGGGCTTTTTGAGGTGAACGTAATTGTATTTTAATGTCCTTTGATGTTCCTTTAGGTTAAATTGTATTCTTTGTTCCCTCTCTCAAAAGATCCCCTGTCTCATTTTTTATGTCATGCAAGTTGAAATACTCATTTTTCTGTTGAGGCGGTTTTTATTGAATTCTTGCTACTAAGAAGGCTGATTATTTTCTTGTTCTTCAATCCTCTCTGTTTTAAATAATAATTATACCTTATCCTAGTATGAAGGGTCACACAGCTACCTGTCAATATAATTTTGATGAGACATTGGCTCTTCCTCCCAGGGCCGCTAAAATACCTATAGCCTACACTCTTCTATAACTATTTATTCCAACTATAATTTCTTATCATTTTTTTTTTATGTCTATTTTGATTAATGATAGCTAAACTTCCTAAGAATTCCGACCCAGACATGTGTGCCCCATTTCCACTCTTATCGACACCTGATCCATGCGACGAGGCGAACAGAGCCACGCATAACCATTCACTGTTCATCCTTTCACGGTTTTTAAAAGAAAAGTAAACAGCTACATTAAACCAAATACAAGCAGAATTAAAGTAATTTCACTAATATTTTGCAAATTTAGTAATATTTTTAATGATCGTAAATCACTATTAATAATAAATAAAACCCAAAATGAACAGAATTTGCAGTAATTAATCAAGTCAAACCTAAAACGACCAGATGCAGTCAAAATGAGGAGTAGACCGAACTTCCCTTGTGCCTTCTAAAGATCAGAACGTAATTTGCACTTTACTGAAAACAAATTTTATGATAAGCTATTTGTCTTTATTCCTCATAACATTGAGCCTGAGAAAATTTGCCTTATTTTAGAAAATAGGTAGAAACACTCCCTAAAAGTCATAGAATGTGGAAGTTTGCATTTTTTACCAGAAGACAGATCACGGATGCGTGTTTATATGTTGTTTTTCCCCCAGGGGTAATAGTATCGACCCTGTGGTCCTAGAATGTCGCGAGAGGGCTCATTATAACGGAAATTAAGAAGTTCTAGTGCCCTTTTTAAGCGACCAAAAAATTGAAGGATGCCTAGGCCCCCTCCCACGCACATTTTTTCCCAAAGTCACTGGATCGAAATTTTGAAAACCTAATAACTATGTCTTTGGGGACAACTTGATCTCCCACAGTCCCCGGGGGAGAGGCTGCAAGTTACAAACTTTGACCATTGTTTACATATATTAATGGTTATTATGAAGTATACAGGTATTTTCAGGGGGACTTCTTCGCGTTAGGGTGGAGGTGGGTCAGGGAGAGGGGGCTACGTGGGAGGATCTTTCCATGGAGGAATTTATCATGAGAGAAGAGATTTTCCATAAAAGGGGCGCAAGAGATTCTAGCATTATTAAAAAAAAACAATGTGAAAAAAATTTCAACTGGAAGTAATGAAGAGTATTAAAACTTAAAACAAGCATAAAATATTACGTATATACGGGGGTTCGTCTCCTCCACAATACCTTGCTCTTTACGCTAAAGTATTTTTAGTAATTTCAACTATTTATTCTACGGCCTTTGTGGTTCAGGGGTCATTCTTAAAGATTTGGAACAAAATTCAAGCTTTGATGTAAAGAGCGAGGTTTTGACGAGGGTGTGAACCCCCTCATAAATGTAATAAAAATACACAAATATAGACGTTTGTTACGTAAGTTAATTCGCAAGGTACGTATGTTTAATACTAACAAAAACGTTCGTAAAAAAAATCTAGTTGCGTTTTTAAGTAACCAAAAACTGGAGGGCAACTAGGCCTCCTCCCCCACCCCTTCTTTTATCAAAATCGTCTTTTTGCCTTTTTCTTTTTCCTTTCTATTTTTTTTCTTTATACTCCGCCATGTTGTTGTTCTGATGGTGGGCTAAAATAAACTATCTATCTATCTATCTTTAAAAAGAGCGGGGCGTTGAGGAGGGGACAACTCCTTTCATATACGGAATAATTTCTGTTCGTTTTAAGTTTTAATGTCGCTCCTTACTTAAAGTTTAAAAAAAATGTTTTTTTTTTATTTTTTTACTCTTAAGAATGAATGAATATGAATTAGTAATTTAAAATATACTGATATTCATTCCTGAAAAGCCAACAATTTTAGATGTATTCACGCTATAAAAGAAAAAAAAAACTGAAATTACTGTTTTGTCTGTAGAAGGTACAGGGGCTTTAGCCCTACTCCTTATTGTGGTAGTTTCTCAACGTTTCAGGTTTGACTTGGTTATTTTATTGTAATTTCTGTTTGTTTTGGGTTTCATTTATTTATTTATTGTGATTCATGGTCTTTGGAAATAGTAGGCTATTGAATATACAAAATATTATGGATATATAGGGCTACGCTTTAGTGCCTTTCGTTAATTCAGCATCCCCCTATACATACTGTGAAATTTCAACTTGATATTCTTCACCAGAGATTTTCTAAAATATTAGTGGTACTTCCTTTTGACAACCTGCATATACACTACGTGTTTTGATTTAGTTCAACATTCCCACCTGCAAAGTTGACTTTAATACTCTTAGAAATAGTTGCAGTCGTGTGTTAACATGAAATAATCCATTGTCTTGATAAAACCCAAATTACCTTCAATCAAATTTTCAGAGCGTAATATTTTCCTGTCTAAAATTACGAAAATGCCAGATACGCCCTTTCGTTATAGGCTCTACGATGTAAGTTTGCATGACGCATCCAACCTTTTTGTCAATATTGCACTTGAATATATTATGAGTAATTCCATTTATAATTTCTGTCTCCTAGAAACGAATGTGGCATTCGTTATCTGTGACGTCAAGACATCCAGTAAGATAATCTAGTACAGTATATCTACTGAAGTTACTCTTTGTCATTTTATACAGTTCCTTTGGAGGGAAATAAAAACGACCAGTTTGTAGTGTTGTTACGTTTTAATAGAGGTAATTTTGTTGTTACTCTAGTCTGGATAAGGTTTGCAAGTGTAGTCTATAATAGTAAGATTAGCATGGGCGTAGCTCCCAGCATTTTTATTGGGGGGAAAGAGTGGTTCATATCTGGATTGTCAAGGGGCGTGAGTTACACAATGTTTTTTCTCCTAATTATTGGGAGGCAACTGCCCCCCCCCCTCCGAAACGATGCCGCGAAGATTAGTATTGCTGTCGGAAAAGAATTTGAACTGAAATGTGCACATTAAGATGATATTTGTTTCATAAATTCATAGTTGCACTTTTCACAAGCACTTTGCACTTTTCAAATCCCTATGTTGAAAATATGTAGTAAAATTATCTGTTTTTATGGCACTTGGTATTAACCAAGTGACATATAGCAATCGCAAATTCTGTCGGTCTGTCGGTCCCGGTTTTGCTACTTTAGGCACTTCCAGGTAAAAAGTGAGCTAGGACAATCAAATTTGGCAGGCGTATCAGGGACCGGACCAGATTAAATTAGAAATAGTGGTTTTCTCGATTTGACCATCTGGGGGGGGGGGGGGCGCGTTAATTCGGAAAAATTGAAGTATTTTTAACTTACGAACGGTTGATCAGATCTTAATGAAATTTGATGTTTGGAAGGATATTGTGTTTCAGAGCTGTTATTTTAAATCCCGACCGGATCTGGTGATATTGGGGGGGGGGGGGGTTGGAGGGGGCACCTAAAATCTTGGAAAACACTTAGAGTGGAGGGATCGGGATGAAACTTGGTGGGAAAAAAAGCACAACTCCTAGATACATGATTGACATAACCGGAACGGATCCGCTCTCTTTGGGGTAGTTGGGGGGGGGGTTAGTTCTGAAAAATTAGAAAAATGAGGTATTTTTAACTTACGAACGGGTGATCGGATCTCAATGAAATTTGATATTTAGAAGGATATCGTGTCACAAAGCTCTTATTTTAAGTCCCGACCGGATCTGGTGGCATTGGGGGGAGTTTGGGGTGGGGGAACCTAAAATGATGGAAAACGCTTAGATTGGAGGGATCGGGGTGAAATTTGGTTGGGAAAATAAGCAGAGGTCTTAGATACGTGGTTTACATAATTGGAATGGATCCGCTCTATTGGGGGGGGGGATTAATTCTGAAAAATAGAAAAAATTACGTATTTCCAACTTACGAAGCAGTGATCGTATCTTAATGGAATTTCATATTTAGAAGGACCTCGTAACTCAAATCTCTTATTTTAAATCTCAACCGGATCGAGCGTAATTGGGGGGGGGGGAGTTGGAGGGTACCGGAAATCTTTGAAAATACTCAAAGCGGTGAGATCAGGATGAAATTGGATGGGAAGAATAAAAACCTGTCTAAGATACGGGACTGACATAACCGGACCGGATCTGCTCTCTTTGGTGGAGTCGGGGGGGGGGTAATTTTGAAAATTGAGGTATTTGTAACTTGCGAAAGGGTGGCCAGATCTTAATGAAATTTGATATTTAGAAGGATCTTGTGCTTTAAAGCTCTAATTTTAAATTCCGACCAGATCCTTTGACATGGGGGGGATTAGAGAGGGAAACCGGAATTCTTGGAAAACGTGAAAATTGGGGTATTTTTATCTTACGAATTGGTGGTCGGATCTTAATGAAATTTGATGTTTAGAAGGAATTCATGTCTCAGAGCTCTTATTTCAAATCCCGACCAGATCTTTTGACATTGGGGGGAGTTGGAGGGAGAAATCTTGGGAAACACTTTGAGTGGAGGAATCGGGATGAAGATTGGTGGATAGAATAAGCAAATGTCGTTGATACGTTATTGACGGAACCGTACTGGGTTCACTCTCTTTGGGGGAGTTGGGGGGAGGGGTTCAGGGATTTGGCGAGTTTGATGCTTCTGGACGTGCTGGGACGATGAAAATTGGTTGGTGTGTCAGGGAGCTGCACAAATTGACTTGATAAAGTCGTTTTCCCCGATTCGACCATCTGGGGGCTAAAGGGAGAGGAAAAATTAGAAAAAAATAGGTATTTATAACATACGTGTGGGTGATCGGATCTTAATGAATTTTGATATTTAGAAGGACATCGTGACTCAGAGCTCTCAATTTAAATCCTGACCGGCATTAAGTCTCTTATTTTCGTTTTAAATCAATCTATTGATTTATAGAATTTTGTTAGAGCTCATACCATATGATCTCTTGGCTCTTAGCTCTTCATGCCTCGTCACAAGTGCCATATGAGCTCTTAGATCTTGTTATTCCTTATTAGAGGGGGCAGGCATATAGAAAAAAAGGTTAGGAAACGAAACTACTCGCGATGATGAAGATTAAAATTAGTTTTGTTTGTTACGTTTAGCTCCACCAAAATATTTGACTCACAGGATAATTGCTGCCCTTTAAGAGCAGCCTAGTAAAGAACGAGCCCAAGCCCATAGCAACCGAAAATCTTAAGAACGCTTTGTGAAAGAAAAAAACTGTTAGCTGAGGGAAAATGCCATTTAAAACTGATTGAGAGATCGTAACTGTTTGCTTAGTTGCAAACACATATTTATGCTTATTTCGAAAAATAGCCTGAAACCTAACAATTATTATGTCTCATCGAAATCAAAATCATACCATTGTAATCACCATAGCTCAAAACTACATATTGGAAAATTTCATTCCTCCATCTCTAGCAGATAAGAAAATCACTGTTTCGTATGTAGAGGAGTGATGTGCCTCATTTCTTTTTCTGCTTGGTTTGTGCTCTGTTGCCGCTAGTCGGGTGCTGAAACATCTCATTGATATGGTAGGTTTTCTGCACAGGGCTTTAGGTTATGTCTATTCCAATGGCACACTTTCTTTTCGACCCGACACCATTTTTGAGGGGCTTCATGTTATTTTTCGAAGTTATCATAAATTGGTTTTCTAAGTAACATTTTGTTGTTAAAATTAATCAAGATAATACTTAACTGATACAGCTACAAACAGCAATTTTGTCTCAGTAGCCAGTTTGTTTTGAATGTGATTTTTTTTTCTTCGTTTCGGCTACTATGGGCCGTGGTTCATTCTTTACTAGGTTACAACGACCCCTGCAGCCGCGATATCCCAGATACGCCCTTTTAACGACCTGGGGTGTACACAGTGTAGAGGGAAAGACTGTCAAAATAATATACCGGCAGTAACTTAGGAGCAGCTAAGGATGTTTAAGTTAAAACATTTTGGGAGAGTTTAAAGGGAACTCTGTGCTTTCAGGTTGTTAAAAGGGCATATTTGCAATATTTCAGGAACTTCTAATACCTTTAGAAGCTCCTGAGATATTGAAGCAATAACATTTTGACAACTGGGATGCAAATAGTCTGTTTCGATTTATTTTATTGTCCCCCTAGCGTTTCACATAAATTTCAGTTTCTTATTCTTGGCTGCTCTTGAGACGTGACTGATACACTCCTGTAACAACCTGGAATCATGTAGTGTGTTTTGGTTTATATCAGTCTGCCTATAAACGTTTAACTGAATTTCCTTTTAGTGGTTCCTGATATATGACAGATTCGCCTTTCTAACCACTTGTGATGCATATAGTAGTTTTGATTTTGTTCTACATCCCCCTTCAACATCATAAAAGTTTTAGCTCCATGAATAGTGTGATTTTAGGAGGGCTGGATGAATCGACCAAATTCGCACCCTTAAGTTAATAATTGAGAAGTGCCTGGTTCATCAGATCACTTAAGTCCTCAGTTTTATTGATTATGAACAAGTGGTTGATTGAGCCAATAGAAGAGCTTTAGCGATGGTCCTATCTTTGTATGTTATACCACATGAGCACAGTGCTACGTCTCAGTGCCGTGCCGTGCGTCTCAGTGCCGTACGTCTCAGTGCCGTACTCACAGCGCTCAGTGCCGTACGTCTCAGTGCAGTGCCGTGGAAAAAATGAACTTTTTGCTATCTTGAATAATAGCTGATTTAGGTAAACGAACCTTTTAGAAATGAGCTGGTTGCCTAACTTCTGTCTTAGGGGGTCTTTCGTAGTATCTGCTCAAACCCTTCTATGAATATCATCAGGGAAGGGCAATATTCCCCGGGAAAATAGCAGCCTGGATGTTTTGAAAGTACCAGTGTAGTTTGTGTTCTTTTTTAACAAAATGTAATAATAACAAAATATTCAGATTTTATTATTTTCTCACTTTTTAGCTTTGGGGCATGTTCTGATCACGTATGTCCAGCTCCCTCTTAGTCTATTGTCTAGTTCAGTTATATGTATATATATAAACTCTAATTATATTAGTTTTGTTAACTGTCGGATTACTAATTTTGACTGGATGGATCAATTTATTTCGTTTCTTTTTCAGGGATCCACAAAGCATGGCTTCAGTAACACCTGACGATGACGTTGAAATTGGTTTGACCAAAGAAGGCTATGAGCGTCCTATTCCGCAAAATTTTGCAGCTGGTAATTATATTCTTTTCCTATGAGTTTATACTGTGTAACGAGCAACAACCGAATCATGAAAACTAATACCGCTTATGAATAACTCTAGTATTTTTAGATGGTTCTAAGTCTAGGTTGGATTAAGGATAAAGGGCACTGGCTTTTTAACCCCTTTCAAAGTATGAATGATCATAGGCATTGCGGTCGTATTAAAGACGATATGGCTTCAATGTACCATTTTATGTTTAAATTCCAGGCCACTTCGTTTTGAAGGAGTGTTCATAGATACTTCGGGGGACTTGAGTCGGAAGCGTTAGGAGGGCAACCAGTCACCTGTGTCTTTTTTGTTGTATCTTTCCCCACAACCCGCAAAGTCGTCAAAAATAGAATTTTAGGATAGTAGTTTCGTTTGAAATATTTAAAATGTTCAACAAATAATCCGTTCGTGACATGACCCCCACAGACCCAATAGAAAGCGTTGTAAATAATACATGTTACCCATTGGGTACACGTACGTTGTATTATAGAAAAAGGGAGGCATGTTTAATCTTTGATGTCCGATTAGCTCAAGCTAGAGATGATTTTCTAGGCCAAGAAAACCCAAATTTTTGTGGTGTGAGTGGGGGTAAAGAACCAGAAAGAGTGTGTAAAGTATAGCGGGTCTGCATAACTAATGTGTTAGGCGCAATTATTCTGCACATTATGTAGTAAAAATTGTTTTCTAACTTCACACTGTCCAAATACTTTACCCACACCCCTATTGTACAAATATATAGCCCAATTTATAAATCATGTCTCATGCTAGGCTGAAAGAAACTAAAGAGAAAAAAAACGGTTGTATAATGCGTCAATGAATCAACAACTTGAACGGTAGGGCGTTTATCATACAAGTACCCTTAATTGTGTTACTAATAGATAAAATAATTAATTTTCAACGGCTCTTATGAATCGTTCACTAGGCAACGACACGGGCATGAGTACATCAAAAGACGCTATGTCCATCTAATTTTTCCAACTAGATACAACATCTAAGCCGATTTAAAAATCTATTGGTTTAGGGAAGGATAGGGGTGAATTGCGTTTCAAATCTTGACTGGGGGGAGAGTTAAGTCAAATAACGGTAGGTGTATCTAGGTCATCGAAACAGCATGTCAAAAATATCCTTGGAAGGACTTAATGTTCCCAGAGGTACTGTCGGGGAAAGTAAGGATGAATCAAATTTGATGTTGCAGAGAAGGAGGTAGAATTTTTGGTCTTCAGTCAAGTGAAAAAGAACGTTTTTGGACAATATTTGTACCTTTTTGTTCTGAACTTGTAATCTTCTTTCCTTCAACGTTGGAGTTAAGAGTCCTGATATCGGACATTATTTAGTTTGGGACATGGGTCAGTGTCGTGACTATAAAGCTCAGCCAGAGTCGACTTAGCTCTAAGTGGGTACCTGGAGAAATTCGGGGAGGGTAAACACGAGGGGTGTACCAAAATATAAGATGCCGTGAAACGAAGATCAGCACCGCATGTGTGGACTAAGAAATCTAGTGCCACATACTTTACCTTAGTCAATGTTACTATCAAACTGCAATACAGAATAAATGCCAGGATCCATTAACCGAGTCCCATGGCCCCAATACTTGACTGTCATATCGTAAATGGGTATAAATATCCCCTATCGGATATAAATTTCTAGTTTATTGTAAAATATCCATATTTTTTTTATTCTTCTTTAGCTGTGTTCCCTTCAACGTATCTAATTCTGACTTGTTGTTGATGTTAGCTATACATGCACACTGGTTTGCTCTCCCGAAGAATTCCTCCCCCTCGAAAATTTGATTAATTTTGACCAATTTAACCTTAGTCCCATCAAACAGTTCGTGGAAACGAACTGTAGTAAGGAGCGGCCTTTTCATGGTTACGTGGAAGGATGTTTTCATGGAGGAATTTATCATAGGGGAAGAGAATTTCCATGAAGGGAAATTTCTGGTCAGATACGGCAATATTTTTTTCAAATTATGTGGATTTTCTAGTAGAATTTAAAAAATAATAAGGAATTAAATAAAAAACAGTTTTTTTTTTCAACTGGAAGTAAGGAGCAACATTAGAACTTAAAATGAACAAAAATTATTACGTATACGAGATGGTTTGTACCCTCCTCAATACCTCGCTCTTTATGCCAAAATCTTTTTAAGTAATTTCAAAAGAGCTATCTATTCTAATTAAATGGCCTTCGTGATTCAGGGGTAAATCTTATTGAGTTGGAACAAAGTTTGAGTTCTAGTGTAAAGAGCGGGGTATTGAGGAGGGGTCGAACCTCCTAATAGACGTAATAAACGTATACGAATATAGAAGTTCATTAAGTAAGCTTATTTTTAAGTTAAGTCTATTTATTACTAATAAAATGGCGACTAGACCCCTCCCCCGCCCCTTTTTCTCAAATTTTCCGATCAAAACTTTGAGAGAGGGCATTGAGGATTAGACTGTCGCTTTCATATAAGGATTGGACTGCTGCTTTCATATACGGAATAACTTCTGTTCGTTTTAACGTCGCTCACTACCTTCAGTTAAAACTGTTGTTTTTTTTTAATCTTAGACTAAAACTGATGATATGAACGATCTGGGTGAAAATGATAAATAATAAAGATCCTTCAGAGCTATTGCTGGTGCATAGGGTGTCGAATCGATGTTTCAGATGCTATTAGAGAACCCTACCGAAGAGGTTTTAAGCTCCTATATATACAAACGTTGAATTTTGCAAGAAAGATCACGGATGAGTGCTTACTTGTTTTTTTATGTTTTTTTATGTTTTTCCCAGTGGTTATCGTATCAAACCACTAATCGTAGAAGATTAGGAGAGGGCTCACTCGATCGAAAATTAAAAGTTTTAGTGCCTTTTTTAAGAAAGCAAAAAGACTGGAGGGCAGCTGGACCCATCCTACGCCTTTTTTTTTCAAAGTCGCCTGATCGTAGTTTTGAGATATCTGTTTTGTTCAGCATAGTTGAAAGGCTCAATAACCATGCCCTTCGAAAAAGGTCCGTAAGTTACAAAATCAACTCATTGCTTACGTATAGTATTGTTCAAAAAGGATTGAATCATTCAGAGGATATTTATCGGGGGGGTTTTAAAAGGGAGGAACTTTCTACGGATGGGTTTTCTATGTGGAAAGATAATTGAAGGGGCAGCCGTACTTACCGGCATTGTTTAAAAAACGAGCAGAAAAAATATATAAAAAAATGTTTTTTTTTTCAACTGAAAGCAAGGATCAACATTAAAACTCAAAGCGAACATCAATTATTCCGTATATGAAGGGGTTGTCTCCCTCCCCAACAACTTCCTCCTAACTCTAAATTTTGACTGTTCGTCTCAATTTCTTAAGAGCGACCCCTGAAACGCAAGAACCGTTTAATTAGAACAAGAAGCTTTTTTTAAAGTATTTTTTAACACTTTCGGGCCCTGCTTACCTCCAGCAATAAAGGGCTTGGATTGACGTGAAATTTGGTAAAAGGGTTGCCTACCTACAGCCAGAGGGATGCTAATCAAGAAATTTGAAGAATGTTGCCCTTTGCTGTACAGACTCTATGAAGTTTCAAATTTTTTATTGTTCGGCATTTCTCATCTATCATGGAAAATGACTTGTCAACAAAAATTGTAAAGCGTATTCATCTTCAGGGGAAAGAGGGTACATCTATGTGCTAATTTTTCATCGTGTAAGTTTGTCAAAGAGAAATTTGTCGTCCTACAAGTGGTTACATAATGGTTATAAATTAAAATCAAACGTGTTGACTTAGCTTCACGGTTATTAGTATAGTGTTGATGTGGCTATCACTTCATGAAACGCATACAATCTTATTTCTATTTCCATCAAAAACGTCCGTAACAAATATTAGGGTCAAATATTGGACGGATTTGTAAGAATTAACAACATAAATTGAGTACCTTCTTTCATTTTGGGGCATGATGTATCTATGATCCATTTCAAAAGTAAGAATATTGACTTGGTACAATACAATAGAATGCAAAGTTGGTTCTAGTTGAAAATGGTGCGTTTTGATACACATTGAAACAGTCAGTAGTAAAACGTTGAAACGGTCAGTATTATCTGGAAATTAAAATGAATCTACATGTGAATTTTACTTTATGTCTATTCTTATCACCTAACTGAGCTTATCTCTTTTCTCCTGTTAGACTAAAAAAATCTGAAACTCATTGTGATTTTTCTTTTTCATAGATTTAAAAAAAGAACTTCGGATCGAAATCACCAAGTTAAGACACCCTCCAGCATTCTCCTGTTTATTTTTTTTTTTTTTTTTTCGTGTACAAAAATGAACGATTTTTTTTCATTTCCGTATCCGAAACTCACTTATGGTTATTATTATTATTATTTTTTATCTATTCCATTTACAATAGTTCAAGGGGGGTGGGTGAAAACCATCCACAGCTACATTTTTAGGGTAAAAAGTGGCTCTCCCAAACCCTCATCATTGGTTAGTCCTTTTCATGCCTGTGTGTTCATGACTCGTAGAAAAATGCTAGAAAGTGCTTTTTTCTCTGTTGACACTTTTTCAAGTACGATTTTTCTGTGCAACGACTTTCATATCCCTTTTCGCTACTTTGGTTGTTTTCTGTATTTAAATTGTATTTCACCGTTTGTTTTTTATTTTAGGCTCAACGGAGGAAGGACATTGTATGTCAACACTGTTCATCATTTTTGCTTGGCTGTTTTTCCTCATAACATTCCCCATTACTATTTTCTTTGCTATTGCGGTGAGTGGTAATTTATTGACATTAAGTTTAATATCAGAGAGAGAGAGTGAGAGCGAGAGAGGGAGATTGGCATATTTAAGAACTATCTTAGCATAGCTAAATTAATTTTTTTTTTTTACAGAATCATACATTTAGACATTTTTTAAGCTACCTTTTAAGGTAAAAAAAGGTGAAAAAAAAGCCGTGTGATATTTAGAGCACATGGACTTTCTCTCATATAAACATACGTGCATCTTTATTTTTAATATAATTCATCTAATACTACTCATTAAGGAAATTCATAAAAAATTGTGTAATACCCATAAAGAATTGTGTAACACAATAAAATACCCAATGAAAAAAATACCCAATAAAGTTATTTGCTAAACAATTATGAAAAATCACCATTAGATATAAGTCTTCAGTGCCATTCACAACCATGACTCCAAAGATAAGCTTGCAAAAACAGAACAAGTTGGTTTAAGGCCTAGTAGGGGCTAGCAAGGACATATTCTTGTCCTCCGTTTAATGTTACTGTAGTTTGGAGATGCACCTATCAGTCATTATAGCCTGCATCAATTGATTTGCTGCGTTCGATTCCATTATCAGAGTCGAGCTTTAGAAGATCATTGTGATGGAATGGAGTCCCAGCGGAGCTTATGCAAATATTTAAAGGAGCCTACGAGTCTTCAGTTGCGCGAGTCTTTACTTCTGATGGCGATAAAACGGAATTTTATTCTGTGAAACTTGGCCTCTAAAGTCTAAAGAAACTTGCTCCCTGTTAGCATTCGACGGTCATTTCATAAGTCGTATTCTAGGTTGCAGCCGATTGTAGCGCATCTTTCGCATCAGATACTGAAATTTGAATAGCTGCGCTTAAAATACTTCTTATCTGTAATCATAAAAACACGACCACTAAAATTCCTTAGGCACATGCTACGACGACCAACTGGGATCTATGGTTCTACGATATCGTCACATGTGACCCCCTCAAGCTTGGAAACTGAGACCTGGTGACCAGGGAAGGAATGTTCGCCAGGCGTTCAAGAATCATCTTATTCACATTAAATGAAATTATTCATATTTTATTATTAATTTATTTTGTTGCTTCAAAATTTTTATATGCTGTGAAAAAAATGTGCCTGAAGAAAGTGATAATATAAAAACTAATGAAATTATTAATATTGGCGGTAATCAAAAATATGGTATGATAAACTAATTAGCGAAACTTTTATAATTGGACATTGATTGCCGTGAGGAGGTCTTACTTAAGCTGTTAAGTTTTAAAGCGAAATATTTCCTCATGTTCCCTTTTTGCTTCTTTTTTATTATTGATATGTGCGTAATTAACTGTTTATTTGGCAAAGCGTTTCAGTGATGACGGAGCAGGCAATAAAACACTAATTAAGACCGTTCTTAAGCTCAGAGGTAGTTTGACATATTTTTTGAACTAAAATGAAAATAAACTGATTGATCTTAAACTTGCAATTTATGGCTTTAGATCGCTAAATGGACCGTCAACAGTCTCATTATAAGCATTAAAAAATTAAAACACTTCAAGTTGCGCGGTCTTGGCCTACAGAATTAGGAATAATAAATTCTATGCTGAGGAAGCTAGTAAAAGGTATCAAGAAAAATATTAATAGTTTTTATTGCCCAGTGAATGGACCGACTATAAATCTAAAATTGTCCTTACCAATTTATTATACTTAGGTACTATTTTAATATTTTATTCTTGGCTTTTTAGATTGTTCAAGAGTATGAGCGTGCCGTGATATTCCGGCTTGGGCGTCTTATCAAAGGTGGAGCAAAGGGACCTGGCCTATTTTTTCTACTCCCTTGTGTAGACAGCTACAGAAGAGTTGATTTGAGAACTAAATCTTTCGATGTCCCTCCGCAAGAGGTAGGTACTATTAGGGGAAAAGTGAAAAATATTTGCAAAACCTCTGTGTCAAGATTAGGAAGTTGTTTCTGCTGTAGACATTTTTGATGTTTAGAATTCAAATAGGTTTATACAGCGGCTATTTCCCTTGAAATAAAGTATATCTTGTGATATATTGCCCTTTAACTCTGAATTCTAGGAGTTTTAAGAAATATCTTCAATGCACGCTGTTTTAATGCTTTATTAACCGTGAAATAAATTTTTCAATTGTTAAATGAAGTTCCATTAAATGAAGGTCGTACTACATCAGAATTTTCTTCGATGGCCCTTAAATTTATAATATTAAAGATTGGTTTAGTCGTGGATACATAGTATATCCCAAGTAAATATGCTACAGAGGAGTGTTTTATATCCTGTAACCCCTCCACCCTTAGTTTTGAGATATTTGAGAGTTTCATAAGCATATTTTGTATTTTTTGTATAATTCACATATATTGTCTCTTTTACCCCCTCTTCTCTCACCCCTTGTAAATTTCTCAAGTGCATGTTTCGGCTATTCTAACATAAAGATTTTATATTGTTGATATCGGATCATTTCTAGGCATCCAAGGAAATTCAGTCTGATGATAATAAGTCTTTTAAGGGTTAACTAGCCAAAGAACCTGCCAGATGATAGCTATAAGAAAGGGACTAAAAGACCTTAGTTTATGTTATTTTGTTAGGATCAACCAAAAATATTTTTTTCTCCTTCCCCCCCCCCAAAAAAAAATTGTATGTCTCCTCCCCCTCCCCCTCCCCCAAGAAATTTTTTTCTTCTAAGTTTTAACTCGACCTTCGAGTGGGAAGGAAAAAACAGGATGGATTCGCCAAATTGAAGTTTGTCACCTTTTAATCAAACTTTCTGAGTGATTTCAATCTCTATAATGAGAAATGCTCGCTTGCCTTTAAGGTAGCCTTGTGAGATACCCATTGTATAAAAAAAAGCAATTGTCTTAACATTAGTATTTGGCAGGAAGTTAGGGACACTCACAATTATATAAAGTAAGATCTGATGTTTGAAACAAGTCACAATCCCTGTGTTTAACTGCACACCCATGAAACTAAATGTTTCAACCAGGCACCTAGGTAGGTGGGGGCCTCTGGCCCCCTCGAGATCTCACGATTTTTTTATTTTCCCATAATTTTCTGATACTTCTCATAGAATAAGGGATAGTGGCTAATGACTGATCTAGACATAATTGTGTTAACCGTTTTCGATAATTTTTCGGCCTGTAATTACCCGATTGGGTCACCAGCATAGAATTAATCCATTCCTGTCCAATTTCTCACCCTCTGTCAAGCAATCTTTGAGCTAACTGTTGGGTTCTAAAAATCATCTGTTTGTGGGTGGTCCTTCTCAAGGGAATGAAGTGGTCATTCTTGCAATTAAGCCCGGGCCTTTTCAATTGATAGTTTAAAATCAAGTGTTGCTAAGATAGGACAAGTATGAAAATGTCGAAAAAACAGCAGAGCGTTCTTCAGCTTTGGGGTAAAAAACGACGAATTAGTGAGGTTGACTCGGAAAAAAGTGGCAATAGTAATCACCTTTGGATATTGCAGTTGCGACTGAACCTTACATAATATAGATCTTACATCATGGTTTTTATAGATCTTACATTTTGGTTTTTATAGATCTTACATAATGTAGTGTGTCTTTTATCTTCTGTTTTGAAGGGTTTTGGCCCCTATCTCCCTCCATAGATCTTACATTTTGGTTTTTATAGATCTTACATAATGTAATGTGCCTTTTATCTTCTGTTTTGAAGGGTTTTGGCCCCTCTCTCCCTCCGAACCAAATTCTTGTGTACGTGCCCGGTCTCAACTGAGAATCTAAATCTGTTTTTTTTTTTTCGTTTTTTTTTTTATACTTTTTTACTTTTTTGCCTCTCTAATAGTTCCTGGTATTGTCTGGAGAGTTTTTGATGCTTTGAATAAATCAGTTAACAAAGCATGTTAAAGAATTTTTTTCAAGGAAAAATAAAGAACGAATGCAAACATAAAAACGAGCGCTATTAAAGTCTAACAAACCCCAATGGCATGGACAGATAAACAGTATGGACAGATTAGCAATAAAACAAGCTCAAAATAAAATGAATAACCACTTCCAACTTAATGGAATTTGAAACGAAAACGAACAGAAGTTAAAATGGATAAGGTGAAACTTAAATATAACAGGTATAAAAAAAAGAATGAATAACTGAAACCTAAAACGAATGAATATTAAAGTCGAACTTAAAATAAACTGAATATATGACAAACAAGAGTGGGGTTACTGAAGCTATTACTTTTAAACCACCTAACGGAAACAGTTTCGTTTGCTCTTTATTAAAAAAAAAAAAATCTTTTATTATTCTAAAGTCAAAAAAGTCTGAGCACCTTGAAATTGCTGAAATTTCCAAGAATCTTTTGTTTTTTATGCAGTTATATTTTAAAGAATCGATGCAGTTTCATTAGACAGATATACTTGGAGGTCGGGAATGTAGGGAGAAAGAAGAAAAAGAAAAACAATCCCTAAAAGAGAAATGACGAACAGTCGCTTAAAACTGATTACCTACTGAAAACCAATCCAGAATGAAGTTCTATGCTTAATAAACAATAAAAGCGCATATTTACATCTTGGTCCAGAGACAATCATTGCAGAGGGGGTTAAAAGAAAAAAAAACTATTAATATAATTTTTTATTATTTATTTTTACAGATAGTTGAATATTTCAATATCTTAAGTTTGTTTGACGCAGTGATATTTCGAATATGCGTGTAAATTTGTATAACGATGGCCATGACTGTGGCCATATACTTGGAGGTTGGGAATGTAGGGCGAAAGAAAAAAAAAGAAAAACAATCCCTAAAAGAGAAATGACGAACAGTCGCTTATCACTGATTACCTGCTGAAAACCAATCCAGAGTAAAGTTCCATGCTTAATAAACAATAAAAACGCATATTGACATCTTGGTCCAGAGACAATCATCGCAGAGGGGGTTAAAAGAAATAAAAACAAAATATTAATATAATTTTTTATTGTTTATTTTTACAGATAGTTGCATATTTCAATGTCTTAAGTTTGTTTGACGCAGTGATATTTCGAATATATGTCTAAAGTTGTATAACGATGGCCATGACTGTGGTTTTTATATGTTTAATGCCTTATATTTTATCATGATAAGAACTGCTGGTGAACGGCATGACCGTGTAATGTTGATAATAAAATTATTTCGTTTGATTCATTCGCTATGATGCTGGCCCCGCGTGGCTCAACTCTGTCATGTATTTGTTCTATTTGTACTTGCAAGCCATGACCAAGACTTAGACGGTAAAAATTGACCGAAAATCTTCGAATATATCTGGGGAGATGCTAAAATAGAAACTACTTTTTTGCTTTTCTACTGAAAAAGATTTCTGGACGTCATATCAAAAGATTCAGCCTACTCTTCAAATCGTTCCCTCATTATCTTGATTTAACACTTTGTCTTTTTACCTGTTTAAATTTTTTGCTTTTCATTTTATTTTAGTAATTTGTTTTTATTTGGTATTACTGCTTCTGCGAAGGGGATGATGAGGATTTTCTGTGTTATTGTGCTTGAAATTCAGTATAACCTTAAAAAGCCTTTATTTGCTCTCAGGAGTGACACGGTGGGTACTGAACCCCCTCCTCCTTAATTTGGACATGTCCGTATAGACAAGATAGTGTATGTATACTTTTATTATTTACAGATCTTGTCAAGAGACTCCGTGACGGTGGCCGTAGATGCTGTGGTATACTTTAGAGTGTGTGACCCTACAATGGCAATCACGAATGTTTATGACTATAGGTATTTAATTCTTACACTTTGAGCTACTGTAATAACATTGAATTCTTTGTCTCTGATCACACCTGCACAAAGGATAGAATTCCTCTTTTAAATATGGTTTCCTGGCGTAGTTTAATCTTTGCATTGTTGGCCAGGTGGAATTTTATTTATCAAAGCAATATGACCCATGTAAGAGAAGGAAATATGCCTTAGGATGAATTTTAGTGGAAACTTAACAGATTTGAGTGGAAACTTGATTAATACTTTCCAAAATATTGCATCCAGAAAGGTTGCAAATATCAAAGGCAAATTGTAAAATATATCAGAGGGAGTTGAGTCCTATTTAATTCCATAGTTTGCTCAGTATTTAACCTAATGAATCATTTATTTCTATGCGCAGAGGATTTAATATTAATTAGCACTAAATCTATTTTTGGCAAGTAATGTTGCCCAATCATTGCTAAAAATAAATATTATGAATAATTTTATAAACCATGTTTTTGTTTAAGTATATTTGTGTTAAATTTCAGGCATTGCTTTGAAATTGCATCCCCCTCTAGCTGTGCCAAAGATTCGTTTTTTTTATTATTATTTCGAACAAAAATTAAAAAAAAAACTGGCACCTTGCTTATTACTTTCCTCATTGACCATTGGAGGGAGAGATTAATCCAGAAGGGAATAATGACAATTATTTATATTTACTTTCTTACTTCTAGCAGTAGCATGACGGGGTGTTTCTGACTCGCTCCGCATCTGAACAAAGCTTCTGAATGATATTGTCTCATGACGGTCAGTCTTCTGCCAATTCTTTGTATTTGTCCCATCTGTGACTAAATGTGTGAAAAGCTTCTGTCGCCCCATATCGTGTTTAAATCGGCCAATTCTGTCCTCCTTGTATTTAACTGTTCTCCTTGTCCTCTAAACTATGTTATTAGGTGTTCATCAAGCAGCATTTGTTTACGGAGGTGATCGTCAGGGTGACGTAAAAGTGTCCAAACCATTGGAGCCAGTGAAGCTTGATGATAATTGAGAGTCTGACGATGCTCCAATAGCGTCTGTAAGTTTCGTCATGGGATATGATCCAACACTATAAAGAAGAACGGCCCTAATGGTCGAATTGTAAATGCTCATCTTTGTTGCTGTGCTAATCTCTCAACGAATTTAAAGATGCTGCAGGGATGAGAAAATGCTGCTTGAGCTGTGTATATTTAGCGAAGTTAGAAGTAGTTCAGCTAAAATGTTTTAAGAGAATTTTGGGCTTGAAGGATTAATTTAGTCCAGTGGTACTGAAAGAATATTTAGGGCTTTTAACTTTAAAGGTTTTTAGATTGGTTTGAAAAGTTAGGTTTTGGGAGAAAATAATTAAGCTACCTAGTGCTCGGCTTAAGTCAGCTTATTTGGAGAGCTTAAAGAACAGTAGACTTGGCTCTTTGCCAAGTCAGGTCAAGAAAATACTGGACCTTTGTGGCCTTTTGGAATGAAGGAAAAGGCCTGATGCATGAGAGGGTGTCAGTATGGAAGGAAGTCCAGGAAACCCTAAATGACCAAGAAATCTAAGTGGCAAGCCCATAAGGACCAGTCTATGTCTATGAGACTTTAGTCCCAAGCTAAAGATTGTTGGAGGGGGAGAAGAGGTTTATTTCAAATTGAGGTTGAATACAGATGATACGAAGAATTTTTTGTTGGTAAGAGGGAAAAGCTTGAATTTAGGTGAGAGAAGAAAATTGTTGGGAAAGTCTAGGCTTGTGGCCGGTCCTTATTTTTGTCCTTTATGTGGATGTGTGAATGATAATCTTTTTCATCTTGTATCTTAGTGTAAAGAGCTGTCTGAGTTTCTGAACGAATGTTCTGGATGAGTGATTGGGAATGAATTTTGGTTAATTGAGTGGATATCTGAAACGATCGCATGTGCTATTAAACAGTTGCGTCACTGTTAACTGTGAATTCCCTATTTTTAGGGAACAAATATAGGGAATTCTGTTTGAAAAGATAGCTTGTTATGGTTTTTGGGGACTGAATTTTATTATAGTTATATTTATTATAGGCTAGGATAGGCTGAAACATGCCTTCCTTAAGAATATTGTGGGCCGATTCTGGGTTTAGAGTGTGAACATTTACATCGTCTATATAGTCAAGGTTCATCAAGGTGACCTTTCTACCTACTACTATTCCTTCAAATCTATGGAAAGTGTTTTTAAGGATCCAATCACTGCGATGACTGAAAATGATCAGAGAGCACACGGAATTGTTTGGCACCGCAGTCTACATCAAATAATGAGATCTTCGCATTAGATTCTGATTCGGGTGCACCTCCTTGGTATTAAGTGCCCAGAACGTCGACAAATTCCTGCGGCATACCTTCTTGAAGGAAAATCTTCCATAAGATTTGCTGTTCCACTAAATCGATGGCAGCAACACATTGCATAAATATGTTGATGAGTGGAAGTTCGTCGCTTTCACATTGTTGCATGATCAAAGAGAGGCTAAAAATCTGATGTGAGTATCCTCCGCCAGACCAGAATTTGGACTGGTTTTCTGGTGTTCGTCTAAATCTTTTTGTTTGAAATCTCTTTAGTAGAACGACAGCAAATAATTTTCCTACAATATCAATGAGAGATATACCTCAATAATTAGGAAACAACCTTTTTGCCTTCTTTATAAACGGGAATTCTGTGGTAACTTTTTGGTTTCTTATGTTTCAGTAAATAGAGCCAACAGCTGGTTTGTAATCGAGCGGGGGAAGTGTTTTAAATCTCAGGTATAATGCTTTCCTCACCTAGAAACTTGTTGTTTGACTTTCTTGATGGCATCAAAAATTTCGTCAGGATCTGATGGAGACGTTTTTGGCTGATATGGTGCTTTTGAGGTCGAGAGAAATATGATTTCTGAATCTATGGGTGGAATCATATTGACGTTTTATAACCTTACTCAAGCGTATTTTCCGCCCCTCCACTTTTTTGGCACAATCGAGGATGGTAATTCCTTGATTATCTTTGATATTGTCAGGGACATATGACTTTATTCCCGGTAGCTTCTTTGAGAATTTAACGTATCTGTTTAAGTTCTCCCTGTGAAGGGTGTGGTCCATTTTTACGCGCTGCCTCGCTGCTTTGTCTGTTTTTCAAAATGTCTTCAGGTTACTTTACGTCTTGCTTCGATCATCTCCAGGTTCCCTTCGAAATCCAACTCAGTCTGGGAGGGGAGTAACTGAGCATATGAGATTCAGTTTCATTGATGATAGTCTTAAATTCCCTCCACATTTCTTCAGGGTTTTGAACAATGGTTTTTAAAACATTAGCCCTTTTTTTGGAATGAAAGATAAATTTCATGTTTGGGGTTTCTTCAACATAAAATTTAGCAATGTTTAGTCTTCTCTTTGGAGCCAGTTTCTTCTTCTTGCGTTTCATCCAGGCTGAGAAGGATCTTTGCTCCATCAAGTCTATGGTCGCTCGCTACTTTGGATCCATACAGGTTCTTCTATAGGTACGAGCATCTTGGACAGAGCTTTGCCATCATCTCCTGCCTAGAATATAGTCTATTTGGGCAATGGTTATATTATCATTTGGGTGACGGGTGATGCGTTATGAACTTTTCTTTTGGAACGGAGAGTTCGCCAAGCTTATGGTCGCAACAAAACTGGATGATGAGCTCAGCATTTTTCCATCGCTGTTTATATGTATATGTCTGATGACGAGACGGACTAATTAGTCAGTAGGGCCAGTTCGTCCATTCCATTTTTTTGTTACTATGAGGTTGTCTTACTATAAAAACATTTTCGTCGTATCCTCTAGTTCTGTAGAAGATATCTTTTGGGCTTTGGCTGCATCACAGGTGGTAGCATTTACTGCTATGATGCTTCTATGGAACAGGTGACCTTTCAAGCGGCCGCGGGTAATTTTTAGGTTAATAGGATCCCATGTAAGAAGCGCGTATTGAGGTAAAGATTCTCTACAATCTCTTCTAAATGAATAGATAATAAATTGGAAGGTTGCTTGTGAGTGAATACATGCCGGCTGGTTTTATGTTGTAAGATTAATGGGGAGCGTGTAGGAGTTTCGTTAAATGATAGAGTCTTAGCGGTGACGACTATTTCCTTATGCTTGATTTATTAGAGAAAATATATCGATAATAGATTTTCTACCAATAAAAATCATTAATATTTGTGATTTTAGGATTTAGAGGTTGGAATCAGCACTGGAATAGCCAAAACGAACAGAAAAATTGATTTTTTTTTGTTCTTGGCCAAATCACCGGACACTGATGTATTTTCTTACAGCTACGGAATCATGTTTATTTATAAGTAGTAATGATCCATGGTATGGTTTTTGAATTTGAGCTACATTCAGCCATTGGGTGTATTTATGGTGATGAATATTGATGCCCCTACTTTGGATGTAGTGATTTGGTATTAATTTCTAGCATTACATTTGAAATCAAAGAAACCCCCAGAAGTGAGCAAAATATCAACTATTAAAAACTGTTTCAGTTTGCCATCACTTCTAGCAATGAAGCCTAATAAAGCGTTTGGAGATAAAATATGTATGGACTAGATGTTTTCTTTTTTTTTCAGCAATGCCACCCGTTTGCTTGCTGCCACCACGCTCAGAAACGTCCTGGGAACGAAAGCGATGTCTGATATCTTGTCGTCCAGAGAAGAAATCTCACAAATAATGCAGGCAACGCTGGATGGGGCTACTGACAACTGGGGAGTCAAGGTTGAGCGGGTTGAGATGTAAGTAATTTTTTCCCTTTTTTTATTGATGATTGAGTTGGGAAAGAAAAATAAGAATGAATTGAAACGACTGTATATGATCGTTTATTTTTATATATTTTGCTTATTAAATTTATTTAAACTAGTTACAGTTTCATTATATGGAGTTTCTTCTGCATTGGCATTATATTATTTTGCTGAAATTCGCACTTATTTGCGACCTCACATATCCTCTCTCTGTATTCTATTCATATTGTAATGATTTTTTGCCGTTTTTATTTGGTCCTCACTCTTGTAATTTTTTGCCCTCACTGTTGTCAGAGTACTCCATAATTCTAGCAGTCGTCAACTGGTGTGTTTGTTTGTTGGACTAAGTTTGTTGTTTTTAATACTTACCAATGTTAGCAAATGAATGAAGTTGAAAGGTTTTGAGGGTTTGGGGTGCAAGAATAAATTTAAACATTAATGCTAAGAAGACTAAGTCGCTAAGACTATGAATAAGTAAGATGTAAAGAGGTGATGTTGGGTAACGAGAAGATCAATCAAATGGAAAGCTTCACATATCTTGGTAGCTGTATTAGTAAAGACGGTGAATGCAGTGAATATGTTAAAAATGAAATAGCCAGAAACTTTTCCAAAAATTAAAATTAGATGTTTTAGAAATAGTATTCCTAATCCAGATAAACGGTTCCCGTTTATAAAATAGATATTATTTAATTAGTGTTCAAACTTTCCATGCCATTCTTTGCATTGCTAATATTTAATTTCCACCTTTTGGCTTTAACCTACTTATTAAATAAAAAGAACTAGTTTTTCAACTGCAAGTAAGGAGCGACATTAAAACTTAAAACGAACAGAAATTTTTCCGTATATGAAAGGGGTCATCCCTCCTCAACGCCTCGCTCTTTACGCTAAAGTTTGACTTTTTCTTGCAACTCTACTTTTTAAAACAATAAAAAACTTTAGTGCAAAGAGCAAGGCGTTGAGGAGGGGACGATCTCTTTCATATACGGAATAATTTCTGTTCGTTTTAAGTTTTAATGTCGCTCCTTACTTACAGTTGAAAAGTTTGTTGTTGGTTTTTATGGCACTTGGTATTAACCAAGTGACATATAGCAGTCGCCAATTCTGTCGGTCTGTCTGTCGGTCTGTCGGTCTGTCTGTCGGTCCCGGTTTTGCTACTTTAGGCACTTCCAGGTAAGCTAGGACGATGAAATTTGGCAAGCGTATCAGGGACCGGACCAGATTAAATTAGAAATAGTCGTTTTCCCGATTTGACCATCTGGGGGGGAGTGGGGGCCCGGTTAATTCGCAAAAAATAGAAAAAATGAAGTATTTTTAACTTATCAGCGGGTATTTGGATCTTAATGAAATTTGATGTTTGGAATGATATTGTGTCTTAGAGCTCTTATTTTTAATCCCGACCGGATCTGATGACATTGGGGGGAGTTGGAGGGGGAAAACCTAAAGTCCCGGTTTTGCTACTTTAGGCACTTCCAGGTAAGCTAGGACGATGAAATTTGGCAAGCGTATCAGGGACCGGACCAGATTAAATTAGAAATAGTCGTTTTCCCGATTTGACCATCTGGGGGGGGAGAAGGGGCCGGTTAATTCGGAAAAATAGAAAAAATGAAGTATTTTTAACTTATGAGCGGGTGATTGGATCTTAATGAA
This sequence comes from Artemia franciscana, assembly GCF_032884065.1. Taxonomy (NCBI): domain Eukaryota; kingdom Metazoa; phylum Arthropoda; class Branchiopoda; order Anostraca; family Artemiidae; genus Artemia; species Artemia franciscana. The sequence goes on from NC_088881.1 coordinate 22,962,344, forward strand.
ATTTGATGTTTGGAATGATATTGTGTCTCAGAGCTCTTATTGTAAATCCCGACTGGGTCTGATGACATTGGGGGGAGTTGGAGGGGGGAAACCTAAAATCTTGGAAAACACTTAGAGTAGAGGGATCGGGATGAAACTTGATGGGAAAAATAAGCGCAAGTCCCAGATACATGATTGACATAATCGGAACTTATTTGCTCTCTTTGGGGTAGTTGGGAGGGGGGGAGTAAGTCTTAAAAATTAGAAAAATGAGGTATTTTAAACTTACGAACGGGTGATCGGATCTCAATGAAATTTGATGTTTAGAAGGATATCGTGTCTTAGAGCTCTTATTTTAAATCCCGACCGGATCTGGTGATGGGGGCGGGGAGTTGGGAGGGGGAAACCTAAAACTTGGAAAACACTTAGAGTGGAGGGATCGGGATGAAACAAGGTGGGAAAAATAAACACAAGTCCTAGATAGATGATTGACATAAACGGAACGGATCCGCTCTCTTTTGGGTAGTTGGGGGGGGGGGTTAATTCTGAAAAATTAGAAAAAATGAGGTATTTTTAACTTACGAATGGGTGATTGGATCTCCATGAAATTTGATTTTTAGAAGGATATCGGGGCTCAAAGCTCTTATTTTAAATCCTGACCGGATCTGGTGACATTGGGGGAAGTTTGGGGTGGGGAGACCTAAAATGATGGGAAACCCTTAGATTGGAAGGATTGGGATGAAACTTGGTTGGAAAAATAAGCAAAAGTCTTGCATACGTAATTTACATAATTGGAACGGATCCGCTCAATTGCGGGGGGGGGGGGGGGGTAATTCTGAAAAATAAGAAAAATAACGTATTTTTAACTTACGAAGGAGTGATCGGATCTTCATGAAACTTCATATTTAGAAGGACCTCGTAACTCTGATATCTTATTTTAAATCTCAACCGGATCAAACGTAATTGGGGGGGGGGGGGGCAGTTGGGGGGACCGGAAATCTTAGAAAATACTTAAAGCGGTGAGATCAGGATGAAACTGGATGGGAAGAATAGAAACCTGTCTAAGATACGTGACTGACATAACTGGACCGGATCTGCTCTCTTTGGTGGAATTGGGAGGGGGGAGGTAATTTTGAAAATTGAGGTATTTGTAACTTACGAAAGGGTGACCAGATCTTAATGAAATTTGATATTTAGAAGGATCTTGTGCTATAAAGTTTAACTTTAGGTTCTGACCTTCTCACAAGTGCCAAATGAGCTCTTGGCTCTTGGCTCTTCCGACCTCGTCCAAATGAGCTCTTGGCTCTTCCGACCTCGTACCATATGAGCTCTCGGCTCTTCCGACCTCGTCACAAGTGCCATATGAGCTCTTAGCTCTTGTTTTTTTTTGTTTTTTTTTAATGTCTGAGCGTTTTTAATTAATGCATGTTTTGATTGATATTATGATAATTAAAATGAAATTTGCATATTATTTTTTTTGGGGCCAAATGAATTTTTCATAGTTTTGATTGGACGATTTTGATAAAAAAAAAAGTAGTGCAGGAGGAGGCCTAGTTGTACTCCTATTTTTGGTTAATTAAAAGGCAACTAGAACTTTTCTTTTACGAACGTTTTTATTAGTAATAAATATATATATATAACTTACGTAACGAAATTCTATATTTACATATTTTTATTACGTATATGAGGGGGTTCTCCCCCTCGTCAATGCCTCGCTCTTTACACTAAAGCTTCAATTTGGACCCAATTCTTTAAGAATGACCCCTGAATCACAAAGGCCGTAGAATAAATAGTTGAAATTACCAAAAAATACTTTAGCGTGAAGAGTGAGGTATTGTGGAGGAGACGAACCTCCTTATATACGTAATAATTTCTGTTAGTTTTACGTTCTAATGCCCCTCCTTACTTCCACCTGAAAAAGTTTTTTTTTCTCATTGTTTTTTTTTAAGTAATGCTAGAAAATCCTGCGGCCCCTTCATGGAAATTTTCTTCCCTCATGTTAAATTCCTCCATGGAAAGATCCTCCCATGTAACCCCCTCCCCCGATGCCCCTTTGACGTGAAAAAATCCCCTTGAAAACGTCCGTGCACGTCCCAATAACCATTACTATTTGTAAAAATGGTCAAAGTTTGTAACTTGCAGCCCCTCCCCCGGGGACTGTGGGGGATTAAGTCGTCCCTAAGGACATAATTGTTAGGTTTTTCGACTATGCTGAACAAAATGGCTATCTCAATATTTTGCTCCTGTGACTTTGTCAAACAAATGAGCGTGGGAGGGGGGCTAGGTGCCCTCCATTTTTTTGCTCACATAAAAAGGGCACTAGAACTTATAATTTCTGCTAGAATGAGCCCTCTCGCGACATTCTAGGACCGCTGGGTCGATACGATCACCCCTGGGGAAAAGAAAAGAAAAGCAAAAAAAGAAATTAACACTCATCTGTGATCTGTCTTCTGTGAAAAAATACAAAATTCCACATTCTTGTAGATAGGAGCTTGAAACTTCTACAGTATGGTTCTCTGATACGCTGAATCTGATGGTGTGATTTTTGTTAAGATAATTTAACTTTTTGGGGGTTTTCCACCCTATTTTCTAAAATAAAGCGAATTTTCTCAGGTTCGTAACTTTTGATGGGTAAAACTAAACTTGATGAAACTTATATATTTAAAATCAGCGTAAAAATACAATTCTTTTGATGTAACTATTGGTATCAAAATTTCATTCTTTTATTTTAGAGTTTCGGTGACTATTGAGCCAGGTCACTCCTTACTACAGTTCGTTACCACGAACTGTTTGATAGGGGAAATTTCCTAATTGTGCGCTTTGAAAAGGGGACGAAGAGTTGCCAGATGTTTTCTCGAGAAACTGCCTACGAATTGTTTTGGGTACGGGGTAGAGTGACCATATTTCAGACAGTAGGTTGTACCAAATGTGTGGTTCAATCCAGCTTCATAGGGCTATAATGAGAGAAGAACTGAAAAGGCTACAGCACGTTCTACGGATGAAGCATGACGGATTGCCGAAAATTGTCCTTTTCGCCCAACCATCTAAGGCTAAATAGAAAGCAGGTCGTCCGTGGTTGGGGTGGGAGTATGTCGTAAAGAAAGATCTAAGGGAAATGGAAATGGAAGCCCTAGGAAGCTAGATTGAACCACACTTTTGGCACAACCTACTGTTTGAAATGCAGTCAGTCTGCCGCGTACTCGAAACAATTCGTAGGCAATTTCTCGAGAAATGATCTGGCAACTCTTCGTCCGTTTTTCCAAGCGGCCAATTAGGAAATTTCATCTATAACTAGGTTAAAGCCGAAATTCGGAAATTTAATATTTGCAATGCGAAAAAGTGACATGGAGAGTTTGAATACTAATTAAATAATATCCATTTTTAAAACGGGAACCATATATCTGGATTACAAAAACTGTTTCTAAGATTTCTAATTTTAACTTTTAGAAAAGTTTCTGGCTGTTTTATTTTTAACATATTCACTGCACCCACCGTCTTTACTAATATTGCTACCAAGATATGTGAACCTGTCCATTTGATCGATCTTCTCGTTACCCAACATCACCTCTTTACCTCTTACTTGTTCATAACCCTTATTTATAACCCTTGAAAGCAGGATAAAACCACATTTTTCTTCCAACTTACCATTTGAAATACGGTCAGTCAGACGGGTATTCAGAACTATCTGTAGAAAATTCCTCTGAAAAAAATCTAATAAATCCTCATCTGTGGGTGTTTCTTAGTGCCTACATTTTGGAACTGTCCCTGGTCACTGTGATCATTGTAGTTTTTATTGTTTTAATCGTGTTTCATAGATTTATCTTCCTATCCTTCCGATCTTTTTTCAACTGTAAAAAAACACTCCTAGTCATGGCTATTCTACTTTTAACATTTTCACGGCATCCAGCATCTTTACTCAAAATACTACCCAGGTAATTGAAGCCAAATTGATTCACTTGATCCACTTGGTCCATCTTCTCGTTACTCAAAATCACCTCCTCCCCTGCATTTATTCCTAGTCCAATTATGAGCATTAATAAGGTTATTTATATTCGTGACCGATGTTTCTCAAAATTTCTTTTGACAGTTCTTTTCAGTATTTTCATCTCTTTCACTTCACAAAAGGATTTATGAAAAATAGATAAAAGTTGCTGGATCGGGTAAAACGATTTTTCGCGAAGTTATGACATATGTAGATCAATTTTTTAAGGTAAAAAAAATGTTGTTGTGTCAATCTTTCGAAAAAGAATATCAAGCCGTTTTCGAGAAAGAAATATATACATACATACATACATACATACATAATTATTGCTCGTTTAAACATATAACATATTATCTAATATATGATAGGATAGAGTTGCTTCTTTTGAAAAAAGGCTGTTTTTACAACAGGGTAAATCAATAGCCTACAGTTCCGTATTCCATCTAACTGTGTTAAAATTAAAACACTGTTAGCATTTTGCATTTTTAGCCAAGTGCTACTTTTTCTCCTTGTCTTCTTTTGGATTACAATTATTTTTTTTTTACAAGTAATCGTTTTCTAGAAGGTTGCACTTCCTCTTTTACAGTAAAGACGTTCGACTCCCTGTCCAACTCCAGAGGGCAATGGCGGCAGAGGCGGAGGCTACTCGTGAAGCTAATGCAAAAGTTATTGCTGCTAAGGGAGAGCAGAAGGCGGCACTTGCTCTGAAGGAGGCTTCAGATGTGCTTGTCGAGTCCCCTGCTGCCATTCAAGTATGTGTTTATTTCTTTATTGGTCTAAATCTTTTTATTCCTGTGTCATTTGTGTATCCCGTGCACGTACTTCTCTTAGGAGAAAACTTATTTTTGTTTGAGAGGTCTGTGTAGTCTGAACCCTCAAATAGAACATAATGATTTTTAGGGCTATAAGTAGTGTCATTTGGCTTATGGATTTCAGGTAACCGAGAGAAACCTGAGAAACATGCCAGATTATTAGAAAGCTTAAGCTAGAAAATTTAGGATGAGAAAGTCAACATCAAACCGTAGAAGCACTTTTTGAAACAAATCTAATAAGTTTGACTAATCCTCAAATTCATTTCTCCCCCATAAGTGCTAAGAGTGCAGTCGTTCGCGAAAGAAACAACGACATTCAAAGAAAGCTTAATACTACTATGGAAATGGGATGGTTTACATGACAGTCAACATTAAGTTAAAGGCTAGTGTTTTTTCGCCGTGTAAAAAAGGAAGTTCATTTTTCATAAATTTTAAAATAATACCGGCCCCAAAATTGACTTCTAAGGAGTTTTCCATGAGTGGGAAAACGATCAACAGAAATTATTCTACCATTCAAATAAGGACTTAAAACCGAGAAAATGTATTCTCATTCATCCCAGAATGAGACGATTTCAACCAAAAAAAATTATGTATCAAAGAATCAAATGCATTACCATCACATACATCATTGATCATCATCAGAAGCGAAGTTAAAGTATTATAATTAAATTAGTCTATATTTATGGAACAAAATAATTCCAGATAATACATAGTTTCCGGTTCATTGGCTTGGAAGGTTCATTCAAAGTGTCAAGTTCTTTAAAATTGTCTAAATGTAAGATGAATTTTAACGAAGGTGGCACAATCTTCTTCTACTCATTGCAAACGAGATGTAGTTGAATTTACAGTTTTGTCTTGGAAAAAACACAGAAACATTAGAGATTAATCCAGAATCTGAGGAAGAATGTAAAAAAAAAGTCAAAAAGGTTACATGCGCATGCTTTGACGAGTGCTTCACCCGAAAAGTAAATTCAAAATCATAAACTAAGTGTTCAGAATTTAGTAAAGCAATGAGAGAGAAAGCATGCCTTTTAGAATGTCTTATTATCTACAACCAACTTGGAACTCGGGCAATAGTTAACTGGATCATTTCTTGCTACTCTCACATAAAATGATCAGCGAGAACGCTTACTACCATGTTCAAAGGAAGCATTAACACGTTTTTTGGAGGAAAAATTATTGAAGGATAGCTTTAACTACTTTAGGAGAATTAGAATTGGGGATGAATTTTTTAAACTGGTAATTTTCACTATCCAGTTACAGCTATAGGAGTACATATTTAAAGATATGTGGTCGAGATAAGTTTTACAATCTGGCTTAGATTAAGGCGAGTTAAAAAAAAAGAATATTCTTACCAAAAATAAAGTTAATGCCTCGAGAATATTAAATTTAGCTTGCACGGCTTTGCCACCAACGAACAAACTTTTTGTGACAGAATTAAGCTGAGGTAAATAATTAAATTGAGAAAAAATGCTTCAAGGACCAAAAGGGTTTGGCGTTCCTAAATAATGAACTGCAAATACTCGCTATAAATATTTAATCGTGAAAACCGAATAGTACTTAATGATGGCTTAGCGGACTTATAAGCTCTTCAGAGATCATTTTTCTCTCTCCATCTTTTAAGAATTCAAGGTGTCGTCATGCGGCTAGAATGACGGATTTTACCGAATATTAGTCAGACACTCTTCTTATGTTAAAAGCTTCTTATGTTAAAAGCTATGTTAAAAGGGCGATTGTTCAGGAATGTTGGTATCTAAAATCGAATTCTGGGATTAAGCTAAGTGTAACTATATCTTGTGTTATGTTGCATAAATCAAAGACGCAAACACAAACCTAATTTAAGTCATTTTCTTCAGTTGTGTCCCTACTCATAAGCAAATACTCTAAAATTCAAAAGCTAAATTGTACTGTTCCAAAAAGACTGCTTTATCAGGATTCGTTTTAGAATTGTCAGATAAATCTCTTTTTGCCCTTCATTTTACGTATTTTTGTTGCAAAAAGTGGCATTGAGCTACAAATACTTTTAAATCTGACCCATGAGTATTTAGTAATGAAGAATTTAGTGTTAAATACTAGCAAGTCATTAAGTATTAATTTAAGGGAAGTTAATATGGGAATGGTAACGAATTGCATGCTTCGAATTAGTTTTCATATCTTGGGTGCAAGGTGTCATCAGACAGTAGATGGAGCAGTCATATTGACCTTATGGTGAGTAGAGGACTAATGGAAATTTAGAGTAGACTATGATGTAGTTTAGAAAATGTAGGCCTAAGTAACATTAATCATAAGCAGCGCAATAGCGCTGCCAAAGTAAAGAAACAAAATACTATGTATTTTTTTTTACCAACGCACTTCGAATGGAAGGAGCTGTGGTAGATTCTTCGGAAAGAGCCCATTCTGTTAGAAATTGAAAGATCTAGTGCCCTTTTAAGTGTCAAAAGTAAATGGAAGACAACCAGACCCCATCCCAAGCCCCTTCCCCCCCAAAGCCATCTGATCAAAATTTGAGATAGTCATTTGGTTAAGCATAGTTGAAATGTCATATAACTATGCTTCTGAAAATATCAACCCCCCTCCGTCCTCGGCGTAGTCGTTGGGGAAAGGACAGTAAGTTATGCAATTAGCCCATTATTTATGTATTGTACTTTTATCGGGAAAGGGGGGCAGGTTTGACCCATGATGTCCAAAAACGCCAAGAGCATTCAAGTGAAGCTTTTAGGGAATGTTGAGGGAAGTGTTGAATTAAATCAAAACAAAATACATTTTGTATATATTCTCATTTTTAACTTTAATAGATCCAAAATTATTAAGACCTTCAGAGACGAATATCAGTAATATTTCTTAAACTGTCAATACATATTCATTAGTCTTTTTCAGTAATTTTGGTTATGATTGTGTTTTTTTCAGTGATTGGAGAAGTAACGATTGTTAATTCAGTAGATTGCAAATTATGTTCTGGTCTTTAGAAGGCACGGCGGGGGGGAGGGGGGTCTGTCCTACTCCTCTTAGTGTCTACGGGTTTTGAGTTTGACTTGAACAGTTTTACACTGGAAAAATTATTTGACTTTATTAATGTTCATCTATGGTTTAATGTAGCACTTTATTTTTCCTGGGAAAACTTCTTTTTGAGCAATTTTTTTTATCAATTAAGTTAATGAAGAATAATTTCTGTAGTAACTCAATACCAGTGTTTAATAGGTTTAGTGCGATAAGAGATAAGTTTAGGGGGTTATTTTTGAAGGTTGATGCAGTGCTGATTAGTGTAAGAGTAAACAAAATGCTTCGCATGGTTAAGTGTTGTGAGAAACTAATATCTATAAGAAGTCAGGGTATTAAAGACAGCATACCAAGAGTGCTTGAGTGAGGGGACAGCCAAGTAAGATACACTCCAGAAAGTTGTGGAGAAGCTAGATAGTAGAATAACGCGAAGGGATTAGGACCAGAAAGGGGGTGGTATCCAAACAGGTAAGGATTATCTTGAGAACCAGGAAATCCAAATATAATACTGGGAGATAACCACCCTCTCTCCCTCTTCCTCTCTCACTCTCTCTCTCTCTCTCTCTCTCTCTCTCTCTCTCTCTCTCTCTCTCTCTCTCTCTCTCTCTCTCTCTCTCTCTCTCTCTCTCTCTCTCTCTTTCCCTCTCTCTCTGCATTCTAGGATTAAGGAAGCATGGAAGAGGGTTTTTTTAAGGCAAGGCTTAATAAGCAAGAACTAAAGTAGATAATATCAACCAAAGGGAGTTTTTTATCATTAGGTGATAAAAGAATATATATGAGAAAGGTGAAGTCGAATATAGGTTATTACTTTTGCCCAATGTGTGCAGATGGAGAGAACCACTTAATTCCTTTTTTGGCGGGGTTTTGTAAGAAATTAAATGGAATGAGGGAGGCAATTTTTCTGTGGCGGTATATAAGAAAGGAATGAGTGAATAATATATTAAGTTATAGATGTTTTACGGGGAGTATGAAGCTGGGAAATTTTGTGAGCACTAGTATGGCACATAAGGACCATTTTCTGTGATCCATTTATAGATTAGTTGTGAAATTAAGGGTGGATTTGATTTGTATTTTTAAGCTGTTGTATTTTTATATTCTGCCCAATAATTGTTTTTAGTTCTAATAAGGTTCATTCTTATATAATTATTCTTTTGGTATTTTCAGATTATTAAAAAACTAGCTAAAGAACCTTCTAGACGACCGGTATGAAGATGAAAAAACAACTATAGCCTATTTTGCTCTTTCCTAAGACACTATGTTTTCTTGTAATGGTTGGAAAACAACCAAACTAATTTTACAAATAATATAGAAATAGCTTTGCCAAAACTTTGAAATAAACTCAACGTGCTTTCCGACTAAAATTTTACCGCGAGAGATTAATTTGTACCATATGAACAGCAGGCTGAAACTTTGCCGTAGCAGAAGAAAATTTTTGAAAAGAATGTAAATTGAGCAGACCAAAAATTTCCAGTTGTACCAGGGCCTATAAATTTTATTAAAACAGTAAAACTGTACCGTATTGGCAACGCTGCTCTGGAGTAACATCGGTTGCTCCTACCCGTTTTGTTACCTCACTTGATTGGTCAGGTATTACTGACATACCAGTTTTTAAAAGTAAGATGATTTCTTCATTTGCAGTGGCCTCTGAGAGACGTCACTGCCAATAAAAATTAATAATCGGAATTTCTGATGACGTCTGCTGGCATTTTACTATGCCTACTCGTTTGACGTTTAAACATTCTTTATTTGTTTGTTTTGTGGTAATGGAAAGCGTTTGAAAACCAGTATTTCTTTTAATTCAGAAAAAAATATTCATTGTTCATCATTATGAGTTATATCTTCCATTATTTTGATCGACTTATTGTGGGACTGACCTATACTACCCAACCTACCCTTAGTTTATCTATTATATCTTATTAACCTTTCTTTTTGTCTCACTATCTATCCCTCTTTTTTAGCTGCGATACCTGCAGACACTGACCACCATTTCTGCTGAGAAGAATTCAACCATTGTGTTTCCGCTTCCGATGGATTTGCTCGGCTCATTTATGAAAAAATAATGTGTGTCTGCTAAAAAGACTTATTTGTACATATATTTGATTTGAGTGCCAAATAATTTCATATTGGTGTTATATACACAAGTTCACAGGGTGTTCAAACTAGGGTTTCTCAGTGTTTTCTAAGCTTCGAGCCCTTTCGATTTTTTTTGTGTGTGCTGGTAAAAACACGTAGGGACAAATGGCATTGCCCGAAATACACTATCACAGAAGAAAGCTGTCTATAAACTGTTGGTTTAAATTGTCAATTATAATTGCTTTTACTAATAGGAATAATTTTATGTTTTGTATTTACGGGTACTCCACAGCAACTTTGGGATCAACATTCGAGATCCAGAAAAGCATTTGGTGACACCACCAAAGTCATAAATTGTATGAAATTAAATATGAACACGCAATGTAAAAATCATTCACACTCCAGCTGGTTGATAAAACTCATTGGACCCGATACCCCTTGATGCCATTATTAAGTACTAAGACATTTATATTGAGCCACGCTGAGAATCCCCTGTTTTAAGTGGGTGTTTTTTTATAATTAGAGTTAACATGCCCTTAAAAGTTTGTAACGTTTCATTGGGGCTAAGCTAAGATAAAATGTCAGAGTCTCTCTGAATCTTTTTCTCTTCTCCCCCTCCCTCTGTCTCATTCTCTCTCTCTCTTTTCTCTCTCTCTCTCTCTCTCTCTCTCTCTCTCTCTCTCTCTCTTTCTCTTTCTCTTCTCTTTCTCTCACTCCTGCATTCTCTCCCTTTCTTGCTTTTTTCTTCATCATGGATTCCCTCTCTCTCGTCTCAATCTCCCTTTGCCACTGAGTTCTTTACTCTCTTTTTATTTTCACTTTTTACGCTAAAATTATTCCTATATTTTGGTATGATATTCATCTGAGTTTGACCTTAAAAGAAGCGCTCTTTATAAGTGGTTTTGTTGTAAATAATTTATGAAACATTTTATTCTTGAAAACTATTGGCTTTATTCGACCTGGTCTAGATATTAAGTGTTTTCACGTGTTTTTTTCTTCTTTTGTTCGAAGTTCTTAATGTTGTTTAAGACTTGAGCGTACTGGCTGGAAGATCTGGACTAGACTCTCTTCCTTAAGCTAATTTTCTTCAGGTTAGTTTTGTTCATGTTGTCAACAACTACGCTTTTAGTATTACATTAAAATTAGTAGACAAACTATTCACCATTTGAGAGTTTAGGCTTAAAAATTTAATTAAGATTTTGGTTTTCTGGCTAAAATGAGAATCTTATTCAAAAATTACTCCATTTGGTACTCTAAAATCTCAACCTTTTTCTCGAATCTTACAGCAATTTCTTGCAACAATATATTATTTTATTGCTCTTAAAAGGCTTTTTCAGCATAGGTATCATCTAGGCTGTAGTATAATGGGTTGTGCAGCTTTGATTGCAAAAGCTAACTATAGAATTTTTTTATGTATTGCAAAAACTTATAGTTATATTTATTGATTTTTTTTTTTTAAATTAACATGAGTTGGAAATATTTTAAGTTCACTGTCATGACTGCAATTACGCCGAGGTCCAAACATTAGATCTAGAATACTTGCCTTATTTTATACTAATTATTAGCCTATATACTCGTGACTTTTTTTAATGTAGAAAAATTTGACTTTGCCAATTTTGTACCGTGAATTCGAAATAGAAATTGTTCTTTGCCAGTTTTTGTTCCATTTCTCTAGCAGGAAATGTTTTGATATTCGTCTTTTAACATATGTAGGGCTTTACTTTTTTTCGTCTCAGAATGTAAAACTTGAAGTTGTTGCATGGAAGCGTCATAAGTGCAGTGGGAACCAGACATCTGCGCTGTTAGTTAAGTTAAAGTGGTCTGTTCTCGGAAAGGATTGGAGAATTGAAGAAGATTTGGGTGGGTGTTTGAGTGGGCACAAGAAGTAGATTGCCATACCAACGCTTTGAGCGAGTCTTGAGCTGCTCAGGCAGATAGTGACCTTAAAAGATGGGAGAACACTCCCAGTTCCGAACCCTGCCAAATTGTGAAAAAATGTCCTCAAAAGATCGCACTCACCTTTGTATCTAAATTTCCATTTCAGAAGACAGTTGGTATAAGTTAAGTGAACTGCTTGATTTTCTCAATGTCTTGGCCACACACTTTTGTGTATGGTAGAAGGTTGGATGGTGGAATGTCCACGGACATAATCTTGATCATAGGCTAGTTCACTTTTAAATCAAGCTTTTCAACTGCAGGCGCAATCGTTTACAGTACAGTTCTGAATTCACCAAGATTATCAAATGCTAGTAACAATTCGTTAGCTCGTATGACATCCAATATAATTTTTCCCACAAAATTGATGCCAAATGGCTGTATTAGTAGTGTTTTCTCGAAATTATAGCCTATTGTGCAGTTTAAGAGTTAGGGGGCAGTTGTCTAATCTTGCCGAGCACCGTTTCTAGCGTGAAACATGAGAAGGGCTTCCCATTTACAATCAAAGTACTAATGGTATTATTTTAGTGCAAATTGGTAAAAAATTGCTGATCGTAGGGATAGGCTGCCCCCCCCCTAAACATGGAGTTAAGTAAATTTACGTAGAATGGTAATCTGCGTAAAAGTTTGTAAAATATGGTCAATAAAACAGGAGATATATAAACATAAACTTAGAAAGGGTCTATTTTCCTGACGTAGGAAATCTCTTGCTGAAAAAGACACGACGTAAGTGCCTCGCTGAATTAAACAATCAAAAAAGGGAGAAAAAAGGGGTCAAGTTGGAAACATAATCCGTGGCTATTAATATTTTTTTGCTAGCCAGGGAAAAGGGAAGTAAAAGAAACTGAATGGAGGCTTCGATATGCGTGGTCATTGAACTAATCTAAATCTTTCTACAAATAAGCACAAGATTAGTACTAGATCTTTGTACTAAATTATTACAAATAAGTGGAATATTATGCTGGGGAGAAACCTAGTAGCCAGAGTAGTACCCCTAGCCGTGATTGTTATTGTTTTATTTAATACACTTAAGTTTTGCGTTGGGAAGCATAGGAAATTATGGTCTACATTTGGGAGTCATTTTTGGAGAAAAAACGGATGACATGGTATAAAAAATTTTAAAAGGCATCTTAATAGCCTAAAGGGCACGAGTCGAAATTGAAATTCAAGGCAAGACTGCTAAAATTTTTGCAAAGTTAAGGCGAAAACAGTCATCTTCGCTTATATGTCTTAAAATAAACTACAGTACGTGAAAAATATATAAAGACAAAGAAATAAACATGGGAAAAGTAAATTAAGAAGAGGATCTAAGAGAAGATTGCGGCCACAAATAAAGAGTGTGGTTATAAATATTAGATTAATGTGTTTACATGTTTTTAATGAACCCTTTAGCTTCAACAGAATCACAAGGAAAATTGCTGTTGTGCCTACGAGATACTTCTTGTGGTGATAAAGCATCAAATAGATTCTGCTAAGATGGGGGTACGACAAGAAGATAAAAAGTAAGAAAACTCCATCTAAAGCTTTAACAAAGCTAATTCTCAAGCTACAAGCTTAGCTCCTGTTGATTGTAATTGAAAAAAAGATAAATATTTGTTGTGAAAGCGATAAACCTTATATCTATGATTTACAATTGTTAAACCAGGCATTAGGCAAAAAATAATATCGATGAAAAATATCAAAATTACATAATTTAACAGCCAAGGGTCGCGAGGAACATGAAAAAACTCAAACAAATTCATAAAAGTATAAAAAAAAATTATTTACTGTCTCACTACCCAAAATACAAAAAGGGAACGAGAGAGCTTCCTGACAAACCTTGCAGACTTTAAAGAAAACAAGAAGATAGATTACCCCATATTTCAAATAGAAAAGGAAAATTACATATTACAAAAACATACTAGCTTTGACATGGGGATATTTTCTAACCACTATCGTTGCTTTAGGATTGATTGTATGCTGGAGTAAATATTAATACCGCCTGAAACATCAAAACCCAGGGTGGAAGGAAATACACCCCCCCCCCGCCTCACAGGGTCTCATGAACAATGGGAAAAAGAGGATAAGCCCAAACTTTAAATCAGTTGTTAACCATTTTAAATCATTCAAGAAATTTTTCTTAAAACTGTCTTTATAATTCAATGTCATGACAAGTATTATATTGGAAAAAAGGCTAACATATTTTAGGGTAAATTAAATGTTTAACGGATCCTTTTAAGTGGATATTAAATTCAATTATGGCAAAAATATTGTCATTGCAAAATATGGGTATTAAAAGTGAATAGTCCCTCCCAAGGCTATTAATTGGTTTCCTGGGAGAGAAATCATATTGAAAACCGTCATATCTGCGAAGCGCAGACATTATAAACCATCAATGGTTAAATTTCACGTCTTATTCTTATAAAGTGGCATTCCCGAAACCCATGATTTTATTTCGCGTCATAAATGTTTCACTTTATGTTAAATTAATTTCTGCTTAATTGAACAGGCTAACACAGCGCTCTTGAAAGTGGCATTGAAGAATTTTGAAAACTAACCGCTTCCTTGGTCATGTACGTCTGAGGTCCAGAACGATGTAGTTGATCTATGGTATAAAACATACATTTTATGGTATTGAAATTGATCTATCTTATATGTCGGGTTGACTTCTGGTCAGCAATACCTTGGAATTATGTCTTGAAATATCATAGAGTCTTAACACAATTCGAAAATTACGAAACCGCTTTGAATAAGCGACCGAGTGACGGGGTGACCGCTAAATTTCAAAATTAGAAAACATGGCAGGTTCCAACTTACAACCTTTAGGACTTGAAGTCCTAGGGATTCCAGGAAGAGAGTACCTAAGAGACAACTTAACTAGCTGCAATGATCCTTTAAAGGCTATAGAAGAGTTCCAGGTAATATCTCTCATTATATTGTTGGTGTTGATGCTATGTATCTGAAGCTCATTCTCAACCTGCTATGTAGGCCTACCAAAAGTTTAGTGGTTGATCTCCTAAAACAGAGAGAAACAATAAATTTGGAAAAAGTGCTTAGGCTTCCTTAAAAAATGTTGGTAGTTCCCCTTCTAACCTGACCCCCTTCCAAGATAGCAAGGAGTCACTAAATTATAATTTTACCAAAATCTTAAAACATGGAAATATTCACTGTAGGTGGCTTCTTTATATGGATCATTTTGATGGACTTTGTCTTAAGGAGCACAGGAAAGGCAATTGGAGGCCACAGAATCAAATGGGGAGGAAAAACTCTGCTGGACTTAGATTATGCTGATGATTTAAGCATATTAGATGAAAGTATGAACAAAATGAATGAATTCTTGAGATTCTGTGAGCTCAGGGTTCTAGAATAGGCTTGAAAATGGATGTTAAGAAGCTTAAGTCACTAAGACTAGGAATAAGTAAAGATGAAAAGGTGATGTTGGGTAACAAAAAGATTGATCAGGTTTTTAGCTTCACTTACCTTGGTAGTAATATTAGTAAAGATGGTGGTAGCAGTGAAGATGTTAAAAGTAGAATAGCTAAGGCTCAGGGTGTTTTTTTTTCAGTTAAAAAAGCTTAGAAGAATAGGAAGATAAGGGTGCAAACAAAGATTAGAATATTGGAAGCTACAGTGATGACAGTGGTTAAATATGGCTCTGAAGCATAGGTGTTCCAAGAAGCAGATGCAAATTTACTAGATGTTTTCCAGAGAAGTTGCCTATGGATTGTACTGGGTACCTGGCTAACTGACTTAATTTCAAACAGTAACCTAGGTTGTGTAGAAAATGTTGTTTAGGGCTATAATGAAAGAAAAGTTGAGATGGCTAGGCCACATTCTGCAGATGAAGGATGACAGAGTGACAAAGATTGTCCTTTTGGCCAACTTTCTAG
The DNA here is from genome assembly GCF_032884065.1 of Artemia franciscana. NCBI lineage: Eukaryota > Metazoa > Arthropoda > Branchiopoda > Anostraca > Artemiidae > Artemia > Artemia franciscana. The sequence continues at coordinate 22,977,991 of NC_088881.1, forward strand.
GGCTACACAGAAAATAGGTTTTCCTTGTCTAGGGTGGGAGGATGTCATAAATAAAGATTTAAGGGAAATGGGAATTTCCAGGGAGGGTGTTAAGAGGGAGGCCTTGAATAGATTATTTTGGAGGAGGAGTGTATGTAGCTGTGTTGGCCTCAGGCAGCTTGGTGCTGCAGTTAGTTATTAGTAGTAGCAATCTACTCTTTAAGAGTGGATTTAATTCTAACTGATTGACAACAATGGAGCCTAATCTTTGCCACACATTTATAGCTCATTGTTGAGAGTTGACAATTGAATTTGTTTTTGTCAACCAGTGACATGTCAGAGAGTTTGTTCCACTTGTTGACAATTCCTGAAGAATAGAATTAAGTGTGGACACTGGTTAGGGTGGCCTTCTCAACAAGCTTCAGTCAATGATCTAAAAAGTAGTTGCAGCAAATTGTTGGATGCCAGATGTCATTTTGGTGGCATGTCTCTCCATGTCTTTTTATGGTACTTGGTATTTACCAAGTAACATAGAGTGATTGCAAATTCTGTCTCTGGGTATGAAAGTCCTGGTTTTGCTAGTTTGGACACTTCCAGATAAGCTAGGACAATAAAAGCTGGCAGACATGTCAGGGACCAGACCAGATGAAATTAGAAATAGTTGCTTCCTGGATTTGACCATCTGGGGGGGGGGGAGGGGCAAGCAAACAAGATTGTTGAGAAGAATTTTATTTGCCAATAAAACAAGTAATTGTTGTTCTTAAGTGTGGGTTGCTGGTCTAGTGGTATGATTCTTGCTTAGGGTGAAAGAGGTCTTGGGTTTAAATCCTGGACCACCCCAATTTTTACATGAAGAAGATCCAAAACCAGATATGTGATCAGTTTAGCAGAGTTGGCAGGCATATTAGGGACAAGAGCAGATAAAATTAAAAATAGTTGCTTCTCCAATTCAACCATCTGGGGGGGGGGGGGGAGTAGAAGGACAGTTAATTTGGAAAAATCAGGAAAAATGAGGCATTTTTTAACTTACAAACAGGTCATCTGATCATAACAAAATTTGATATTTAGCAGGACCTTGTGTCTCAGAGCTCTTATTATAAATCCCAACCAGATCTGCAACATTGGGGAAGTTGGAGGGGGAAACTAGAATCTTGGAAAATGCTTGGAGTGGAGAGATTGGGATGAAACATGGTGGGAAGAATTGACAGAATAATGATTGACATAACCAGACTGGATTTGCTCTTTTTGGGGGAGTTCGGGGGATTCCCAGTGCTTTGGTGACTTTGGTGCTTCTGGACATGATAGGACAATGAAAATTGGTGGGCATGTCAAGGACCTGATGAGAGAGGGGAAGTTTTGAAAATTGAGGTATGTTTAACTCAGTTAAAAGGGAGGGGAAAATGGAAATCTTGGAAAATTCTTATAATTGAGGGATTGGGATGAAACTTGGTGGGAAGAATATTACAAGTCCTAGGTATGGCATTGACATAAGAGGACCAGATCTGCCTGCTTTGGGGGAGTTGGGGAGGATTTCCAGTGCTTTGGTGAGTTTGGTGCTTCTGGATGATGAAAATGGGTAGGCATGTCAGGGACCTGCACAAATTGACTTGATAACAGTCATTTCCCTGATTCAACCATCTGAGGGGGGGGGGACTGGAGGAAGGGGAAACTGTGAAAATTGAGGTACATTTATGGGTGATAAGATCTTAACAAAACTTGATATACAGAAAGTTGTCATGTCTCAGATGCTCCATTTTCAATTTGGATCAGATCTGGGACATTGGGGGTGGAGGGGGGAACAGAAATTTTGGAAAGCACTTAGAGTGGAGAGATTGGGATGAAACTTCAAGGGTAGAATAAGCACAAGTTTTAGATACATGATTGTCATAACATGACTGGATCTTATCTATTGGCACAAGTGCCATATGGGCTCTTAGCTCTTGTTTGAAATATAGGAAGACTAGAGACATTCTGAATTTGAGCTTAGGTCAAACTTGTCCTCTGTACAGAAGACTAATGACTTTGGAGGAGCATGCAGGAAGGGTGCAGTTGATGAGTCCCAGGGTTGAACTAGCACAAACAACAGACTTCTTGGGATAAGAACAGAACTTTAATTTATTGTCAATTGTGACTCTGAGATCTTGCCCATCATTTGCAGAGGAGATTGGGTGGCCTGAGAGAAAATAAGAATGATAAATATTTTTGTCTGAAGTGAAGGACAAGGCACTTGGTAACATTAAAATGAAGAAGCCAAGCTTCAGCCCATTGGCCAAGCAGTCCAATATTACTTTTTAGAAGGATGTGGTTTCATCTTCGTATGACAAGGTTGGTATATGATGCTTTAAGTTGTCAGCATAGTGCATTCATTTTTAGAAGTATAGCTTTTTAAAATTAGTTTAGAAGAGGAAAAAGATACAGTTACTTGAGCCATCAAATAGTTCAAACACCGAAATTGCTGGTGAAGAAAATCAAGGATTGAGAGCATGGATTCCTGTTCAAGCTTGACGGCAATTCATTTGTGTGTGAGTTTGTCAAAAGCTTTAGAAAAGTAGCAAGTAATTTGTTGATGTGCTTTTACATTTCTAGGAGATTGGTATCCATAACTCTTCTAGAGCAAAAGCCATGCTGTGAGCTATGGAAGAGACTATTTACTTGAAGTGCTGTATAACTGTAGAATTGACTATTCTTTCATGAATAATAACAGCAACTGATGTCATGATAATTGGTTGATAATTTTCAGCAAGGTCCTTTCTACCTTTCTTAAATATTGAAAAGATATAGACAGTTTTTGAAATTGGTGTTGGTTTGGAAAGTTGTAATGATAAGTTGAATAGCAGAGAAAGTGATTGAGACAAGATTGTTTCACATTCATGCAGGATTCAAGGATGAATGCAGTCAGGACCAGCAGATTTGTTAGTTTTAAGGGACATCAGTTTTTCAAGAACTGTTTTATCAGTATATCAGGGACTGTATATCTGCTGGAACAAGAATTTTAATAGTTTGCCTACAGGTTATGAAATATATAACCAAAATTGTATGTCCACAATGAATTAACCATCATTTTGACAAACTAATAAATCAGTTTGAAGAAAGGAGTGACTTATGGTAAGTTCATTGTATATATAGTCCAAAATTTCAGGTACCTATTATTGTACCCTACTGTTTCTGTTCTCTTGATGTCTGGTTCTATGGTGTTTTAGTCTTAGAGAAACTATTTTTTGTAACAGGACTACTTAAAGTTTTGCAGCCTTTTCACAACATCAGCTAATTCAGATTTAAGAATAAATCAAGGGGACAGAAGTTTGATTTGAAGTGGAATTTGAAAGCAGAATCAAACTTTTTTTCTTTTTTTTTTTTTAGCAAGAAACAGAGAGAATAATAAGCTGTTTATTTGGGAGATGTGACCTTACAGTAGCCATTCTCCTTTCTTTTCCGGTATTTAGAGAAAAGGCTCAGTTCAAAAAATGGGCTAGTGTTCTATTAATACCTACCCAACCTAAGCTCCTCAGACTTCGATTTAAGGAAAAAGTAGAGAAAGGTTTATTTTAGACCCTGGATTCAGTCCTGAAAGCTTTGTTTGAAGCAATATGATGTTTAGAAAGAGAACAAAATAAGAAATTCAATGGTTATACTTTTGCTTTAGGGTACAAATTAACATACATGTCTTTTTTTTTGCAAATGGCTAATCTTGACTTAATCTTGGTAACTTTTTTGTTACCTTCATATTCTGTTGCAAATTGCTTTAACTGACCAAGGCTAGCCCCACTCTCTTACCAAGCCTCTCCGTTTCCTTTGTTTTTTTTTTTTAACTCATCAAAATTGTTCAATTTGACAAGTTAAAAATACAATACAAGGTACAGTATAAAAAGATACAAACAATGGAAATTTGACTATTTATGAAAATTTGAATATTTATGGAAATTTGAATATTCATGAAAGCTTGAATAGGCTACCACTCAATACATTTTTTGGTAAATTTGGAGATATTTCCGTTAGTCTACTGATGCCTAGCCAGCAAAAATGAAACTAAACTGAAACTAGGTTTTTTCAGATTCTGGAATCTGAAAATTCAAGAATTTTCTACTTTGCTTAAAGAAAATCCCTCCTTGTCACATGAAGCGCTGACTGTGGAGCAAGAAAAGATTGCCAACTATGGTGCAAGAAATCTTAGGTTTGAGAAGGTAGTTCCCCTACTGGAACTAAAGTTCTCTACTGGGTCCAAGTCAGTCTGAAGCTGAGAGATAGGGTTCTTTGGATGGAAAAAACAATGGTGGACACCTAGATACTACCAAGGCACTTCTACAAAAAAAAAAAAAAAAAAAAAAAAAAAAAAAAAAAAAAAAAAAAAAAAAGAAAAAAAATGGATAGAAAAGGCTAAAAATATGTTTGATTCAATTATATTTAATTTTTATATTCAAAAAGAGGATTCAATGCTTTATCAAATGGTATGTTTACTTCTTAGCTATCTAACTCTATGACACCTTTTTTGTGGGGTTCCTTTTTTGCTTCCTTCTGAGGAGGGTGACGATAAAACTAGTGCCAAATAGTTTCTTAAAGCAAAAGTAGTAACATTAAATTCCTCATTTTGTGATCCTTCTAAACATCGTATTGCTTCAGATAAAGTTTTCAGGAATGAATCCAGTCCCTAAACTAAACTTTAAAATGGGTTGTTTTGTATATCCATTTCCTTTTTTTAATAAGGGAATAAAGCACTGGGGCTCAGGGTCCATTCCTGAAAGTTTTATTCCCCTCCAGCTTTTGTGATGAAGAACTTAAATTCAGGCCCCTTATCCTAAACTTAAGAAATCTTGCCAATCTGAGTGGAAAGTGATAGCCAAGGGCAAGGCAGATGTATCTTCTCTTGTGGAAGTAGTGCAAAATTTATCACATAAGCTCTGTCAGTGTATGGATGCTCGCCTTTATTGCCATTGTAAAATGTGTTCCCGACAATTTAAAGGAACTTCATGCAAAAGTATTCCTTTAATTGTCAGGACATTGATTACAAGAAGAATTTTTGTATACAAGAACAATTGCTTGGATATTTTGCAAACTCTCTAAATGCATGAACAGCACCCCAATAAAACAAAAATTAATCATTGGCGACTTAAACTACTATCCGTTTGACCTATCTAAGCCCTGTATTCGCCTGGACGTAGACTATGGGTTAGCATTTGAAGGCACCTCTTCATGAGACTAGTTTTACTTCAGACCACTCCCAGTGGCTTGACTATGTTTGTTGTCTTTTTTGTACAAGAGCTTTTATTGGTAGTTTCAAGGTTTCCACCATCGTTTTCCTCTTCCCAAGAAGCCCATCTGCAACCTTCAAACCAGCTTGGGTGTACTACGACTATCCTTAAAAAGAGAGGGAAAAGTCACTCACCAGTCATCAGCAACAAGCAGTACTTTATCCTTAGAGCCAGTACTAGCAAGAGAACTTTGTTCTCCAATACCAAATTGCTCAAAAGATATTTTCTTATATCTTAAAATATGATAAGATTCATTCCTAAAAATGGTTACCACTTGCCCCAATTGGACTTGAAATGCACTTCTGAGTCAATAAACACAGCAAAAAGAAAGAAATAAAACACAACAGGATTGGTCAAGGGACAAAATCAGAAACTCGAAAAGGCTATAAACAATCAAGCCTTAGAGGGTTTAAAGGGAATCAATAAAATAAAAGTGGAAGGATAATTGACTAAGAAAAAGAGAATTTCTCTGTGGGCTATGGAGGGAAGTGATTTTAAAATACAAGGAAGATTTTGAGGTTGACCAGATTGGTTCTCTGAGGAAGGGAAATAGAAGTCGTTTTACTCTTATTGAAGATTAATTTGTAGGCCGAATATGCCAATTAAGGGAGGAGGTTATTTCTCTCCATGTAACCCTTGAAAATAGCTGTTTTGCGGTATTCAAATTGAATTTTCATTGGAGATGCCAGGATACCAAATAGGACAGGTGTACTTGGGCTTAGAATTGGGCTTATAAATAAAACAGGTGTAGAATATAAAACAGGTGTATGTTAAAAATAAAACAGGTGTAGAATTGGGCTTATAAATGAGAGAACCATTCTGAAAAATTGAAATTCAGGACATTTAGGCTTTTAGACAGTTTATAGAGTGAAAATGTGTTTTAAAATATTATTAGTATGGTAATGCTGATGTGTCCAAGACAACTAATCATCAATAAAATTTATCAAGGAGTATTATGCGAGAAAAGAAATTTGGCCTAATAGGTCAGAACATCAGAGACAGAGTTTAAAGATAGAGGGTGATAAATATAGAACTCAAGTTTTCGAATTGTAGCTGGTCAATATTTTGGGTTATCTTTGCTTTCAACCACCCAGCTGAAATGCTTTTGTAGTTTGGAGAAAATAGGAGCAAGTGTTACAGTTCAGACATTTTCAAAATCTTGCTTGTTACCTTTTTTTTCATAGGACTAATCGACGCTAATTTATAAGAATTTGGGAACCTACCAGCAGTGGTAATTTTATGAGCAAGTAAGAACGAAAGTTTTAAAAAATGTTGATGGCAAAGGGTTTGTTATAGTATTGTTAGTTCCGCCAGGTCTGTCTTTGTGCAGTGTTTAAATTTAGGGAATAAAGAAAGCAACAAAACATAACCAACTTAAAAGGACACAGGAAACTTTAGATATTGCACATGCCCATATGTTGTCATTGTCATGTCAAAGGTTGAAGGTATGAATTAATTTCGAAAAGAAATAGTTACATACCCATAATAGTATTCTACCTGATTTTTCACATGGGTGTGGACATGTGGATTAAGTTTTATGAATTAAAAGGGGTTATCAATTTTCATTTGGCAAAGGTTGAACTTATTGAAATTCAGACTATTGATATTTGTGACAAGGAACTTTCGAAAATAAAATAATAGACAGCGGGTAGATTTCTGAGATAACGCTAACTTAACAGAGAATAAAACTGACATGTTGATAATGTAGTAAATAGCTGTTACCTGATGACTGCTAAAGCTAGAAGGACTAAAGCCAGTAATGTCTGTCAGAATCATGCCCACAGGCTGGGAAACCCTCTTAGAGATTCGGAGCCTAAACCCTGTCGATGCTTTAATCCATAGTCTACAATAAATTGGTATGATAATGCTGACAACACTTCTCTCCCCTCTTCCAACCAACCTCAAAATGAGTGTCAGAGCAACCAAAGTGACAATCCCTGAAAAAAAGGATACAAATATTAATGTAATCAAAATTTTATATGAGACTGATGTACTTTCCTGAGAGGTGAAATTGAATTATCAATTTTAAAATTGAGAGTTACAATTTGATACTATTGTAATGTTGTTAGCATTATCAGACCTATTTAAACTGGCTAGGAATTCCCAAACTGCGTATCATAGATTACAGATTGAAAAATGAACATAGTTTGTGCTTCACTTGTCCAGGAGGATTCCTCCACCTCGGCAGGATCTTTAGCAACGTTAGTGACTTCAGTCTTTCCAGTTTTGGCAGAGAACCCCCCCCCCAAAAAAAAAAAAAACATCCTGCCTTATGGCTAGACACTGGGCAAGAAAGATAGCAAGCGAAATTAATAGTTTTAGGACCATATCTTGGGATAGGTATTAAGAGACTTACTATACTAAGGGACTCCAAAAGTAGTTTCAATTCAAGGAATTAGGGTGAGGGGGTAATTTTGTTTGTTCTATTCAATTTGTTCCAGGGAAAATATCAAAATGCAATTTTTAATGAAAATACAAAAATTGTATTTTTCTAACTATAGGGGAGGGTGCAAAATAATCTTTGGGAGAACCCCCCTTCCCTTCACCCACTATTTTCTTGAGGCACAACGATAATATTGCCACTACTATCCCTTTTGGGAGGGATATACAAGAATATTTTGGAAGACGGTTTGGAGAGAGGGACAGTGTTTGTTAAAAATGCCAAGAAGAGTATTTTATGAATAAGGTTTTCAATATACTGGGTGCTTTATTGTTTCAGTAATAATTAATCTATTTTGTTTCAAAATTACGCCCTAATTTCCACTTGTTTTAGATCGAAAATGGTATATTACTACCATCACTCCGTCCTATGCTACCTCTTCTGGATATGCATGATATCAGACGCTTGGATTTTCATAACTCAGTCATGGAAGAACTCAGGGAGAAGCTTTTGAATCAAATTGCAGAACTTGGAGAGAAAGATGATCCAGATAAAGAGAAGCGTTTAAGAGAGCTTTTGAAGAAAAGTTTTCCTGTAGTGAAAGTGAAACAGCTGAGACCAGTTGTCCTGTCAGTGTTAAAACAACTCAATCACATTGAAGATAAATACTTGAAAGTCTTAGTAAGTCTAATTCATGATAAAAAAACAAAAAACAAACAAACTAGAAGTATTCACTTTTCAACACTTCATTTTGTTCATTCTTGTTCTGAACAAATTGAGCTTTATCTTTTTCTTCCTTTTTTGATTGTGGACTTATAAGTTATTACTGTACAGGTTTCTTCTTTTCATCTAACGTTGATCAGTGGGCTGTTAGAAATTAATTTGATATGTTTGCTAAATATAAAGGGTTATAATCATTGTTGATAGACGCTTAAAATATAAAATTAAGTATTACAGTATCAATACTTTAGAAGAGACTTGGCTCTTCTATAATTTTGTAGTAGAAGATTATCTTCTGGGAATTTGAAGTCATGAGACAGAATAATTTGAATTTCTTTCTTCTGTGAAGAGTCAACACTGTTCTCAAAGAGAGAAATGTTTGCAGCATCATTGCTACCATTGTAGGTCCTGCACAAGGGGGAGAAAGAGATTGATCCCAATTTTCATAAATGGATTGAATATATATCTGCGTCCCATTTAGGGTATTTGAAAATATCTATAGTTAACATTTAAGATATTTTTAACATTTTTGAAGCTTTTTAAGATATTTTTTGAGTAAGTTAAGCAATGGAACATTTCTGAATAAAATTTGAATTGAATATTTAAATATGACAACACTTTTGAGTGAGTGTGTTTTTTGGCTCAGTACTATGGACTCTTTGTCTTTAACATATTTTTCTACTTACCAGAATTATATCACTTTTTACGTAAGATTTTTGGTAAGGTTTAAAGTTGAACGGTAAGGTTTAAGGTTTTTGGTAAGGTGTGAATTTTGAAATTTTGGTTTGAAGTGTTGACTTTGTTGGTCACAAAACCTCAGGGATCCTTGGTTCTTCTATCAAGTCTGACAGGCTTTTTAATTTGCAAAGTGATTCTTGAGTTGGAGCTGGGAAAAGATCCTGTAACTGCTATAACTGTTGAAGATTAATTGTTGAATTGTTTCAAGGTTGCAGCAATGGCTGCAGCCTAGTAAAGAGACCATAGTAATCAAAAGTTTAAAACTTGTTTAAGAAAACCTGTCTTGTTAGGAAAAATTCATATTTGTAGCTGATTCAGGGATTAAAACTGTTATTGTGCTTAAATTTATGGTAAAATATTTTGAAAACAAATTTAGCCTAAAACCTCTTGAAAATGTTATCAAATCAAAATGAAAAGAACACCGTTGAAATTTTTATTGTTGAAAACTAATACAAGTACATTACAGACCCACCGTAACAACAACAAAAGTCACTTTTTTTGCACGGGTAGCACTGATATATCCCCTTTTTTCTGTTTTTTTTTGTCACCGCTATTTGGACACTGGAACATTACAGAGAGCTGTTTAAGGGTTCATTTGAAAGCTGATTTTTACATCTATGAAATTTTTAAGACTCATTTTATAACACCATTTCCTAACAAGAGGTTGGGTCCTACCCCTCAATTTTTTTTGCTCCTAACTAGATTTTGGAAAATACCTTTTGGGGAATATTTTCACTGCAAAATTCCCTTTTTCAATTTTCTCAAAAACTGAAAAAACTGTTCGATTTTAGAAAAATATGAAAAACAACAAATTAGCACTCCATCCCCCCACTAAATTTGTGCAAATCAACACCAGTTCTAGCCACTGGAACTAGCCTAGTTTTGCTAGTCAGCAGACCATTTATGAAAAATATTAGAGGGGCTCGGAGGGGGAGTATACATGAGGTTGATTTTTTAAACCTAAGTTTTGAGTTTTCCGACCATGAAGATTATGATGCAAGCCTTTTTATTAGTGATGCAAGCCTAGCCTTTCCAATCTAGAAATGATACCCAAAGTCCACTTTTTGGGTGCCATAAGGCACTTTATGATGGTGTTATAAATTGAATCTTAAAAACTTCATATATGGAAAAATCAGCTTTCAAATGGACTTTTAAACAGCTCAATTGTTGCCCACTACCACTTGATTTAGCAAGCACTCCTACCCCACTTGATTTAGCAAGCAACTGTAACATCATGGAGAGATCTTTAAAGTCTCAGTCCAAAGCTATTGATCACTTCAGCGTGCTGTTTCAAGATTGATAGTTGAAAAGAATATAAAAGAGCCACATCGAGTGGTGATAAAACTTCGAGGTCTAGGTTATCTTATTGTATAACATTGTTGCTTTATACTAAATTCATCTTTGGCAAGTATTTGTAGATTATTATATAAAGTATGGTGCCAAAGACTGTGACAATGAAGTTTGATTGGTAGAAATGTTGAAGCAGAAATTTACACAACCATATATATAATAGAAATTAGCAAAAATTGGAAATTCAACTTTCAATGAAAAAGACCTGCGTATATAAAAATATAAATATAAAACTGCGTAGTTTTTGACAATAACAGA